>NC_133361.1:88999306-89348198 GCF_049309525.1 Garra rufa
AGTTCATTTGTCCATACCCTAAAAACAGGTAAACTCTGTTAAAAGTATACAGTTCATTTGTCCATACCCTAAAAACAGTCCAAGAACCCCAGTGTGTTGATAAGTCCAATGTGAGTGTCCACCAGTGTATATACAATCCACAGAAAGTGTAATCCAAAGTTTGCAGGTGGTGAATGGAAAGGTGAGCTCGAAAATTAGCAACTCCTCAATCCAACAGTTTGGTGACTGTCCTTTGTTTGTCATGCTGCTCTCTTATACAGTTGTACTTCCTGCTTCCTGTCATGTGTCTAGTCACATGACAGGCCAACCATCCATTTATTAAAGACACATACACTTAAAATGTTAAGAGTAATAAAATGGCCTAAAAAACATGTAAAACACTTAAAACTCTATAATACATGTAAATGATTGTAATAAATAGAGCAGTAAAACACGTCTTTCTAAAAGCCAGCATATTATATAAATAGTGAAGAAAAGGCAAAAGCTTACAGCACCTGGTATTCCCAGGCGGTCTCTCATCCAAGTACTAACCAGGCCCGACGCTGCTTAGCTTCCGAGATCAGACGAGATCGGGCGCTCTCAGCGCGGTATGGCCATAAGCGAGGGCTGCTCCAAAAAGTGGGCTATTTAAAGATCAGCCTCCGTAAAAGCCAGCATATTATATAAATAGTGAAGAAAAGGCAAAAGCTTACAGCACCTGGTATTCCCAGGCGGTCTCCCATCCAAGTACTAACCAGGCCCGACGCTGCTTAGCTTCCGAGATCAGACGAGATCGGGCGCTCTCAGCGCGGTATGGCCATAAGCGAGGGCTGCTCCAAAAAGTGGGCTATTTAAAGATCAGCCTCCGTAAAAGCCAGCATATTATATAAATAGTGAAGAAAAGGCAAAAGCTTACAGCACCTGGTATTCCCAGGCGGTCTCCCATAAAAGTGTAACAATCGGCCTTATCAGCCGAGTTACAAGACTAAAATGGGGTCAGATTTAACTGTGAGAGATGACTAGTGGTTAAAAAAATGAGACATAAAAGAAAATTGGTTTAAATAGATTTGGTGTATTTACAAGGTTCACATAAAAGACTTTAAAACAACACGATAAAACTAGGTAAACTCTGTTAAAAGAATACAGTTCATTTGTCCATACCCTAAAAACAGGTAAACTCTGTTAAAAGAATACAGTTCATTTGTCCATACCCTAAAAACAGTCCAAGAACCCCAGTGTGTTGATAAGTCCAATGTGAGTGTCCACCAGTGTATATACAATCCACAGAAAGTGTAATCCAAAGTTTGCAGGTGGTGAATGGAAAGGTGAGCTCTAAAATTAGCAACTCCTCAATCCAACAGTTTGGTGACTGTCCTTTGTTTGTCATGCTGCTCTCTTATACAGTTGTACTTCCTGCTTCCTGTCATGTGTCTAGTCACATGACAGGTCAACCATCCATTTATTAAAGACACATACACTTAAAATGTTAAGAGTAATAAAATGGCCTAAAAAACATGTAAAACACTTAAAACTCTATAATACATGTAAAAGATTGTAATAAATAGAGCGGTAAAACACGTCTTTCTAAAAGCCAGCATATTATATAAATAGTGAAGAAAAGGCAAAAGCTTACAGCACCTGGTATTCCCAGGCGGTCTCCCATCCAAGTACTAACCAGGCCCGACGCTGCTTAGCTTCCGAGATCAGACGAGATCGGGCGCTCTCAGCGTGGTATGGCCATAAGCGAGGGCTGCTCCAAAAAGTGGGCTATTTAAAGATCAGCCTCCGTAAAAGCCAGCATATTATATAAATAGTGAAGAAAAGGCAAAAGCTTCCAGCACGTGGTATTCCCAGGCGGTCTCCCATCCAAGTACTAACCAGGACCTACGCTGCTTAGCTTCCGAGAGCAGACGAGATCGGGCGCTCTCAGCGCGGTATGGCCATAAGCGAGGGCTGCTCCAAAAAGTGGGCTATTTAAAGATCAGCCTCCGTAAAAGCCAGCATATTATATAAATAGTGAAGAAAAGGCAAAAGCTTACAGCACCTGGTATTCCCAGGCGGTCTCCCATAAAAGTGTAACAATCGGCCTTATCAGCCGAGTTACAAGACTAAAATGGGGTCAGATTTAACTGTGAGAGATGACTAGTGGTTAAAAGTATGAGACATAAAAGAAAATTGGTTTAAATAGATTTGGTGTATTTACAAGGTTCACATAAAAGACTTTAAAACAACACGATAAAACTAGGTAAACTCTGTTAAAAGAATACAGTTCATTTGTCCATACCCTAAAAACAGGTAAACTCTGTTAAAAGAATACAGTTCATTTGTCCATACCCTAAAAACAGTCCAAGAACCCCAGTGTGTTGATAAGTCCAATGTGAGTGTCCACCAGTGTATATACAATCCACAGAAAGTGTAATCCAAAGTTTGCAGGTGGTGAATGGAAAGGTGATCTCTAAAATTAGCAACTCCTCAATCCAACAGTTTGGTGACTGTCCTTTGTTTGTCATGCTGCTCTCTTATACAGTTGTACTTCCTGCTTCCTGTCATGTGTCTAGTCACATGACAGGCCAACCATCCATTTATTAAAGACACATACACTTAAAATGTTAAGAGTAATAAAATGGCCTAAAAAACATGTAAAACACTTAAAACTCTATAATACATGTAAATGATTGTAATAAATAGAGCGGTAAAACACGTCTTTCTAAAAGCCAGCATATTATATAAATAGTGAAGAAAAGGCAAAAGCTTACAGCACCTGGTATTCCCAGGCGGTCTCCCATCCAAGTACTAACCAGGCCCGACGCTGCTTAGCTTCCGAGATCAGACGAGATCGGGCGCTCTCAGCGCGGTATGGCCATAAGCGAGGGCTGCTCCAAAAAGTGGGCTATTTAAAGATCAGCCTCCGTAAAAGCCAGCATATTATATAAATAGTGAAGAAAAGGCAAAAGCTTACAGCACCTGGTATTCCCAGGCGGTCTCCCATCCAAGTACTAACCAGGTCCGACGCTGCTTAGCTTCCGAGATCAGACAAGATCGGGCGCTCTCAGCGCGGTATGGCCATAAGCGAGGGCTGCTCCAAAAAGTGGGCTATTTAAAGATCAGCCTCCGTAAAAGCCAGCATATTATATAAATAGTGAAGAAAAGGCAAAAGCTTACAGCACCTGGTATTCCCAGGCGGTCTCCCATAAAAGTGTAACAATCGGCCTTATCAGCCGAGTTACAAGACTAAAATGGGGTCAGATTTAACTGTGAGAGATGACTAGTGGTTAAAAGAATGAGACATAAAAGAAAATTGGTTTAAATAGATTTGGTGTATTTACAAGGTTCACATAAAAGACTTTAAAACAACACGATAAAACTAGGTAAACTCTGTTAAAAGAATACAGTTCATTTGTCCATACCCTAAAAACAGGTAAACTCTGTTAAAAGAATACAGTTCATTTGTCCATACCCTAAAAACAGTCCAAGAACCCCAGTGTGTTGATAAGTCCAATGTGAGTGTCCACCAGTGTAGATACAATCCACAGAAAGTGTAATCCAAAGTTTGCAGGTGGTGAATGGAAAGGTGAGCTCTAAAATTAGCAACTCCTCAATCCAACAGTTTGGTGACTGTACTTTGTTTGTCATGCTGCTCTCTTATACAGTTGTACTTCCTGCTTCCTGTCATGTGTCTAGTCACATGACAGGCCAACCATCCATTTATTAAAGACACATACACTTAAAATGTTAAGAGTAATAAAATGGCCTAAAAAACATGTAAAACACTTAAAACTCTATAATACATGTAAATGATTGTAATAAATAGAGCGGTAAAACACGTCTTTCTAAAAGCCAGCATATTATATAAATAGTGAAGAAAAGGCAAAAGCTTACAGCACCTGGTATTCCCAGGCGGTCTCCCATCCAAGTACTAACCAGGCCGGACGCTGCTTAGCTTCCGAGATCAGACTAGATCGGGCGCTCTCAGCGCGGTATGGCCATAAGCGAGGGCTGCTCCAAAAAGTGGGCTATTTAAAGATCAGCCTCCGTAAAAGCCAGCATATTATATAAATAGTGAAGAAAAGGCAAAAGCTTACAGCACCTGGTATTCCCAGGCGGTCTCCCATCCAAGTACTAACCAGGCACGACGCTGCTTAGCTTCCGAGATCAGACGAGATCGGTCGCTCTCAGCGCGGTATGGCCATAAGCGAGGGCTGCTCCAAAAAGTGGGCTATTTAAAGATCAGCCTCCGTAAAAGCCAGCATATTATATAAATAGTGAAGAAAAGGCAAAAGCTTACAGCACCTGGTATTCCCAGGCGGTCTCCCATAAAAGTGTAACAATCGGCCTTATCAGCCGAGTTACAAGACTAAAATGGGGTCAGATTTAACTGTGAGAGATGACTAGTGGTTAAAAGAATGAGACATAAAAGAAAATTGGTTTAAATAGATTTGGTGTATTTACAAGGTTCACATAAAAGACTTTAAAACAACACGATAAAACTAGGTAAACTCTGTTAAAAGAATACAGTTCATTTGTCCATACCCTAAAAACAGGTAAACTCTGTTAAAAGAATACAGTTCATTTGTCCATACCCTAAAAACAGTCCAAGAACCCCAGTGTGTTGATAAGTCCAATGTGAGTGTCCACCAGTGTATATACAATCCACAGAAAGTGTAATCCAAAGTTTGCAGGTGGTGAATGGAAAGGTGAGCTCTAAAATTAGCAACTCCTCAATCCAACAGTTTGGTGACTGTCCTTTGTTTGTCATGCTGCTCTCTTATGCAGTTGTACTTCCTGCTTCCTGTCATCTGTCTAGTCACATGACAGGCCAACCATCCATTTATTAAAGACACATACACTTAAAATGTTAAGAGTAATAAAATGGCCTAAAAAACATGTAAAACACTTAAAACTCTATAATACATGTAAATGATTGTAATAAATAGAGCGGTAAAACACGTCTTTCTAAAAGCCAGCATATTATATAAATAGTGAAGAAAAGGCAAAAGCTTACAGCACCTGGTATTCCCAGGCGGTCTCCCATCCAAGTACTAACCAGGCCCGACTCTGCTTAGCTTCCGAGATCAGACGAGAACGGGCGCTCTCAGCGCGGTATGGCCATAAGCGAGGGCTGCTCCAAAAAGTGGGCTATTTAAAGATCAGCCTCCGTAAAAGCCAGCATATTATATAAATAGTGAAGAAAAGGCAAAAGCTTACAGCACCTGGTATTCCCAGGCGGTCTCCCATAAAAGTGTAACAATCGGCCTCATCAGCCGAGTTACAAGACTAAAATGGGGTCAGATTTAACTGTGAGAGATGACTAGTGGTTAAAAGAATGAGACATAAAAGAAAATTGGTTTAAATAGATTTGGTGTATTTACAAGGTTCACATAAAAGACTTTAAAACAACACGATAAAACTAGGTAAACTCTGTTAAAAGAATACAGTTCATTTGTCCATACCCTAAAAACAGGTAAACTCTGTTAAAAGAATACAGTTCATTTGTCCATACCCTAAAAACAGTCCAAGAACCCCAGTGTGTTGATAAGTCCAATGTGAGTGTCCACCAGTGTATATACAATCCACAGAAAGTGTAATCCAAAGTTTGCAGGTGGTGAATGGAAAGGTGAGCTCTAAAATTAGCAACTCCTCAATCCAACAGTTTGGTGACTGTCCTTTGTTTGTCATGCTGCTCTCTTATACAGTTGTACTTCCTGCTTCCTGTCATGTGTCTAGTCACATGACAGGCCAACCATCCATTTATTAAAGACACATACACTTAAAATGTTAAGAGTAATAAAATGGCCTAAAAAACATGTAAAACACTTAAAACTCTATAATACATGTAAATGATTGTAATAAATAGAGCGGTAAAACACGTCTTTCTAAAAGCCAGCATATTATATAAATAGTGAAGAAAAGGCAAAAGCTTACAGCAACTGGTATTCCCAGGCGGTCTCCAATCCAAGTATTAACCAGGCCCGACGCTGCTTAGCTTCCGAGATCAGACGAGATCGGGCGCTCTCAGCGCGGTATGGCCATAAGCGAGGGCTGCTCCAAAAAGTGGGCTATTTAAAGATCAGCCTCCGTAAAAGCCAGCATATTATATAAATAGTGAAGAAAAGGCAAAAGCTTACAGCACCTGGTATTCCCAGGCGGTCTCCCATCCAAGTACTAACCAGGCCCGACGCTGCTTAGCTTCCGAGATCAGACGAGATCGGGCGCTCTCAGCGCGGTATGGCCATAAGCGAGGGCTGCTCCAAAAAGTGGGCTATTTAAAGATCAGCCTCCGTAAAAGCCAGCATATTATATAAATAGTGAAGAAAAGGCAAAAGCTTACAGCACCTGGTATTCCCAGGCGGTCTCCCATAAAAGTGTAACAATCGGCCTTATCAGCCGAGTTACAAGACTAAAATGGGGTCAGATTTAACTGTGAGAGATGACTAGTGGTTAAAAGAATGAGACATAAAAGAAAATTGGTTTAAATAGATTTGGTGTATTTACAAGGTTCACATAAAAGACTTTAAAACAACACGATAAAACTAGGTAAACTCTGTTAAAAGAATACAGTTCATTTGTCCATACCCTAAAAACAGGTAAACTCTGTTAAAAGAATACAGTTCATTTTTCCATACCCTAAAAACAGTCCAAGAACCCCAGTGTGTTGATAAGTCCAATGTGAGTGTCCACCAGTGTATATACAATCCACAGAAAGTGTAATCCAAAGTTTGCAGGTGGTGAATGGAAAGGTGAGCTCTAAAATTAGCAACTCCTCAATCCAACAGTTTGGTGACTGTCCTTTGTTTGTCATGCTGCTCTCTTATACAGTTGTACTTCCTGCTTCCTGTCATGTGTCTAGTCACATGACAGGCCAACCATCCATTTATTAAAGACACATACACTTAAAATGTTAAGAGTAATAAAATGGCCTAAAAAACATGTAAAACACTTAAAACTCTATAATACATGTAAATGATTGTAATAAATAGAGCGGTAAAACACGTCTTTCTAAAAGCCAGCATATTATATAAATAGTGAAGAAAAGGCAAAAGTTTACAGCACCTGGTATTCCCAGGCGGTCTCCCATCCAAGTACTAACCAGGCCCGACGCTGCTTAGCTTCCGAGATCAGACGAGATCGGGCGCTCTCAGCGCGGTATGGCCATAAGCGAGGGCTGCTCCAAAAAGTCGGCTATTTAAAGATCAGCCTCAGTAAAAGCCAGCATATTATATAAATAGTGAAGAAAAGGCAAAAGCTTACAGCACCTGGTATTCCCAGGCGGTCTCCCATCCAAGTACTAACCAGGCCCGACGCTGCTTAGCTTCCGAGATCAGACGAGATCGGGCGCTCTCAGCGCGGTATGGCCATAAGCGAGGGCTGCTCCAAAAAGTGGGCTATTTAAAGATCAGCCTCCGTAAAAGCCAGCATATTATATAAATAGTGAAGAAAAGGCAAAAGCTTACAGCACCTGGTATTCCCAGGCGGTCTCCCATAAAAGTGTAACAATCGGCCTTATCAGCCGAGTTACAAGACTAAAATGGGGTCAGATTTAACTGTGAGAGATGACTAGTGGTTAAAAGAATGAGACATAAAAGAAAATTGGTTTAAATAGATTTGGTGTATTTACAAGGTTCACATAAAAGACTTTAAAACAACACGATAAAACTAGGTAAACTCTGTTAAAAGAATACAGTTCATTTGTCCATACCCTAAAAACAGGTAAACTCTGTTAAAAGAATACAGTTCATTTGTCCATACCCTAAAAACAGTCCAAGAACCCCAGTGTGTTGATAAGTCCAATGTGAGTGTCCACCAGTGTATATACAATCCACAGAAAGTGTAATCCAAAGTTTGCAGGTGGTGAATGGAAAGGTGAGCTCTAAAATTAGCAACTCCTCAATCCAACAGTTTGGTGACTGTCCTTTGTTTGTCATGCTGCTCTCTTATACAGTTGTACTTCCTGCTTCCTGTCATGTGTCTAGTCACATGACAGGCCAACCATCCATTTATTAAAGACACATACACTTAAAATGTTAAGAGTAATAAAATGGCCTAAAAAACATGTAAAACACTTAAAACTCTATAATACATGTAAAAGATTGTAATAAATAGAGCGGTAAAACACGTCTTTCTAAAAGCCAGCATATTATATAAATAGTGAAGAAAAGGCAAAAGCTTACAGCACCTGGTATTCCCAGGCGGTCTCCCATCCAAGTACTAACCAGGCCCGACGCTGCTTAGCTTCCGAGATCAGACGAGATCGGGCGCTCTCAGCGTGGTATGGCCATAAGCGAGGGCTGCTCCAAAAAGTGGGCTATTTAAAGATCAGCCTCCGTAAAAGCCAGCATATTATATAAATAGTGAAGAAAAGGCAAAAGCTTCCAGCACGTGGTATTTCCAGGCGGTCTCCCATCCAAGTACTAACCAGGACCTACGCTGCTTAGCTTCCGAGAGGAGACGAGATCGGGCGCTCTCAGCGCGGTATGGCCATAAGCGAGGGTTGCTCCAAAAAGTGGGCTATTTAAAGATCAGCCTCCGTAAAAGCCAGCATATTATATAAATAGTGAAGAAAAGGCAAAAGCTTACAGCACCTGGTATTCCCAGGCGGTCTCCCATAAAAGTGTAACAATCGGCCTTATCAGCCGAGTTACAAGACTAAAATGGGGTCAGATTTAACTGTGAGAGATGACTAGTGGTTAAAAGAATGAGACATAAAAGAAAATTGGTTTAAATAGATTTGGTGTATTTACAAGGTTCACATAAAAGACTTTAAAACAACACGATAAAACTAGGTAAACTCTGTTAAAAGAATACAGTTCTTTTGTCCATACCCTAAAAACAGGTAAACTCTGTTAAAAGAATACAGTTCATTTGTCCATACCCTAAAAACAGTCCAAGAACCCCAGTGTGTTGATAAGTCCAATGTGAGTGTCCACCAGTGTATATACAATCCACAGAAAGTGTAATCCAAAGTTTGCAGGTGGTGAATGGAAAGGTGAGCTCTAAAATTAGCAACTCCTCAATCCAACAGTTTGGTGACTGTCCTTTGTTTGTCATGCTGCTCTCTTATGCAGTTGTACTTCCTGCTTCCTGTCATGTGTCTAGTCACATGACAGGCCAACCATCCATTTATTAAAGACACATACACTTAAAATGTTAAGAGTAATAAAATGGCCTAAAAAACATGTAAAACACTTAAAACTCTATAATACATGTAAATGATTGTAATAAATAGAGCGGTAAAACACGTCTTTCTAAAAGCCAGCATATTATATAAATAGTGAAGAAAAGGCAAAAGCTTACAGCAACTGGTATTCCCAGGCGGTCTCCCATCCAAGTATTAACCAGGCCCGACGCTGCTTAGCTTCCGAGATCAGACGAGATCGGGCGCTCTCAGCGCGGTATGGCCATAAGCGAGGGCTGCTCCAAAAAGTGGGCTATTTAAAGATCAGCCTCCGTAAAAGCCAGCATATTATATAAATAGTGAAGAAAAGGCAAAAGCTTACAGCACCTGGTATTCCCAGGCGGTCTCCCATCCAAGTACTAACCAGGCCCGACGCTGCTTAGCTTCCGAGATCAGACGAGATCGGGCGCTCTCAGCGCGGTATGGCCATAAGCGAGGGCTGCTCCAAAAAGTGGGCTATTTAAAGATCAGCCTCCGTAAAAGCCAGCATATTATATAAATAGTGAAGAAAAGGCAAAAGCTTACAGCACCTGGTATTCCCAGGCGGTCTCCCATAAAAGTGTAACAATCGGCCTTATCAGCCGAGTTACAAGACTAAAATGGGGTCAGATTTAACTGTGAGAGATGACTAGTGGTTAAAAGAATGAGACATAAAAGAAAATTGGTTTAAATAGATTTGGTGTATTTACAAGGTTCACATAAAAGACTTTAAAACAACACGATAAAACTAGGTAAACTCTGTTAAAAGAATACAGTTCATTTGTCCATACCCTAAAAACAGGTAAACTCTGTTAAAAGAATACAGTTCATTTTTCCATACCCTAAAAACAGTCCAAGAACCCCAGTGTGTTGATAAGTCCAATGTGAGTGTCCACCAGTGTATATACAATCCACAGAAAGTGTAATCCAAAGTTTGCAGGTGGTGAATGGAAAGGTGAGCTCTAAAATTAGCAACTCCTCAATCCAACAGTTTGGTGACTGTCCTTTGTTTGTCATGCTGCTCTCTTATACAGTTGTACTTCCTGCTTCCTGTCATGTGTCTAGTCACATGACAGGCCAACCATCCATTTATTAAAGACACATACACTTAAAATGTTAAGAGTAATAAAATGGCCTAAAAAACATGTAAAACACTTAAAACTCTATAATACATGTAAATGATTGTAATAAATAGAGCGGTAAAACACGTCTTTCTAAAAGCCAGCATATTATATAAATAGTGAAGAAAAGGCAAAAGTTTACAGCACCTGGTATTCCCAGGCGGTCTCCCATCCAAGTACTAACCAGGCCCGACGCTGCTTAGCTTCCGAGATCAGACGAGATCGGGCGCTCTCAGCGCGGTATGGCCATAAGCGAGGGCTGCTCCAAAAAGTCGGCTATTTAAAGATCAGCCTCAGTAAAAGCCAGCATATTATATAAATAGTGAAGAAAAGGCAAAAGCTTACAGCACCTGGTATTCCCAGGCGGTCTCCCATCCAAGTACTAACCAGGCCCGACGCTGCTTAGCTTCCGAGATCAGACGAGATCGGGCGCTCTCAGCGCGGTATGGCCATAAGCGAGGGCTGCTCCAAAAAGTGGGCTATTTAAAGATCAGCCTCCGTAAAAGCCAGCATATTATATAAATAGTGAAGAAAAGGCAAAAGCTTACAGCACCTGGTATTCCCAGGCGGTCTCCCATAAAAGTGTAACAATCGGCCTTATCAGCCGAGTTACAAGACTAAAATGGGGTCAGATTTAACTGTGAGAGATGACTAGTGGTTAAAAGAATGAGACATAAAAGAAAATTGGTTTAAATAGATTTGGTGTATTTACAAGGTTCACATAAAAGACTTTAAAACAACACGATAAAACTAGGTAAACTCTGTTAAAAGAATACAGTTCATTTGTCCATACCCTAAAAACAGGTAAACTCTGTTAAAAGAATACAGTTCATTTGTCCATACCCTAAAAACAGTCCAAGAACCCCAGTGTGTTGATAAGTCCAATGTGAGTGTCCACCAGTGTATATACAATCCACAGAAAGTGTAATCCAAAGTTTGCAGGTGGTGAATGGAAAGGTGAGCTCTAAAATTAGCAACTCCTCAATCCAACAGTTTGGTGACTGTCCTTTGTTTGTCATGCTGCTCTCTTATACAGTTGTACTTCCTGCTTCCTGTCATGTGTCTAGTCACATGACAGGCCAACCATCCATTTATTAAAGACACATACACTTAAAATGTTAAGAGTAATAAAATGGCCTAAAAAACATGTAAAACACTTAAAACTCTATAATACATGTAAAAGATTGTAATAAATAGAGCGGTAAAACACGTCTTTCTAAAAGCCAGCATATTATATAAATAGTGAAGAAAAGGCAAAAGCTTACAGCACCTGGTATTCCCAGGCGGTCTCCCATCCAAGTACTAACCAGGCCCGACGCTGCTTAGCTTCCGAGATCAGACGAGATCGGGCGCTCTCAGCGCGGTATGGCCATAAGCGAGGGCTGCTCCAAAAAGTGGGCTATTTAAAGATCAGCCTCCGTAAAAGCCAGCATATTATATAAATAGTGAAGAAAAGGCAAAAGCTTACAGCACCTGGTATTCCCAGGCGGTCTCCCATCCAAGTACTAACCAGGTCCGACGCTGCTTAGCTTCCGAGATCAGACAAGATCGGGCGCTCTCAGCGCGGTATGGCCATAAGCGAGGGCTGCTCCAAAAAGTGGGCTATTTAAAGATCAGCCTCCGTAAAAGCCAGCATATTATATAAATAGTGAAGAAAAGGCAAAAGCTTACAGCACCTGGTATTCCCAGGCGGTCTCCCATAAAAGTGTAACAATCGGCCTTATCAGCCGAGTTACAAGACTAAAATGGGGTCAGATTTAACTGTGAGAGATGACTAGTGGTTAAAAGAATGAGACATAAAAGAAAATTGGTTTAAATAGATTTGGTGTATTTACAAGGTTCACATAAAAGACTTTAAAACAACACGATAAAACTAGGTAAACTCTGTTAAAAGAATACAGTTCATTTGTCCATACCCTAAAAACAGGTAAACTCTGTTAAAAGAATACAGTTCATTTGTCCATACCCTAAAAACAGTCCAAGAACCCCAGTGTGTTGATAAGTCCAATGTGAGTGTCCACCAGTGTAGATACAATCCACAGAAAGTGTAATCCAAAGTTTGCAGGTGGTGAATGGAAAGGTGAGCTCTAAAATTAGCAACTCCTCAATCCAACAGTTTGGTGACTGTACTTTGTTTGTCATGCTGCTCTCTTATACAGTTGTACTTCCTGCTTCCTGTCATGTGTCTAGTCACATGACAGGCCAACCATCCATTTATTAAAGACACATACACTTAAAATGTTAAGAGTAATAAAATGGCCTAAAAAACATGTAAAACACTTAAAACTCTATAATACATGTAAATGATTGTAATAAATAGAGCGGTAAAACACGTCTTTCTAAAAGCCAGCATATTATATAAATAGTGAAGAAAAGGCAAAAGCTTACAGCACCTGGTATTCCCAGGCGGTCTCCCATCCAAGTACTAACCAGGCCGGACGCTGCTTAGCTTCCGAGATCAGACTAGATCGGGCGCTCTCAGCGCGGTATGGCCATAAGCGAGGGCTGCTCCAAAAAGTGGGCTATTTAAAGATCAGCCTCCGTAAAAGCCAGCATATTATATAAATAGTGAAGAAAAGGCAAAAGCTTACAGCACCTGGTATTCCCAGGCGGTCTCCCATCCAAGTACTAACCAGGCACGACGCTGCTTAGCTTCCGAGATCAGACGAGATCGGTCGCTCTCAGCGCGGTATGGCCATAAGCGAGGGCTGCTCCAAAAAGTGGGCTATTTAAAGATCAGCCTCCGTAAAAGCCAGCATATTATATAAATAGTGAAGAAAAGGCAAAAGCTTACAGCACCTGGTATTCCCAGGCGGTCTCCCATAAAAGTGTAACAATCGGCCTTATCAGCCGAGTTACAAGACTAAAATGGGGTCAGATTTAACTGTGAGAGATGACTAGTGGTTAAAAGAATGAGACATAAAAGAAAATTGGTTTAAATAGATTTGGTGTATTTACAAGGTTCACATAAAAGACTTTAAAACAACACGATAAAACTAGGTAAACTCTGTTAAAAGAATACAGTTCATTTGTCCATACCCTAAAAACAGGTAAACTCTGTTAAAAGAATACAGTTCATTTGTCCATACCCTAAAAACAGTCCAAGAACCCCAGTGTGTTGATAAGTCCAATGTGAGTGTCCACCAGTGTATATACAATCCACAGAAAGTGTAATCCAAAGTTTGCAGGTGGTGAATGGAAAGGTGAGCTCTAAAATTAGCAACTCCTCAATCCAACAGTTTGGTGACTGTCCTTTGTTTGTCATGCTGCTCTCTTATGCAGTTGTACTTCCTGCTTCCTGTCATCTGTCTAGTCACATGACAGGCCAACCATCCATTTATTAAAGACACATACACTTAAAATGTTAAGAGTAATAAAATGGCCTAAAAAACATGTAAAACACTTAAAACTCTATAATACATGTAAATGATTGTAATAAATAGAGCGGTAAAACACGTCTTTCTAAAAGCCAGCATATTATATAAATAGTGAAGAAAAGGCAAAAGCTTACAGCACCTGGTATTCCCAGGCGGTCTCCCATCCAAGTACTAACCAGGCCCGACTCTGCTTAGCTTCCGAGATCAGACGAGAACGGGCGCTCTCAGCGCGGTATGGCCATAAGCGAGGGCTGCTCCAAAAAGTGGGCTATTTAAAGATCAGCCTCCGTAAAAGCCAGCATATTATATAAATAGTGAAGAAAAGGCAAAAGCTTACAGCACCTGGTATTCCCAGGCGGTCTCCCATAAAAGTGTAACAATCGGCCTCATCAGCCGAGTTACAAGACTAAAATGGGGTCAGATTTAACTGTGAGAGATGACTAGTGGTTAAAAGAATGAGACATAAAAGAAAATTGGTTTAAATAGATTTGGTGTATTTACAAGGTTCACATAAAAGACTTTAAAACAACACGATAAAACTAGGTAAACTCTGTTAAAAGAATACAGTTCATTTGTCCATACCCTAAAAACAGGTAAACTCTGTTAAAAGAATACAGTTCATTTGTCCATACCCTAAAAACAGTCCAAGAACCCCAGTGTGTTGATAAGTCCAATGTGAGTGTCCACCAGTGTATATACAATCCACAGAAAGTGTAATCCAAAGTTTGCAGGTGGTGAATGGAAAGGTGAGCTCTAAAATTAGCAACTCCTCAATCCAACAGTTTGGTGACTGTCCTTTGTTTGTCATGCTGCTCTCTTATACAGTTGTACTTCCTGCTTCCTGTCATGTGTCTAGTCACATGACAGGCCAACCATCCATTTATTAAAGACACATACACTTAAAATGTTAAGAGTAATAAAATGGCCTAAAAAACATGTAAAACACTTAAAACTCTATAATACATGTAAATGATTGTAATAAATAGAGCGGTAAAACACGTCTTTCTAAAAGCCAGCATATTATATAAATAGTGAAGAAAAGGCAAAAGCTTACAGCAACTGGTATTCCCAGGCGGTCTCCAATCCAAGTATTAACCAGGCCCGACGCTGCTTAGCTTCCGAGATCAGACGAGATCGGGCGCTCTCAGCGCGGTATGGCCATAAGCGAGGGCTGCTCCAAAAAGTGGGCTATTTAAAGATCAGCCTCCGTAAAAGCCAGCATATTATATAAATAGTGAAGAAAAGGCAAAAGCTTACAGCACCTGGTATTCCCAGGCGGTCTCCCATCCAAGTACTAACCAGGCCCGACGCTGCTTAGCTTCCGAGATCAGACGAGATCGGGCGCTCTCAGCGCGGTATGGCCATAAGCGAGGGCTGCTCCAAAAAGTGGGCTATTTAAAGATCAGCCTCCGTAAAAGCCAGCATATTATATAAATAGTGAAGAAAAGGCAAAAGCTTACAGCACCTGGTATTCCCAGGCGGTCTCCCATAAAAGTGTAACAATCGGCCTTATCAGCCGAGTTACAAGACTAAAATGGGGTCAGATTTAACTGTGAGAGATGACTAGTGGTTAAAAGAATGAGACATAAAAGAAAATTGGTTTAAATAGATTTGGTGTATTTACAAGGTTCACATAAAAGACTTTAAAACAACACGATAAAACTAGGTAAACTCTGTTAAAAGAATACAGTTCATTTGTCCATACCCTAAAAACAGGTAAACTCTGTTAAAAGAATACAGTTCATTTTTCCATACCCTAAAAACAGTCCAAGAACCCCAGTGTGTTGATAAGTCCAATGTGAGTGTCCACCAGTGTATATACAATCCACAGAAAGTGTAATCCAAAGTTTGCAGGTGGTGAATGGAAAGGTGAGCTCTAAAATTAGCAACTCCTCAATCCAACAGTTTGGTGACTGTCCTTTGTTTGTCATGCTGCTCTCTTATACAGTTGTACTTCCTGCTTCCTGTCATGTGTCTAGTCACATGACAGGCCAACCATCCATTTATTAAAGACACATACACTTAAAATGTTAAGAGTAATAAAATGGCCTAAAAAACATGTAAAACACTTAAAACTCTATAATACATGTAAATGATTGTAATAAATAGAGCGGTAAAACACGTCTTTCTAAAAGCCAGCATATTATATAAATAGTGAAGAAAAGGCAAAAGCTTACAGCAACTGGTATTCCCAGGCGGTCTCCAATCCAAGTATTAACCAGGCCCGACGCTGCTTAGCTTCCGAGATCAGACGAGATCGGGCGCTCTCAGCGCGGTATGGCCATAAGCGAGGGCTGCTCCAAAAAGTGGGCTATTTAAAGATCAGCCTCCGTAAAAGCCAGCATATTATATAAATAGTGAAGAAAAGGCAAAAGCTTACAGCACCTGGTATTCCCAGGCGGTCTCCCATCCAAGTACTAACCAGGCCCGACGCTGCTTAGCTTCCGAGATCAGACGAGATCGGGCGCTCTTTTTTTTTTTTTTTTTTTTTTCTTTTTTTTTTTTTTTTTTTATTAAAAATATTTCATAATACAAATTTTCCAATGTGTGCTTCACATTAGAAGTCTCACGACATAAAAGAAATAAACATGAAAAAATACATCACATTATCATCAACAAAGCAAAAGGAACACATTAACAATAAGATGAATTTTCAACCAATAGAAACATCAACAATACAATATAGTTGTCCACACAAAGACGAAAGAAAAGAAAAAAAAATTAAAAATAAGATAAAATATAATCTACTCATCTCGTATTTTTTGTTTAAAATCATGCCTTTTATACTTAAGATTTAGAAAGCTCTTTCTCTTCCTGGCAATTTGCACATGAAATTCTCTAAAACATTACAAACTGTTGGTGTAAAAACATCATAAAAAGCTTTCAGCATATTTTCACTTTTAAAATACACATATAATTGTTCTACATATACTTCTATTTTCCTTTTAAAAACAGTCCAAACCTCTAACACCATTTTTTCTTTTTTGGCCACAATTCTTCTTTCCCAAATTGCGCTTTTCATTAACATTATACACAGATTTATAAACTTTTTGTGTTGACCCTTCTTTTCCCAACCAAACATCACTACTCTTTTCCATTCCATTACACTTTCATCCCAACCTTCGCTCACATCTTTAATTAAACATTTACATTTCCTTAGAAAATCCTCCAATTCTTTACAATATAAAAACAAATGTAAAATCCCCTCTTCTTTTTCATGACACACTTTACACATTGGATTTTGTTCCATTCCCACCTTGTTTAAAACAGACTCAGTAAAAACCGCTTTATGCCTTATAAAATATTCCAAACATCCTAACTTTGTTTCAACACACCTCCCCCTCATGTTTCTCCATATACATTCTTCTTTTAGATCCTTGAATTTTTCCACCCAGTACTTATTTACAATCGGCTCTTTAAAAACACCATCTCTAAAAACACAATAAAACATTTTTACAGTACATTCTTTAAAATCATACATTTTTCCCCCCAGTTTCACAAAAATATTTCCCTCTGTTTGCTCTCCTTCCATACTCTCTATTCTTTTAATCCACTCTTTGGGTATTGCATTTTTAATAATTTCATATTTATTTGTTATTTCTTGTTTACTATATTCTTCTTTTGCTTCCTCCATCGCATCCACAATATATTGTATCGGTAAAAAACCCTCTTTAAATTCATACAAAACATCTCTCACTCTTGTTATCCCCACATCCATCCATTTTTTAAAAAATATTGCTTTCTCTTGTTTTAAAATGTTGTTATTTAAGAACAGAGGTTGATTTAAAATGTTTTCTCTTCCATGCGGATTGTACTCGATTTTCGTTAAAAAATTCCCCCAGGCACTAAAAATTTCTCTATAAAATTCGGGTAATCCTTCCGTCATCCAAATTTTTGTTTTCATCCATAATATTCCGTCCCCCATGTTAAAATCCCCACATTTGTTTAAAAAGTATTTCATTGTTTTTTTCCACTCAGTTTTGTTATCTTGTTGCAGGTATTTCTTAACAATTTTTACTCTCAACGCATTTTTTCGCTGTTCCACATCCATTAAACCTAAGCCCCCCTTCTCTATCGCCCCTAAAATCGTATTATGTGCAATCCTTGCTGGTTTCCCCTCCCATAAAAAGTCAAGAAAACATTTCTTCAACCTCCGTTCTGTCCATAAAGGTATTTCAGAAACATATAAAACATACCAAAGTTTAGAAACCATTAAAACATTCAATATTAAAACCTTCCCCTTCAAGTTTAAAGTTCTCAATTTCCAAAAATTTAATCTTCTCTCTATATCTGTTACTAGTTGCTCCCACATTTCATCTCTTACTTTCCTCTCATTCTTTCCCATTACAACTCCTAAAATCCTCATTTCTTCCACTTCCTTAAAATTAAAACAATCCATTAAAACCATAGCTTTACCAAATCTCATATATACCGTTTTCTCCTCATTTACTTTACTTCCAGACCCACTACAATATTCTTTTACCACCTTCATAACTTCTTTAACACTCTCTTTTCCCTTTACAATTATTGTTGTGTCATCAGCATATTGAAAAACTTTCCCCTCAGCCTTATTTCCCTCAATTTCTATCCCTATTATTCTTTCATTCTGTTTTATAGCCAGTCCCAAGGGTTCAGAAACAAGTGAGTACAATAATGCTGAGAGTGGACAACCCTGTCTTATTGACCTTGTTATTTTAAAACACTCTGTTAAAAACCCATTGCATTTTATCTTTGTTAGTGCACCCTTATATAAAATCTCAATCCATTTAATAAAATTTTCCCCGAACCCAAAACTCCTTAAAACCTCAAATAAATACCCGTGCTCAACCCTATCAAAAGCTTTTTCAAAATCCAAACTAATTATATATCCTTCTTCATTTTTTTCTTTCATGTACCATATCGTGTCCCTTATACTCATTGTTATGTCGGCTATATCTCTTCCTTTGACTCCATATGCTTGGTTTGTTTTAATTATACTTGGCATTACTTCCTTTAATCTGTTTGCTAAAACCTTCGCTAAAATCTTAAGATCTGTATTCAACATCGTGATTGGTCTGTAGTTTTTTAGATCTACTTTTTCTCCTTTCCTTTTATATATCAATTTCATTAACCCCATCCTTGTTCTTTCATTAATCTCTTCCTTTTCAAAAATTTCTTTAAAAACCTCATTTAAAATCTTTGTTAAAACTTCTTTAAAACAAACATAAAATTCAGTTCCCAAACCATCTATTCCTGGACTTTTCTTTTTATTCAGTTGATTTATTGCTCTTTCAATCTCGTCTTCCCTGATTTCTTGGTCACATTCTTTTTTATGTTCCTCACTTACTTTTGCTTTTATCTGATTCAACAGTTCCTTTTTTTCCTCCTCTTCCACCCCCCTTGCACTAAACAGATCCTCATAAAAATTCTTTATTTCTTTTAAAATCTTTTCATTCCCTTCTACAATTTCCCCATTCTCCCCTCTTATTTCTTTTATCGTTTCAGCTTTCCCTCTCTTTTTTTCCAGATCAAAAAAGAACTTTGTACATTTTTCTCCCTCCACCACATATTTTGCTTTGCTTCTTAACCTCACCCCCTCATATTCCTTTTCTTCTATTTCTTTCAGTTTCCCCTCCATTTCCTTTATCTTTTGTATGTCTTGAAATTCTTTATTCAGTTCCATTTCCAAACTTTCCTTTATTCCTCTTTCTTTGGATCTTTTGCATTTCTGAATAACACTACAATACCTGATTGAGAATTTTTTGATTAAAAACTTTACACTCTCCCACCATATTCTCTTATCCTCTTCATACATTCCATTTTCCTTTTCTTTTTCTATAATTTCTTTCACTTTTAAAACATAATCTTCATTCTTTAAAATCTGTGTATTTAAAATCCATACTCCCGGACCTCTTTGCATTTGACTCCAGTCCAACTTAAAAGATAAAATCTTATGATCGCTAAAACTTGTTTCTTTGTACTTAATATTTTCTATAAAATTCTCCACATTTCTTGTACATAAAACATAGTCAATTCTAGTTTGGCATACAAACTGCCCTACTATTTGTCTTCTCGAAAATTCTTTTTTCTTTTCATTTCTTTCTCTCCACACATCTATCATATTATTTTCATCCATTAATGCTTTTAATTCTTTTCTTCCTGTATCTGTTTTAAAAACCATTCCTTCAGCCATATCCTGTTTACTAAAAACTGTGTTAAAATCCCCCATCATAATTATTTCTTTATACTTCTTTACAATGTTTCTTAAAACATTAAAAAACTCTTTCTTTTCCTTATCTTCCACTGGTGCATGTACATTTACTAAAATCAAATCTCTTCCTTCATATTTTGTCTCAACTACCAAACATTTCCCCATCTTGTCCTTATACACACTTTTACTCACTTTAAAAACATCGTCCTTCATTAAAAAAGCCACACCTCTCCCAGCCCGCCCATCTCCATTATTATATAAAATACCTCCATCCCATCTCTTTTTATAATCATTCATCACATTTTCTCTCCAGTTTGTTTCTTGTAATGCAACAATGTCTTCCCTTTTACATTTTTCTTTTACTTTTTCAAACTTCCTCATGTCCATCAGACCCCTTGCATTAAAAGCAACACAACTTAAAACCATTAAAAGTAAATAAAAAAAATACATAAAAATCATTATTCATCATTTTCTCCCTCCAGGACCCTTAGCACATCAAATCTGTTAGTCTCTGTCATAATCTTTTTTCTTGCACTTTCCAAATTTGGTTTTACCTTCAGTGCTCTCCTTCTTATTTGTCCTTTCCCTCCTCTGTCTTTGTCCATTTGGTCCATCTTTATTCCCTCTTCATTGTCCGTTTCTTTAACTTGATCCAACCTTCCTTGCCCATCTCTCTCCACATCACCCAGAAAAGTATTAAAACTGTCCGACATCTCCATCTCTGTCCACTGAGTGTCCTGCTCCACTGTTTGTTCGTTATTATTAATGTTGTCTTCTCTTCTTTCTCCTTCCTCTCTGCAGCTCGGTCCTCCTTCCGTTTCTTTTTGTTGTAGTCCTTCCTCCTCGTTGTTTCCTTCATGCACCTGTCTGCCCACCTGTTCTTCCCTTCCTCCTTCCTCTCCCTCCATCCAACATTCACATTTATTTAAAACTTCCTGACACCCCGGGCACCTGACAGCATTGCAATCTCGTGCAAAATGTCCCCTCTCCTCACATTTGTAGCACACAAAATTTGGGCATTCTATTAGCAGGTGATCCGGGCTCATGCACAGCCTACAGGTCTTCACCTGATGGCTGTGCATCACCCGGAAGTACTGCGGCCCTTCGGCTGTTTCTAGCCGTGTGCTATATGGCAACGATGCCACTTGCTTGGGGAACCTCACCTTAAGGAACCTTGTTCCATCTTCAATGTCGGTGCCCGGGTAGCGTCTTCTTTTAATTTTGGTAATGGGATCAACTCCCCATCCCTCCAATTTTCCTAAAATTTCTTTGTCATCCAGGTAGACAGGCAGGTGCATGAAGGAAACAACATAATCCCTGTTTTGTAGATTTTTTACTTCACAGTCCACTCCTTTTATTCTTAGTCCATCAATTAGTTTTTCACACGTTTCTTCTTTTTCCATTGTCAGTTCGTATTCTTTCCCTTGTCTTGGTCTTAGTGCTAAAATTTTGCCATGTCCACATTGTTCCGTTACAGCTTTAATAATGTCCTCCGCTCTCACCCCAATCACATTCTCCACATTCACAATCACTGTAGCTTCCTTTAAATATTGTCGCTCAACAAACTTTTCTCTTACTTCCTGTTTTTTTCCATTTGTAGCTCGTGGTCGTTTATCCAGTCCAATGTCGTTTGCCGTGCGTGTTCCTCCTGCCAGTCCAGTCTCGTTTGCCGTGCATGTTCCTCCAGCCAGTCCAGTGTCCATTGCCGTGCGTGTTCCTCCTGCCAGTCCAGTGTCGTTTGCCATCCGTCTCTCTCCAGCCAGTTCTGTTTCGTAATCCATTAATCCGTCCGTTTTTTTTAAAGAAAAATAAGTTAAGAAAAAAAAGGTTTAACCACCCTCCAGCCAGCAAAAATGCTGCTGTTAGGTGGTTTTATAACTGAAAAAAACACAAAAAAACTAACTTAAAGTAAAACCACTCACAAAACAAACAAAAAAAAATCAAACACAAAATGGAGGAGAGCCTTCCTCTCCCAACTGCTGCCAACCACTTCCTGTTGCTCTCTAGCGCTCTCAGGTGGCGGTATGGCCATAAGCGAGGGCAGCTCCAAAAAGTGGGCTATTTAAAGATCAGCCTCCGTAAAAGCCAGCATATTATATAAATAGTGAAGAAAAGGCAAAAGCTTACAGCACCTGGTATTCCCAGGCGGTCTCCCATCCAAGTACTAACCAGGCCCGACGCTGTTTAGCTTCCGAGATCAGACGAGATCGGGCGCTCTCAGCGCGGTATGGCCATAAGCGAGGGCTGCTCCAAAAAGTGGGCTATTTAAAGATCAGCCTCCGTAAAAGCCAGCATATTATATAAATAGTGAAGAAAAGGCAAAAGCTTACAGCACCTGGTATTCCCAGGCGGTCTCCCATAAAAGTGTAACAATCGGCCTTATCAGCCGAGTTACAAGACTAAAATGGGGTCAGATTTAACTGTGAGAGATGACTAGTGGTTAAAAAAATGAGACATAAAAGAAAATTGGTTTAAATAGATTTGGTGTATTTACAAGGTTCACATAAAAGACTTTAAAACAACACGATAAAACTAGGTAAACTCTGTTAAAAGAATACAGTTCATTTGTCCATACCCTAAAAACAGGTAAACTCTGTTAAAAGAATACAGTTCATTTGTCCATACCCTAAAAACAGTCCAAGAACCCCAGTGTGTTGATAAGTCCAATGTGAGTGTCCACCAGTGTATATACAATCCACAGAAAGTGTAATCCAAAGTTTGCAGGTGGTGAATGGAAAGGTGAGCTCTAAAATTAGCAACTCCTCAATCCAACAGTTTGGTGACTGTCCTTTGTTTGTCATGCTGCTCTCTTATACAGTTGTACTTCCTGCTTCCTGTCATGTGTCTAGTCACATGACAGGTCAACCATCCATTTATTAAAGACACATACACTTAAAATGTTAAGAGTAATAAAATGGCCTAAAAAACATGTAAAACACTTAAAACTCTATAATACATGTAAAAGATTGTAATAAATAGAGCGGTAAAACACGTCTTTCTAAAAGCCAGCATATTATATAAATAGTGAAGAAAAGGCAAAAGCTTACAGCACCTGGTATTCCCAGGCGGTCTCCCATCCAAGTACTAACCAGGCCCGACGCTGCTTAGCTTCCGAGATCAGACGAGATCGGGCGCTCTCAGCGTGGTATGGCCATAAGCGAGGGCTGCTCCAAAAAGTGGGCTATTTAAAGATCAGCCTCCGTAAAAGCCAGCATATTATATAAATAGTGAAGAAAAGGCAAAAGCTTCCAGCACGTGGTATTCCCAGGCGGTCTCCCATCCAAGTACTAACCAGGACCTACGCTGCTTAGCTTCCGAGAGCAGACGAGATCGGGCGCTCTCAGCGCGGTATGGCCATAAGCGAGGGCTGCTCCAAAAAGTGGGCTATTTAAAGATCAGCCTCCGTAAAAGCCAGCATATTATATAAATAGTGAAGAAAAGGCAAAAGCTTACAGCACCTGGTATTCCCAGGCGGTCTCCCATAAAAGTGTAACAATCGGCCTTATCAGCCGAGTTACAAGACTAAAATGGGGTCAGATTTAACTGTGAGAGATGACTAGTGGTTAAAAGTATGAGACATAAAAGAAAATTGGTTTAAATAGATTTGGTGTATTTACAAGGTTCACATAAAAGACTTTAAAACAACACGATAAAACTAGGTAAACTCTGTTAAAAGAATACAGTTCATTTGTCCATACCCTAAAAACAGGTAAACTCTGTTAAAAGAATACAGTTCATTTGTCCATACCCTAAAAACAGTCCAAGAACCCCAGTGTGTTGATAAGTCCAATGTGAGTGTCCACCAGTGTAGATACAATCCACAGAAAGTGTAATCCAAAGTTTGCAGGTGGTGAATGGAAAGGTGAGCTCTAAAATTAGCAACTCCTCAATCCAACAGTTTGGTGACTGTACTTTGTTTGTCATGCTGCTCTCTTATACAGTTGTACTTCCTGCTTCCTGTCATGTGTCTAGTCACATGACAGGCCAACCATCCATTTATTAAAGACACATACACTTAAAATGTTAAGAGTAATAAAATGGCCTAAAAAACATGTAAAACACTTAAAACTCTATAATACATGTAAATGATTGTAATAAATAGAGCGGTAAAACACGTCTTTCTAAAAGCCAGCATATTATATAAATAGTGAAGAAAAGGCAAAAGCTTGCAGCACCTGGTATTCCCAGGCGGTCTCCCATCCAAGTACTAACCAGGCCCGACGCTGCTTAGCTTCCGAGATCAGACTAGATCGGGCGCTCTCAGCGCGGTATGGCCATAAGCGAGGGCTGCTCCAAAAAGTGGGCTATTTAAAGATCAGCCTCCGTAAAAGCCAGCATATTATATAAATAGTGAAGAAAAGGCAAAAGCTTACAGCACCTGGTATTCCCAGGCGGTCTCCCATCCAAGTACTAACCAGGCCCGACGCTGCTTAGCTTCCGAGATCAGACGAGATCGGTCGCTCTCAGCGCGGTATGGCCATAAGCGAGGGCTGCTCCAAAAAGTGGGCTATTTAAAGATCAGCCTCCGTAAAAGCCAGCATATTATATAAATAGTGAAGAAAAGGCAAAAGCTTACAGCACCTGGTATTCCCAGGCGGTCTCCCATCCAAGTACTAACCAGGCCCGACGCTGCTTAGCTTCCGAGATCAGACGAGATCGGGCGCTCTCAGCGCGGTATGGCCATAAGCGAGGGCTGCTCCAAAAAGTGGGCTATTTAAAGATCAGCCTCCGTAAAAGCCAGCATATTATATAAATAGTGAAGAAAAGGCAAAAGCTTACAGCACCTGGTATTCCCAGGCGGTCTCCCATAAAAGTGTAACAATCGGCCTTATCAGCCGAGTTACAAGACTAAAATGGGGTCAGATTTAACTGTGAGAGATGACTAGTGGTTAAAAGAATGAGACATAAAAGAAAATTGGTTTAAATAGATTTGGTGTATTTACAAGGTTCACATAAAAGACTTTAAAACAACACGATAAAACTAGGTAAACTCTGTTAAAAGAATACAGTTCTTTTGTCCATACCCTAAAAACAGGTAAACTCTGTTAAAAGAATACACATCAGTTACACAAACTAAGAGAAGGTAAAGCAGGTGCTTACTCAGCAAAATATGTCTGAACAGCCGCACTGCACGTGTCGACGCCCCCGTGAGTAAACATTATTTTTTTCTTTCAACATGCAGAAAAAATTAAACAGTTTAACTAAATAATCGGTTAAAATTCGTCTTGTCGGTTAACGGTTAAACGGTCAATATGAGCATCCCTATTTCAGTGCTAAATTCTTTGCAGCATCCATTTTCACTTCCTGTTTTGCATCATTTCAGTTTCACTTCTCGTGACAAAACGTGGTTTGGGGACGGTATAGAGTCGCTGGGCGATAGAGTTGTTGTCAGGTCGTGTAGTGTGAACATCACAACGGCTTAAAGACAGACAATTAAGTCATGTAGTCTGAACAGCACAGCGATCTGCTGATGTTTTGAGTCGTGTAGTGTGAACAAGCCTTTACACACCCAAAGTGCGCACAAGCTTAGAGACATGTTTCAGACAGTGCAGCATACTAAATTGATTCCTCTTTCACGTCTTCATGCATTTAGAATACATACGCATGGGGGTTTGAGCCTGCGTCACAATATTGGAAGTATTTCTGTTTTAAACTATATAGCCAATAGATATCAAACTTTGCGCAATAGTTAGTAGTTACGCAAATGTCTTAACTTCAATTAATTCACTTACAGAAAGTAAAAGTAAAAAAAAAAACTGAAAGAATTTTCTAACGCTGCATTTACTAAACTACAGTAGCAGCAGAAGCAGAAATAATACCTTTCATCTACATATTTGTCCTGTTTTCATTCGTTTCTTAGCAAAATGAACTAACATCATACATTTTGTTTATTCTTTATGTCACGTAAGACAATTGTGGATCTAACATTATGCATTCATGTTTATGAAAAAAAGTTTGTACACATTTTTGGAAATTACCACCACAAAATTAGAAATTTGGATAGCAAAATTCATGAATTTTTTTTTTTAAATGTGTGAGAAATTATAAAAAATCTAAATCTGTTACTAACACGTACAAATCTGTTATTTTATTATTTTATTACTATATTTCATTTATTAAAAAAAATTCTTACACACTACTTTATCTCTGGGTCTGATTTAAAGTTGCAAAATGACATATTGCACTCAAAACATAATTAACAGCTTTAGTTGTCAATGCTAGCAAATGACCATGAAATAAGCAGCATAATGCTGGGCAAACTGTGCATTAAATAATTTTAATACAAAACACTGAGGTATTTAGCAGTAGCAGTATTCAAATCACCAAGGATTATGTGACGATACGTGTTGATATTTTGCAAACAGCCCTACAGTGCAATGTAGTCAGTGACATCATGCACTTGTGGCTGATTTTAAGTGGTCTGATCATAATTTGAGACATTTTTTACACCTGTATTTAGCAAATGTTAAAGTAAGAAATAGGGACTAAGGTTCTTTAAAAATGTCATGACATAAATATTTTTTTTTTCTTTGAGGACCACATACTGGTTTTCCAAACATTTTTTCCTGAAGTACTTTACTAAGATGTTGTTAACTTCTGTTTAGAGGCTTGTCAAAGGATTCACCCGAAGGTGCAAGTCAAGGTGTTGGAAGACTGCATTTCCGAAACACTGAAGTATGCTCCTCACCGTGATTCAAGGGTGAGTAACATTCAAGAATTATAGCTTGTTTTCTTAACCTCAAAAATTTTGTTTTGGTTTTTTTGTATACTGTGGGATAAAAACATTTTGGGATGGGAGTACTAAATGTGTTTTTGTATTGTTACCTAAATATATACATTTTGTACATTATAATTAAAAGTACTTGGTGTACTAGAAGTACTTTCTGCTTACACACAAATTAATGCATAAGAAAAATAATGGAAAACATGCCATAAACAGCTGTATTATCCTTTTCACCAGTGAGTTTAAAATATTCTAGCCTCGAGTCCCCAGGGTGAGTTTTTTTTAAAGTCATCATTATTTTGGAATGTATCGCTTTACTGTTTCCATGGTGATGCGGCACGTTTCACACATACTCCGTATGCAGTGCTTTATTAGGCCCCGATCACACCGAACCCGTTTTTGCAGTGAGAGGTGCCTCTTTTGAATGGTTTTCTGTTGGCAGTGAGCATTCTGCGCGCTGCTTATGCGCACTAGGCGCCTTGCGTTTTCGCCGCCTGCTGTACCTCGCGTTTTTGCAGGAGCGCTCTGAGTGCCTGAAGTTGAAAAAAAATCAACTCTGAGCAGAAAAACGCCTGACGTCATTCGCGTTCTTTTCCATTGTCCAATCAAATGAATGGAGAGGCGGGCCTTCTGTTGTAGTGATGAAAGTTTACCGTTCTTAAAAAGTCCGGAGACTGCAAGAAATGGAGGAGAAACATTTGGTGTCTGTCATGGGTAACTCAGAGCTGTATTTTTAGGGTTTCTGCTAATATGACAGTTTACTTAACAGCACAAGCCAAAGATTTTAGAGCGCTCGCGCTATAATCCTTTGATTTGACTGACAGGACAGCTGTTTGGGTCATTGCCTAGCAACATAAAAAAAAAACAGCAACACACTTCTCTTTTTTAAAAGTCACAAAAAAAAGCAGTACTGTGCGCCTCGTGTTTTTAGAACTAAAAGACGCGTTCGGTGTGATCGAGGCCTTAGAGCGTTCACGCTGCACGCGGTTGCGGTCCAGCAGTGTGTTCCAATTGCTGTGCGTCTGCAGCAGTGCACCAATTTTTTAACACAGTCTATATACATGTTGTGCTCCATACGCCGAATTAAAGTGACAATGCTTTGTTCGCAGGAAACATGAACATGGATTGACACAGAGAATTGTATAAATACAAAGTCTACTGTGTTTAACAGTCAGCACGTAGCTTTTGTGCTTAAAACAATGAAAAGTGTACTTTTAGATTAACAAGGCAATATAATAAATTCACTTGTGGAGGTAGAAAAGAAGATTTATTTTAATAAAGATTTAATGCAAAATAAAGGCAAAAGAAAGGATAGTTTTTATAAATATAGTTAAGGGCTATCTTTTAGAGAGTGGCTGCACTATTATTATTGAATGCTTATGAAATAATATATCACCATTAGTAACATAAGTCAATCTGTTTATTTTACAGGCTGAGCATGAAGAGACTGGACCTGGAGTTAGTGTGGCAGCACCACCACAACCATAAGTGATACACCACCTAAAGCTTAAATGAGACCAGTACAAGCTTCAGTGTTGAATATTTGTTGTCGTTGTTTTCGTTTCAAGTTTTTATAATATCATTTTTCTTTTAAGTGTGCTGTTTATACTGTTGATTTTTGTTGTTCACACTGTTAAGTTATTGGAATGGTTGTAGTGTTAATAAAAAAGTTAAAAGAATGGTTCAGGGACATTATTCTATTCATAAATTAATATTAAACAATGTGGGCATTTTAATGTTTTTGGAATATTCTAGATAAACATATTAATAGTGAAATTGTGGTGGAAAGAACGTTGTAGGAATACTCTGCTAACCTTAAGATAACGTTGTCCTAACATTAAAAGAACTGTACAACTAAAGTTTTTAGAACGTTACAAATAAACGTTCTTTGAACGTTGTATTAATAGTGAAATTGAGGTGGAAAGAACGTTGCAGGAACGTTATGCTAACCTTAAGATAACGTTGTGCTAACATTAAAAAAACTTGACAATTCAACATTTTTATAACGTTACAAATAAACGTTCTTTGAACATTGTATTAACAGTGAAATTGAGGTGGAAAGAACGTTGCAGGAACGTTATGCTACCCTTAAGATAACGTTGTGGTAACATTAAAAAAACTGGACAATTCAACATATTTATAACGTTACAAAATAAACGTTCTTTGAACGTTGTATTAATAGTGACATTGAGGTGGAAAGAACGTTGCAGGAACGTTACGCTAACCTTAAGTTAACGTTCCAGCAACGTTAAACAAACTGGACATTTTAACATTTTTAGAACGTTACAAATAAACGTTCTTTGAACGTTGTATTAATAGTGAAATTGAGGTGGAAAGAACGTTGCAGTAACGTTATGCTAACCTTAAGGTAACGTTCCAGCAACGTTAAACAAACTGGACGTTTCCACGTTTCTAGAACATTTTTAAATCACGTTCCCACTTTGTTCTCAGAACATAACTTTGTTAGCTGGGTACTAACAGACAGATGTATGCATTTGAGTCTGTGTATCATAAAGTAACATATGCTAATTCACACATTTTTATTTTTAATTTTAACATTGTGTTTCTAAATTAATGGCTATAAAAGTAGTGAAGAACTGCATGAAAAGCATTTGGAAGGCATAGACACAAATAAATGTACATATTTGCCAATCAATAGCCTACCTTCTGTTGACACCAATGAAATGAGCATTAAGTGGCAATTCACAGACGATCTGAAGACATCAGCATAAGAAATGAGGTGAGAACAGGAGATATTGACATGAAATAAAAAGTATTTCTTTACAGTAGCTGTTAATCCTGATGAGCCTCATTCAACAACATTTAGAGTCAAAGGATCATCTCAATTTATTCTAAGTGTTTGCTGTAAGAAAGAGACTATTTGACCTGGATATATGCTAAAAGTGTTCTACTTAAAGATAAAACAATTATTAATCTCAATATGACAAATAAAACGAAAACAAACATTATTCTTATTTATTAACTACCACAGCTAAATAACTACAGCATGATGTTCATATTGATCTAAATATAGCTTTATTTTCTAATAATTGTATTTATTGCAATAAGTTTTGTGTGCAGAAACCAACAATACATCAAACTATTCATATATATATATCCTTCATTTACATACACGTATATATAATAATGTTTCACGTGACTCATTATAAGCTCAGTTTGACCTGTTTTACCATATAATATAACTAACAAAATCGGCCCTCGATTCTTATTTTTATGGTTTCGATTCGATTCGATTCAATTCGATATTGATTAGCTATCAATATTTCATTTAAAGTGTTAGTTTTGCAGACATGGGATCCATATTTTGATATAAATGCTGGTAACTGAAACTCTCCTACTTTAGTTTATTACTGAAATACACATCTACATTAATAATAGGGTGCATACAGTTGTTTATTTTAAACAACTTTTATTTTAAATGAAAACTGTAATATATTATGTGGTGCGACTGTCTAACCATAGCCATAATTGCCTTTTCTGGAAATTTCCTTTTATTAACTACATTTTCTATAAAAAAAAGATTGCATACCCTATTACATCACATTCTTATTGTTTGAAAAATTCCAATTCCATAAGTTTCTTTGTATTTCTGGATTGATCAAAATCCTTTTACATCACTGACCATATAAGTGTAAATGCATACTTTTGAAGATAAAACATACTTTTTTATTATTCATTTTTTAGATTACGAATAACACTAGAAAACTATTATAAAGTTTAAATGTTTTATTTAGCAATATAAATTAAATATACACAAACTAGATTTTGTTGCATTGAAAAGGCACTGCACCAATTTCAGTGTTAAAATACTGGCACAATTTTTCTCTGCACTGCCATCTGCAGGTACGCAACGGTGTATCTCCTCATGCATGTGCAGAAAGCACCTTCTAGTTTGTAGTCGGCTTTCATCAGTTCGGTGTGTTCGAGCTCAGTTTAATCGCCCAGACGCTCGCAGACGCAGCCGACTAGAGACGGTCGGCTTTCATCGCCGCTAGTTGGTTGGTGTAGGGTTGTTGTGTCCCAGCCTTTAAGTTTCAACTTTGCAAACCACATCTTGTCCATCTTTCACAGGTCCCAAAATTTCACATCTAGCGGTACAATACAAATGCCATTCAGATGTCTATCTCAGGCATTAAATAAAATAAAAACAGGCTGTCAATCAACTCTGATTATCCTATGAAAACGCAAATTTACCTTGCCTGAAATTAAATCATTAACCACACATTCCAAAGAAATAGTTTTAAGCATTATGACAACAACAAATTAATACAATCTAGTGTCTAAATATACATAACAATTAGAATATCATGGTTCTAGAACTTTAGTTCTGTCTCTGGGATGTTTTCCACTACATATGAACCATTGCCTTTGCTAAAATATCTGCCTGCTATTTTAAACAAAAACATTGATGTCATTTTATATCACACGAACATTTCTTTTTTTAACAATAACCATGATTTCACAATTATTGCAACTAAGTAAAATCACAAGAGCTTTAAATAGTTACATATTATGTCCATTAAAGTTTTGGTGCTGAAGAAACAATGCTTGTAAAAGAAATAAAATAAAATGTGACCTAGGGGAATTAGCAACACTAAAATGCCAGATTAGGAGAAATGGCTAAATCAAACAAAGGAATGATAACAAAAGAATCATGAGGATTACGTCTCACACTCCTTGGATGTGTGAAAGGTTTGCTTAGGGACCTTGTAAGAAATGCAAACGGCCCGTTTTCACATTTACAGCTGAAACTCAACATTAGTCCCACCCATTAGTCTTATTTCAATGCCTGTTTCATTTCAGTTACAGAAAAATTTGCATTACTATACCAAAAAATGAGGCCAATTCTGGCCTTTCCAAAGGACCAATCATTGCCCAGATACAGTGTATATATATCTGTGGTCCTCACAGACTCTTCTCATTTCCTATTTGGAAGACCACAACTTTGGAAGACTATAAGCTTCAGCTTTATTGTTTCCTACATTGCCTACATTCAGAATTTAAAAAAATTGTTTTGTTAATCTAGTTCATTTGTTAATCTACACTGTGTTCACCTACAAGGGACTACATAGGAAAAACTGTGCTTTCTAAGCCATTTCTTATCTCATCTTTTTCTCTGCAAAGTAAAAGGTAAGTTGCACATTCTTTATATTATGATATTTAATCCTTGCCATATGCAGATCTTTTATAAAACATTCTTCCATTTTTTAGAAAATGAGACCCGGAAGCGTTTGTCCTGAAAAGGAAGCTTTGCACTTCATTGCTTCTGGGAAGGATAAAGACTTGTTTGAAAAAAGATTCATCAGTCAAGAAAAAGGTAAGTTGCGATTCTACCCTCAATACTATGTGGCTTTGCAAAACTAAATTAAAAACTCAGTTTAGTAGTTAATGAATGTTGGATGGTGAAGAGGTTTTAGCTATCTGTTAACCCCCTGCCAGTGTTAAATGTTAAGATAAGACGCTGATGTTTCTACTTAATATCTGTTGTGTAGGTGTGTTGTATGCTCTTTATGTATTGTAGTAGTTTTCAGTTGGAAAAAAGTGGACTGTATATGCAGATATTTTGAAATAGTGATTTTAATGAACAAGTTGACTTTGGTCCCCTGTTGGATGGTGAATTGCAATGTGTTTTTAGTTTGCTTTGTCATTTCTTACTTTAACTTAAGGTTACTAAGGTTTAAACTTAAACTTTTATGTTGACTTAATGTATAAAATATTGTAAGTTAGTTTCATTATATTTTGTGAATTGAATAACATTATAACATTGATACTTTAATTCAAGTAAAGATATTTAATACAACAGTCAACATAAAGCTTTGAGTTTATACCTTCAACATCTTTCATAGAGATTTTTAGATGGCTAAAGCTGATGTTTAAGTGTCATTGTGATTATTTTTTCTTTTTATAACAGGGAACTGGTGTCTCTTTGTGTAGTAAAATCATTAAACCAAAAATTGCACTTCATAGTGTTTTCAATGGTTTTAGCTATCTGTTAACCTCATGCCAGGATTTATGTTAAGATAAGATGCAGATGTCTCTACTTCAATATCTGTAGTGTAGGTGTGTTTGTGTTCTCTTTATTTTTTCACGTAGTTCTCAGTTGTAAAGAAAGTGGACAGTGCTTTTATGTTAATCTTATGAATACTCTCTTTACTAGGTTATGGGGTATTTGCCACCAAGAACATTGAGCCAGGAGAATTCCTGTTGGAGTTTGCTGGAAAACATATCACTGGATCTAAAGGAGAGGCTCTTTTCAAAGAGTACTCAGCTGAAGATGCAGTATTTTTGTATTTCTACTCCTTACAGGGACAGTCTTACTGGTAAGACATTAATGAACTAATTAATGAGATAATTAAAGATAATTACACATTTTAATAATTCAACATTGTTTCTAAAAACATTTCACCACACAGTGTTGATGGCAGCAAGGATACAGACAGACTTGGAAGATTTATAAATGATGATCACATAAAGCCAAATAGCAAAATTAAAATAGTAAGTCTATATATAAGTATTTTCTTATACTTTTCCTTGTTTTCTTTCATACAATCCCATCTCAAATGTAACATGATTTTTACATGATTACAAAATATGTAACTTGTAAGTGTTTATTTGATTTTTTTTTTTACCAATAGGTAATGGATGAAGAGGAAAGACCACATCTGTGTGCATTTGCCATAACAAAATTAAATGCAGGACAAGAAATTATGTATGACTACGGAGATCCTGACTGCCCACGGAGACATGTATGTACAACGTCTTCTAATATTATAATTATCTTATCCTCTGCAATACTGCTGTGCAAATTGTATTTATTTTTTTGAACAGAAAATAGTGAGGAACTAACACAATACAATTGTTACAGTATTTGTTCATATTTTTATGTTAATTTATAATCCATAAGTATGATAACAAATTATTATTTAGTTACTAAGACAAATACATGCTGTTGAAGTAGTTAATTGTTAGTCTGTTAACTAATTACTGTAACCATGATAAATGCATTGACACTCAAAATATCAATGCTTTTAATAGATTGTTTCCCTGAAAACCTCCTCATGCGGAGAGAAAAGTGAAAATAAGGTAAATGATGTGACGAGTCTCTCTGGGCTCATCAGCGTCGCCCTGGCAACCAACGCAGCTCACCTGCACGTCCTCATCACGGGCTGATCGGTCCCAGCTGCCGGCAGTCATCAAGTGGCTTTAAAAGCCACCACCAAACACACTTCAAGAGACAACCGTCTCATGCTGATCGCATTGGCACTAATCCTTTGTCTCTCTTCTCCCCGAAGGCAGCGAGTGACCGACAGCCCGACTGAGCACGCCTGGACACCCACCTTCACGAGCACGAGGACTTCACAGGAGCACCAGCCACGACAGCATCACGAACTCTAATTCCCCTTCACGTACTTCACTTTTTAATAAAATCCACCCTCCGGGGCTTTTGTTCACCAGCCAGCCTTGTTGTGTGTTTTCTCCCCCGTGACATCTGGTGGAGAATGCGGGCATTGCAGGAGAAATCACACACAAGTGTTGGCACTGCACCGCATTAATTTGTTTTTTTCTTTTTTTTTCACCCCCCCAGCTTCGATCGGCGCCCTCTCTCCCCTTGGAAAATGGACGAGCTGCTACAACGCCTCACAGAAGTAAGCATCCGCCAGCAGCAAATTGTGGAACATCTGGCCACTCGGCAGGGCAGAGCTGAAGAAGAACTCGCTGCCCTTCGTGCCCAAGCTGCCCAGCCAGTTCCACTACCTGACCCCCGGATGCGCGCGGCTCGGCTCCTACCCAAGATGACGGCTCACGATGATGTTGAAGCATTCTTACAAATGTTTGAAACTACAGCCCACCGAGAAGGATGGCCGCTTGAGGACTGGGCTTCGGCGCTGGCACCCCTTCTCACCGGAGACGCTCAGTGGGCTTATTTCTCTCTTCCCCCTGCGATCGCTGAGAGCTACACGGAGGTCAAGCGTGAAATCCTCGCCAGACTTGGTTTATCCCCCATCTGTGCGGCGCAACAATTCCACGAGTGGGAGTTTAAAGCCCGGGTGCCAGCCCGAGCCCAAGCCGCTGAACTCGTCCGCCTAGCGCAGCATTGGCTGCTAGATGGGGACCCCGACGCAGCTCAGGTAGTGGAACGAGTGGTCATCGATCGCCTCCTCCGCGCCCTGCCTCGGTCCCATCGTCAGGCGGTGGGGATGAGGAACCCCGCCACCGTCCTCGCCCTGGTGGAGGCGATCGAGCTGGCGGATGCTGTCCACCATCGGGAGGCTGGGGAGAGAGCGCCGCCGTTTCCCCGGAGGGTGGTCCAGGAGCGACGCACGCCGGAGGGCACCTCGCGCGCAGTTGGCAGACCGACGGTTCCCTCTCCAATGGACGAGCCCATGCCAACCGCTGACCCCACGACACCTCCGCGGGCTTGGCTGGCGGGCTGCATCGTCCATCAGCGCGTCCCACCTGTGGCTCCAGAGGCGGACGTGAAGCTGAACGGCAAGCCCATCCGGGCGCTTCTGGACTCGGGCAGCGCGGTCACCCTCGTCCAGGCCCAGCTATGTCCTCCTCACCCTGGCCAAAAGAGTTACCTACCGATCACGTGTGTGCACGGGGACACCCAACAAGTTCCAGCTCGCCGCGTGAACATCACCGCCGCCCATGGCACCTGGTCTGTGGAGGCTGGATTAGTGAAAAATCTGCCCGTCCCCCTCCTCCTCGGAAGAGATTGGCCGGGGTTTGACCGCCTGCTCGCCGCCGCCGCTCAGCCCGCCAGCCCGGAAGGGAACCGTCGCCGCCGCAGCCGGCCCAAAGGACCCCGCCGCCGGCCAGCGCTGCTAGCTTCGGACAGCGGGAGAGATGGTGAGTCCCCCTCCCAAAATACTAATCTCTTTTATGATGTGTTCCAGCAAGCCAGCCAGGGGGGCTCTTTTGCCAGAGAACAGCGGGAGGACGATCGTTTAAAACACTGCTGGAACCAAGTCAGGACCATTGACGGCAACGACGTCCTCCCACGGCCCCATCCTCTCCCGCACTTCATCGTCCGAAGCGGTCTGCTGTACTGCGTTGCCCAGCGACGGGGGGAGGAGAAGGAACTTTTAGTTGTACCGCGGACGAAGACGGAGACTATCCTGGAGTTGGCCCACTCCCATCCGATGGCAGGTCACCTGGGGGCAGCGAATACCATCCAGCGGATCCGGGACCGCTTCCATTGGCCGGGCCTGGAGGCCGATGTGAAGGGGTTCTGTAGAGCCTGCCCGACCTGCCAGCGCACGGCACCCAGGACTCCTCCCCCCAGTCCGCTGATTCCTTTGCCCATCATTGAGGTGCCCTTCGAGCGGATCGGATTGGATCTGGTGGGGCCGTTGCCTAAGTCTGCCCGAGGACATGAACACATCCTTGTCATCGTGGATTACGCCACCCGGTATCCGGAAGCAGTCCCCCTGAGGAAAGCCACAGCGAAAGCCATCGCCCAGGAACTGTTTCTGTTGGCCAGCCGGGTGGGCATTCCGACCGAGATCCTGACTGACCAGGGAACACCGTTCATGTCCCGGCTAATGGCTGACCTCTGCAGGCTGCTGCGGGTGAAACAGTTGAGGACAACCGTCTACCACCCGCAGACCGACGGACTCGTTGAGCGCTTTAATCAAACGCTGAAGCAGATGCTCCGAAGAGTAGCAGCCGAAGACCGGCGGGATTGGGACCTCATGATCCCCTACGTCCTCTTCGGCATCCGTGAGGTCCCCCAAGCCTCAACTGGTTTCACCCCCTTTGAGCTCCTGTTCGGCCGCCAGCCACGGGGGCTGCTGGATGTCGCTCGGGAAGCTTGGGAGCAGCAGCCTGCCCCCCATCGCACGGTCATCGAGCACGTCAAGCAGATGAGAGAACGGATTGACCGTGTCATGCCATTAGTCCGGGAGCATCTCAGCAAGGCACAGCAGGCCCAACAACGCCACTACGATCGGGCAGCCCAACCACGGGAATTCCAACCGGGAGACAGGGTGATGGTCTTGGTCCCCACCTCCGCGTGCAAATTCCTGGCGACCTGGCAAGGCCCGTATACGGTAGTGGAGAAGGTTGGACCAGTTACCTACCGGATACGTCAACCTGGACGAAGGCAAGCGGAACAGTTATATCATATTAACTTACTGAAAAAGTGGCAAGGGACCCGGGACCAGCTCGCCGCCCTCAGTCTCACCGATCCCGTGGTTGTCGACATGGATCCCCATCTGTCGGCTGCCCAGAAGACCGAGCTGCAGCACCTGGTCAGTCAGTTCCAGGATGTGTTCTCCTCCAGGCCCGGGCAGACCAACGTCACCTACCACGACATCAGGACGCCCCCTGGAGTGATCGTCAGGCAACGGCCCTACCGTGTCCCAGAAGCTCGTCGGCAGGCTATAGAGGATGAAATCCAGGAAATGCTGAAGTTGGGGGTAATCGAACCATCTCGCAGCCCATGGTCCAGCCCCATTGTGATGGTTCCCAAGCCGGATGGCACCCTCCGCTTCTGCAATGACTTCCGCCGCCTCAACGAAGTCTCCGAATTCGACGGCTATCCCATGCCTCGGGTCGACGAGCTGTTGGATCGCCTGGGGAGGGCCCGGTACATCTCCACCCTGGACCTAACAAAGGGCTACTGGCAGGTACCTCTAACACCCTCTGCTAAACCGAAAACTGCTTTTTCTACTCCTAGTGGCCACTGGCAGTACCGGACCCTCCCCTTCGGCCTGCATGGAGCGCCGGCCACATTTCAGCGCATGATGGACATCATTCTGAGGCCCCACCAAGCATACGCGGCGGCCTACCTAGATGACGTAGTCGTCCATTCCGAGGCATGGGACGAACACCTGGAACGTCTGCGGAGGGTGCTTTCGGAGCTCCGGCGGGCTGGACTAACCGCCAACCCCCGCAAATGCCACCTAGCGCTGTCAGAAGCGAAGTACCTGGGCTTCCAGGTCGGCCGTGGGCTCATCCGACCCCAGGACAAGAAGGTGGAGGCGATCCGGTCCGCTCCAAAGCCCCAAACGAAGTCCCAGGTACGAGCCTTTTTGGGGTTGGCGGGGTACTATCGCTGTTTTATCCCCAACTTCTCCTCTTTAGCCGCCCCCCTGACAGACCTGACCAGGAAGGGGCAGCCCGAGAAGATCTGTTGGACAACAGCCACGGAGGAGGCCTTCGCTCGGCTCAAGACGGCCCTCTCCTCGTCGCCTGTGCTCCGCGCTCCCGACTTCGGCTGCCCCTTCCTGCTGCAGACGGATGCCTCCGATACCGGACTGGGAGCTGTCCTGTCACAGATCCAGGAAGGTGAGGGGCATCCCATCATCTATATCAGCAGGAAGCTGTCCAAGGCAGAGAAGAACTACGCCGCCGTCGAGAAGGAGGCCCTGGCCATCAAGTGGGCAGTCCTGGAGCTGCGGTACTACCTTCTCGGCCGTAAGTTCACCCTGGTGACCGACCACGCCCCCCTACAGTGGATGGCCCGGGCCAAGGACACCAACGCCAGGGTGACCCGCTGGTTCCTCGCGCTCCAGGACTTCCACTTCGAAGTGCGACATCGGGCCGGGGCCGCCAACGCCAACGCTGATGGACTCTCGCGGATGTGGACAGCTTTTGCAGGTCTGTCAGGGGTCATTCCCCACCCACCCCTTATTTCACCCCTACTGTCTGCTCTCGTTCCCAGGACTAGGACGACGCTTAGGGGGGGGGGATGTGACGAGTCTCTCTGGGCTCATCAGCGTCGCCCTGGCAACCAACGCAGCTCACCTGCACGTCCTCATCACGGGCTGATCGGTCCCAGCTGCCGGCAGTCATCAAGTGGCTTTAAAAGCCACCACCAAACACACTTCAAGAGACAACCGTCTCATGCTGATCGCATTGGCACTAATCCTTTGTCTCTCTTCTCCCCGAAGGCAGCGAGTGACCGACAGCCCGACTGAGCACGCCTGGACACCCACCTTCACGAGCACGAGGACTTCACAGGAGCACCAGCCACGACAGCATCACGAACTCTAATTCCCCTTCACGTACTTCACTTTTTAATAAAATCCACCCTCCGGGGCTTTTGTTCACCAGCCAGCCTTGTTGTGTGTTTTCTCCCCCGTGACAATATATATATAGAGATGTCTGTTTCATTAATTGATTTGTCTAAGGAATACACTGTATGGTCATTTTACAGTTAAATATTATATTAAATTATTTTCCCATTATGCTTTTATGCATTTTACAGGAATCACGATGGATGGGATCATTTGAAAACCTGGACTCAAAGCCTGGCGTGATTCAAATTGATGACCTTTTCATCAACACAGACATGAAGATTGCAAATGGATGCAATGCTGCAGAGATATTCACAGGACTCTTTTGCAAAAAAAAAGTTGCAGTGAAACGAGTGGCAAAACATGTTGCCAAAACTGAAATAGAAATGGCTAATTTCCTTTGTTCAAATATTTTACAAGCAAAACATCTTTTACAACCTATTAAAGTGTTGGAAGACTCTTACTTTGCCTATTTTGTCTCCCCTCTTTGTGAATACAGTTTGATGGAACTGATTGAAAACAAGGATTTTCCTGAAAGAAAATGCTTGACAGACAGCCGAAGACTAGAGATATGCCAGCAATTGCTCAAAGGACTTCAGGAACTGCATTCATGTGGGATTTTGCACAGAGATCTGAAGCCGGAAAACATTTTATTTGGTAAGAGCAGTCTGTGTCACAGCGGTGATTATCCTATAATATAGATTTATAAGCAGATATTTGCATTTAAAATACGTGAGCATATGAGGATGTGGGTTTTTATGAAAATTTGTACCTTTCTACAGATATCTCCAATAAACTATACATCGCAGACTTTGGAGCAAGCAGGAAACTGGATCTGGCCCAAGCCACATTGCACTCTCAAATGGCTGGATCATTTTCTTGGTCAAGTTATGAAGATGTTGGAGGCATGCAATGCAAGTACAAGAAAGAATCTGATATCCAGGTAAGTCAGGTTTAAAAAAAAAGTTAAAACCTATTAACCTGGATGAGGATGATATCCCATCAAGGTGTTCTTTATTTAAACTAGTTCAAAGTTTAAACCAGTGTGCAATTGTGCAGTGAAAAGGCAAAATTAAATTTATAACAAAACAATAGACCTAATGGATAAATAGCATTTAAGAGTCTTATTTAAAGGAGCTGTGTTTAATTTTTAGGAGGATCCATTGACAGAAATGCTATATTATATACAAAACTATGTCTTCAGTGGTGTTTAAAGACGTAGGTAATTATTTGTTATATTTCCTTAGAATAAGCTGTTTATGTCTCCACACCACAGACACACACACATGGAATTCACAATGTTCCACCACCATGTTTTGTGTAGATAACTGAGAGACTGGTTGTAATTCTTAGTCACCGCTGGAAATACCAGACGGCTCCTTTAAGTAAAATAGTTTTATTAAATTAAATGTTATATTATTATTGGCAATTGGCAACCTCATGAACTATATTTGTTTGATTTGGGAAATTGGGATCCTTTGGTTTGGGTGAGAATTCAGCCTGGGACCACTGTGATTTCTCAAAAGAAAATATATAATTTAGCCAAAAAATTCACACACTATGTTCAACGTCCTTCATGTCGACATTTAAAGCAAGTGTTATATAACCACAAAAGGAATTGACTGAATTATGTTTTATTCATTCTGTACATTTTTATTAGGTGGTCATTACTGGGCAGTGTTTGAAATGAGATTTCTGTATTGTAGGTAGCAGGATGCTTGGTGCATTACATCCTGACAGATGGGCAACACCCATTTCAGACATGTTTACCCTACTCCAAGGATCCAGTTGGGCTATCCCAAAATGTCAGAATGGGTAACTTTACTCTTCAATGTGAAGAAAAATGGTCAAGACAAACACAAGTTATACGCAGAATGCTGTCTAAATCGATTCAAGAACGTCCCTCCATTGAGGAATGCCTGGAGTCTACTACATGTATGTGCAAAAACTTTCCTTTTCTCTTCACATCGTTGATAAAAGGTATTGTATGTTGTATAAGAATGTAAGTATTTAAAGTATTCGATGTCATATACAGGTTTTACACACCAGTCTGGAACCAAAGACAACGGCAGCAAAAACAATGAGATTGAAGTAAGTACTTGGATATTTATTTAGGCAGTTTAATTATAGTTTTATGGGCATTTGAAGTCTTAAAAAGACTGGTATGAGATAAACAGCAGGCTTCTAGAGTGGTGTAAAAAAATCAGATATTTGTTACATGGATTAACAGACTGTTATTGTTTTACAGGTCAGATCCCATACATCTAATCCCCAACAATCAGAGGAAATAGACATCCTGGGGAGAACTGACAAAGAGAAGCCAGAGGGTGTTTGCAGTGACAACATGGATTCATCTTCTAATTTTGAAGAGGAATTATCGCAGTGTAAAATGGTAATAAGAGGTGTAATTATATGTATGGGAGATGAGTACTGCATAAACTATTATTATATTAGAAACAGTTTAATTTATAAAGTTGTTATTTTCGCATTCTCATTTAAGTTGTGTTTCTGTAATGCAGAACAACACTGAACACCAGTTTACACTGGAAATGTCAGAAGAAAAAATGTCAGAAGAAGAAGTGTCAGAAGAAGAAATGCCAGAAGTGCCAGAAGAAGAAATTTCAGAAGAAGTGCCAGAAGAAGAAATCTCAGAAGAAGTGTCAGAGGAAGACATTTCTGAAGAAGTGTCAGAAGAAGACATTTCAGAACAAGAAGTGTCAGAAGAAGTGCCAGAAGAAGTGTCAAAAGAAGAAATTTCAGAAGAAGTGCCAGAAGAAGACACTTCAGAAGAAGTGCCAGAAGAAGAAGTGTCAAAAGAAGAAATTTCAGAAGAAGTGTCAGATGAAGACATTTCAGAAGAAGTGTCAAAACAAGAAATTTCAGAAGAAGTGTCAGAGGAAGACATTTCAGAAGAAGACATTTCAGAAGAAGAAGTGTCAGAGGAAGACATTTCAGAAGAAGAAGTGTCAAAAGAAGATTTGTATGAAGCTCAAGCTAAAGGACAAGTAGCAGAAGTTATCCAAGGAAAATCACTTTGGAGGAAAATGGTTGAAGATTCTGGCTGTAGCTCTCTCCAACAAAATATCCCAGTGAAGACATCCTCAAACACTGCACATCAACGTATCTATGACAAAAAGAATTACTGTCTTTACTGTGAGAAGGCCTATGTAAAAATTGCAAGACATCTTACACAGAGACATTCTGGAAAAGTTGAAGTTGCAAAGGCACTGGCACAAAGGAAAGGCTCAGCGATGCGAAATCTTTTGTTAAGCAAGATCAGAAACATGGGAAACTACCACCATAACATTTCAGTCCTATCCACTGGGAAAGGGGTAATTGTACCAAAAAGGCAAGCAACGTATCATTCAACATCACATGACTATCTGCCGTGCAAGTTTTGCTACGCTATGTATGTCAAAACAGACCTTTGGAGACATCACAAACGTTGCAAGTTACAAGTTAAAGACTGTATGCCAGTAAATCGAAAAGTTCAAGCAAGTTGTTCCCTGTTGTTACCCATGGACTGTACAGTTTCCAGTGGATTAAAAAAAATGATTGAAGACATGACATATGATGCTGTAACTCAAGTGGTGAAATCTGACCAGCTGATTCTCTCACTTGGTGAAAGGATGTTCCTCAGAAATGGAGAAGTTCCACGGTACCGGGCAGACATTAGAAATAAGATGAGAGAACTTGCCAGACTTCTTATGACGGCAAGAAAAATTGACAAAGGCATTGTTACTTTAAAAGACTTGATAAATCCAGGAAAGTTTAACACAGTACTGGAGGCAGTAAAACTCATGACTGGATTTGATAGGTCGACGAACCGTTTCTCTGTTCCATCAACAGCCCTAAAACTGCGACACTCCCTTGTGAAGGTGTCACATATTTTGCAGGGAGAAGCTTTACGTCAAGAGGACGATGCCTTAAAGAGCCGAGCTGAGCACTTCAGTAAGTTAATTGAACTGGAATGGACAATCCATGTTTCATCAAATGCATTGAAAACATTATATCAAAAAAAGTGGAACAGCCCACAAATGCTGCCTTTAGCAGAAGACATTAAAAAGCTCCAGGATCACCTAAAGTGTCTTGAGGAGACAAACAAAGAAGCACTCACTGACCACCCATCACAAAGATCATGGAGTGATCTCTCCCAGGTGACTTTAACACAGCTGATATTATTCAATCGTCGACGTGAAGGTGAGGTTTCCAGGATGGAAATCCAAACCTACCTGCAGAGAAACAACTACCAGATGCAGGATGAAATTTTGGAGAGCCTGTCAGCATTTGAGAAAAAACTATGTGAGAACCTAACCAGAGTAGAGGTACGGGGAAAAAGAGGACGTAAAGTGCCAATACTATTGCCAGCAAATGTGAAGGAATCTGTGGACCTTTTAATTAAAACTAGGGAACATGTTGGGATTTCCTCTAGCAATCCCTACATATTTGCCCGTCCATTTTATGGATCACAGGAAAGCATCCGTGGTTGTGACTGCCTAAAACGCTATGCAGAAAGCTGCGGGGCTAAAAATCCTGAAAACATTACATCCACAAAGTTGCGAAAACATGTAGCCACAGTTTCTCAGCTACTAAATTTACAAACCCATGACCTAGACCAACTAGCAACTTTCATGGGACATGACATTGAGGTCCACAGAGAATTTTACAGACTGCCAGAAGAAACTTTGCAAATGGCAAAAGTTGGCAGAATTCTTTTTGCACTGCAAAGTGGAATAGGCCAATTTAAAGGAAAATCCCTAGAAGACATAACACCAAACATCAACTGTAAGTCAATTATTTGTATGTACCTGTCTTTTTAAACAATTCAAAGTGTCAATGATTTGTAAAAATATACTGTCAGTTTTAAAAATGTGTTTGATTGTTTTGTTACAGTTGAAGAGGGCACCAGTGATTCCGAATCGGAGGATGCTGAATCTAAAAAAAGGAGGGCAAAGGATAATTATCTCGAAAAAGGGACTGCCACTTCAAGAAAGACTGTATCAGGGGAAGCATCTGCATACTTGAGGAAACCACCACTGCCACTAAATCGAAAGGGTATATTATTCAACTAATAATAATGAATATCATCCACATTTATCATGTAATTACTGTCCTTTTTACTTTTGAAATATGTAAATTATTTATTATTAATAATTTGTCCACTTAATCTTATTTATTTTAATAGGAAAATCCAGAAAAGCCTGGACAGAAGTGGAGAGTAAAATGATTGAACACCACTTCAAAAACTTCCTAAAGAAGATGAAAGTCCCTGGAAAAAATGACTGTGAAAGATTCCTAAATGAAAACCAATCTCTAAAGAATAACGAAAGAGACTGGATAGCAGTGAAGTACTTTGTGCACAACAGAATAATTACCATGAAGAGAAATTTGTGTCAAAAGTATACTACCTAGAAATATTGGGAGCTTGCGCTATGGGTTGTCAATGTAAAATGTTACAATACTGGGAGCTTAGGCTATGGGGTATCAGTGTTGTGACACGAAAACATGTCATTGCATTGGTAGTTCATATAAACGGAGCGTCAGTGTGTCATTGCATTGGTAGGTCATATAAATGGAGGGTCAGCATTGGTAGTTCATATAAATGGAGCGTCAGTGTGCCATTGCATTGGTAGTTCATATAAATGGAGTGTCAGTGTGCCATTGCATTGGTGGTTCATATAAATGGAGCATCAGGGTGTCATTGCATTGGTAGTTCATATAAATGGAGCGTCAGTGTGTCATTGCATTGGTAGGTCATATAAATGGAGCGTCAGTGTGTCATTGCATTGGTAGTTCATATAAATGGAGCGTCAGTGTGTCATTGCATTGGTAGTTCATATAAACGGAGCGTCAGTGTGTCATTGCATTGGTAGGTCATATAAATGGAGCGTCAGTGTGTCATTGCATTGGTAGGTCATATAAATGGAGCGTCAGTGTGTCATTGCATTGGTAGTTCATATAAATGGAGCGTCAGTGTGTCATTGCATTGGTAGTTCATATAAATGGAGCGTCAGTGTGTCATTGCATTGGTAGTTCATATAAACGGAGCGTCAGTGTGTCATTGCATTGGTAGTTCATATAAACGGAGCGTCAGTGTGTCATTGCATTGGTAGGTCATATAAATGGAGCGTCAGTGTGTCATTGCATTGGTAGGTCATATAAATGGAGCGTCAGTGTGTCATTGCATTGGTAGTTCATATAAACGGAGCGTCAGTGTGTCATTGCATTGGTAGGTCATATACAGTTTTTTTTAATTGGTTTGGTACTATTTTCATAAGTAAAGTGTGCATTTTCAAATCTCTTAGTACAAAACTTTAAACTGATCACATTTGTAACACCACTAGTTATTCTTTCAAATCTGATGTCATGATTTCATTGTATTTGGACATATTTTCGTTCCACTTAATCATTGTTTCAGAACACAAGATCATTGTGATATATATTGAGAACATTTGCTTTAATCACCCAAACAAAACAGTAAGTTCTTTTTTCAGCTTAGTACTTTTACCAATCATTTCATTCAGGAGCAAATAATACAAGGTAAGCGTTTCAAAGTGTCCTTGGTGCCGAATGAGGGTAACTGAACTGTAAAATTTACATAGCAAATATTACACTTATGTTCAGACAAAAAAATAAATAAAAAAATAAATAAATAATATATATATATAGATATATAGATATATATACACACACACACACACACACACACACACACACACACACGAAAAAGGATTAAAAAAAAAAAACACTCATCATTTACATAAGTCATTTACATAAGCCAAATACACTGCCTGGCCAAAAAAAAAAAGTCGCTACCTGGATTTAAGTGCTATGATCTGGGGTTGCTGCTGTTGGTCAAGTCTAGGTTCAGCAACAGTATGTGCTCAAAGAATGAGGTCAGCTGACTACCTGAATATACTGAGTGACCAGGTTATTCCATCAATGGATTTTTTCTTCCCTGATGGCACGGGCAGGGGCGCCGCTCGCAATTTTGGGCCCTATGACAAAATATGAGGTTGGGCCCCCCTACCACACCAAAGCAGATCTCTGGGGGCCCCTAAAGTGCGTGGGCCCTCAGAATTGTCCTAACTTTCCCCCTCTTAGCGGCGCCACTGGGCATGGGCATATTCCAAGATGACAATGCCAGAATTCATCGGCTCAAATTGTGAAAGATTGTTTCAAGGAGCATGAGACATAATTTCCACACATGGATTGGCCACCACAGATTCCAGACCTTAACCCCATTGAGAATCTTTGGGATGTGCTGGAGAAGGCTCAGACTCTACCATCATCAATGCAAGATCTTGGTGAAAAATTAATGCAACACTGGATGGAAATAAATCTTGTGACACTGCAGAGGCTTATCGAAACAATGCCACAGCGAATGTGTGCCATAATCAAAGCTAAAGGCGGTGCAACAAAATATTAGAGTGTATGGCCTTTTTTTTTGGTGGAAACTTTTTTTTGGCCAGGCAATGTATATTTACATAAGCAAAATATATTTATTCACCTACTGTATTGAACAGTGCAAAGTCTCAAACACAGCTCTACTTATATGGTAACCAATTGTGATCATCAGGGGAAGCAATTAGTAATTAGTATTTCTTGATTGAAAACTCAGCAATTTGTAACTTACAAATGACCAGACAACAATCAGTCAAGTTGAAAATGCATGGACATAATGAATGATTCATTGATTAAACATTAAGATCAGTTGAATTAAATGACAGACAAATGTATTCAACTGAATGATAAGAGATGCAAATCAAAAATTTGATAGTGATAACATTATGAAAGGCAGTTACTGTGAATGAAACATTTATTTAGATGAAACACGTATTTTGTGTAGTGAAAAGGATATTTTGTGATTATGTGTATTGTACTAACACAATTGAAAATATGCTTAAATGTTTGAAAAAAGTGCACTTTTGATGATCTGTTGTGATATAAGTACTAGGAGTTTTGAAAATGTACCAATTGCTTGTGAAAACTGCGCCAAACCAATTAAAAAAAACTGTAAATGGAGCGTCAGTGTGTCATTGCATTGGTAGGTCATATAAACGGAGCGTCAGTGTGTCATTGCATTGGTAGTTCATATAAATGTAGTGTCAGTGTGTCATTGCATTGGTAGGTCATATAAATGGAGCGTCAGTGTGTCATTGCATTGGTAGTTCATATAAACGGAGCGTCAGTGTGTCATTGCATTGGTAGTTCATATAAACGGAGCGTCAGTGTGTCATTGCATTGGTAGGTCATAAATGGAGCGTCAGTGTGTCATTGCATTGGTAGGTCATATAAACGGAGCGTCAGTGTGTCATTGCATTGGTAGTTCATATAAATGTAGTGTCAGTGTGTCATTGCATTGGTAGGTCATATAAATGGAGCGTCAGTGTGTCATTGCATTGGTAGTTCATATAAACGGAGCGTCAGTGTGTCATTGCATTGGTAGGTCATAAATGGAGCGTCAGTGTGTCATTGCATTGGTAGGTCATATAAATGGAGCGTCAGTGTGTCATTGCATTGGTAGGTCATATAAACGGAGCGTCAGTGTGTCATTGCATTGGTAGTTCATATAAATGTAGCGTCAGTGTGTCATTGCATTGGTAGGTCATATAAACGGAGCGTCAGTGTGTCATTGCATTGGTAGTTCATATAAACGGAGCGTCAGTGTGTCATTGCATTGGTAGGTCATATAAATGGAGCGTCAGTGTGTCATTGCATTGGTAGGTCATATAAACGGAGCGTCAGTGTGTCATTGCATTGGTAGTTCATATAAATGTAGTGTCAGTGTGTCATTGCATTGGTAGGTCATATAAATGGAGCGTCAGTGTGTCATTGCATTGGTAGGTCATATAAATGGAGCGTCAGTGTGTCATTGCATTGGTAGGTCATATAAATGGAGCGTCAGTGTGTCATTGCATTGGTAGGTCATATAAATGGAGGGTCAGCATTGGTAGTTCATATAAATGGAGCGTCAGTGTAAATTTCCTTTAAACAAATCTGTATTTTAGATTATCTTACATTTTTATTTCATGGTATCTTGTCATTTATATTCTGTGTTTTGTTAATTGAAAACATTTTCTTTGATTTATTCGGAGCAAACAACTTATCTGAAAAATGTAAAACAGTTTTTATTTATTACTTTATTTATATTTTGTTGTAAGCATTCATCACTGATGGTGGAAAGTCTGCACTACAACAAGGGGGCTCTTTTAGTGAGCTTATGAGTTTTTTATATTATAAACTTGATTGTTTATCATGTGGAAGACCATTTCCGTTGGCAGGAGTGCAGCAAAAGCAAGTGTGAAACCTTCAGTTTAGGAATGTTTGTGGATGTTAAATAAACTTTATTTCATTTAATATACTGTTGTTATGCCTTTTTTTCAATATTTTATTCTGATCGCAAGAATTGTTTTATTAATGCTAACATTAGTATTACACGTTAAAGAGGTCTAAATAAATTTTTTATGTTGACTTAAGGGGAGACACTACAGGTGAATAGGGTAAAATTTTTAACTAGCAGATATCATCATGAAACTTTCCCAGTTGATTACCTACATTAAGATGAGAAAAAAATGTATTACAAAGTTTCTGTAATTTTATGTTTAAATATGCAAATTATGCGCTAATTTGCCTATATTTAAAAAAAATGAAATCTCAGAATTGGATAAAGCCAGGTTCAAAATTATTTTTTCATTGTGTTCACATATTAGATGCGAAAAAATTACAGAGGGATTTATGGATATCTACTTTTGTTATATGAATATACTGTCAATAGCCTTAAAAATGTATTTTCGCCATGTTTTTTAGAATAAGATGTTATAGAAATCAGGCTAGGAATAATATATTTACCTCTGTAATTGTCTCCATAATATAACTAGGTACAAGACTGGAAAGTTTGGTGTATATAGGTGCTACTGAAGTGGAGATTTCGGACTTGGAGTATGAGAGAAAAGTCATTTTGAGAAAATGGGCTTTAAAGATTTATATTGTAAAAATTCCACACATTTTTATATGAAAACATTGCTAACAAGCAAAACAACTGGCCAAGTAATTGTTTATAACAATGTAGACCAGGAACAATGACTACTGAATAAAACAAAATTGCCAAACAAGACCTTCAACTAACCACAGGGAACCACAAATACAGACACAAACTTATCATCAGAACTGCAACTCTAGTCATCTATGTCCATCGGAACACAAAGTTCACTTAAAGGGTTGAAAGCCTAGCTCACCGTGCCTGCACCATATGTAGGCCTCTTACCCCTCTCTTGCTGATGCCTTTTCAGCTTTTTAGCTGTGCTAAGAGTCTTTCTGAAATGTTTTACACTCTCACCCTTACAAAAATGTCCAGTGGTAATCCTGTGGTACTGCAACAGTACAACATAAATTTACCACACAACAAATGAGCATAGCTAAATATGACAGGATTACCACAGCATTTTCTGTTGTACAGTATCACAAGAATTTACCATTAAATGCTATATGTGGTTTTTCTGTTGTTCTTTTTGTGGTAATACAACACAAGCTAAATATGACAGGATTACCATAGCACTTTTCTGCGGTACAGTATCACAAGAATTTACCATCAGATGGCATATGTTGTTTTTCTGTTGTTCTTTTGTGGTAATACAACACAAGCTAAATATGACAGGATTACCATAGCACTTTTCTGCAGTACAGTATCACAAGAATTTACCATCAGATGGCATATGTTGTTTTTCTGTTGTTCTTTTGTGGTAATACAACACAAGCTAAATATGACAGGATTACCATAGCACTTTTCTGCAGTACAGTATCACAAGAATTTACCATCAGATGGCATATGTTGTTTTTCTGTTGTTCTTTTGTGGTAATACAACACAAGCTAAATATGACAGGATTACCATAGCACTTTTCTGCAGTACAGTATCACAAGAATTTACCATCAGATGGCATATGTTGTTTTTCTGTTGTTCTTTTGTGGTAATACAACACAAGCTAAATATGACAGGATTACCATAGCACTTTTCTGCGGTACAGTATCACAAGAATTTACCATCAGATGGCATATGTTGTTTTTCTGTTGTTCTTTTGTGGTAATACAACACAAGCTAAATATGACAGGATTACCATAGCACTTTTCTGCGGTACAGTATCACAAGAATTTACCATCAGATGGCATATGTTGTTTTTCTTCTTCTTCTTTTTTTTTTTTTTTTGTATGGTAAAACCAAATTTTTGAAGTAGATATAATTATGATAGAATTATTACAGCACTTTCTGTTGTACAGTATCACAAGAATTTACCATTAAATGCTATATGTGTTTTTTCTGTTGTTCTTTTGTGGTAATACTTACACAAGCTAAATACAATTTATTACCATAGCACTTTTCTGCTGTACAGTATCACAAGAATTTACCATTAGATGGTATATGTGGTTTTTCTTTTCTTTTCTTTTTTTGTATTCTAAAACCAAAGTTTTGAAGCAGAGATAATTATGATAGGATTACTACAGCACTTTTTGTTGTTGTGCACTATCACAGGAGTACTTCGTCTTAAAGTCGTTTATCGATTTATAGATTAAAACACACTTAACTTAATTACAAAATTATTATTATTATTATTTTTATTAAATGCTTTAGAGATGTAAAACCTTTTCCCTGTCATTGTTATTTATTTAGTTGTATTACTATTTTAAATAATATTTATATTCTTTTTTTAGGCCAACCATGGACTTTGTTTATAATTTAAAAATGTTCCCTTCCTCTAAATTATATGACAATTTCTGACTGTGTGTTTGTTCTGCACCCCAAAAATAGAATGGTATCTGTCTGTAACAGAGCTAATAAAATGCTTTCAACAGATTTAGGGTTTAGGAATTATGTGGCAATTGCAAAAACTGATACCTCAGTATGACATGGTAAACTTTTGGCAAAATATGATTTTTAATGTTATAATCGTGATTTTATGTCCAAATATAAATCCAGAAGCAAAATTTTGTGTGTAGAATGAACATATTGATCTTCTGCTGACATCTGGTTCTGAAATAAGTGAGTTACACTTTTGTGATATTTTATTAACTGATTTGTTATATTTTTAAAAATAGTTTTACATACATTAAATATGTATGTATGTATATTTATTTATTTATTTATTGGGGGCCTTGGAAATATAACAAGGTATAATTACCTAAATGTACATCTCAGATGATAAAAATTAAATGAATAAAACTGTTATAAATATAACTTTGACTATTTTACACCTCACGTGCGAAGCCCGCGAAAGAACCAGAGGCTATTTAAGTCGCGATCAGTTGGTTCACGTCATGCGCACAGCCGGACTTGATTGAGTGGACATCGCTCGACGGAAGAGCTTTCCTCAGGTAAAGTATTTTTGTGTACGTAAGTGTAAAATCAACGGACTGTTATTTGAATGTACAATATCTAAAACTACTGTTTACATAAACAAGTCTCTTTCCGTCTTTATTTTTATGGCCCGCTCTCCAGCACCGTTGATTACCGTTAATGCCGTTATCTGTTTGACGTCATTGGCGCAGATCTGCTAGAATGGAGAAAACCTCACATTCATGTCGGTCAAGGTAACGTTAGTTAAAAAATATATTAATTTTACAATTATCAACAGTAACATTTTCACATTTAAATTGTGTTGTCTCACAGATTTGAGAGAGCGCGCGACACTGAGGCACACACTGAACGCGCACGCTCTCTCTCTCTCTCTCTCTCTCTCTCTCTCTCTCTCTCTCTCTCTCTCTCTCTCTCTCTCTCTCCATGCGTTTGAGATAGAGCGAGCAAGAGACGGAAAGACTCACAAACCAGTGTACAGAGATAATAATAATAATTCTTGGTTTTTTTTTTTACAACAAAGAATTACAATAAAAGTCAACCTTTAGACCTGCATATACAGGGAAGAAAAAAGTCATATACAAGTAAAATAATTAATTTTAATAATGAAAATATTATATATTTTTTGTTCTTTTTTATCAGATTGTCATCCGATTGTTGTAAGTGATCAATCTAGTCATTCTGCATCTTGGATTTGCCATGTTCAACACACTGATGAGTAAATAATCACCTATTAAAAATCAGTACATTTTAATTTGTACAGATATATACATTGTCTGACTCATTTCTTTGTTTTTGTGTCAGTAGCAGCTGAACCCCAAAGGCTCCAGAGCATTGAGCATCTTTGGCTTTGTAGGTATGTGGTGAAGGCGCTGGCGGGAATCGACTCTTGAGGAAGGTTGGATCTGTGCTCTTAACTTTTCAACGACAGTCATCACTGGTTTCAAAGTAAGTGTTTTATATATATTGTAAATGTGTTTTAAGAAGGCTTTTGAAAAAAATGTGGTTGTTTCTAGTCTTCTTATGGAATAATTGTAAGACTGGAGTTCCATTACTGGAGCGTTGCAGTTTTACTGTACTATACTGCATTACAATTTGTGGTAGGTTTACATAGTAATGAACTGTAATGTTTTTGATGGAGGATTAAACTTTGACATTTTCTTTTCTTTCAGGTTAGGTGCCAGCATGATTTGGCAGTGTAAGTTGTGTCACATGACCCTTCAGAAATCATTCTAATATACTTATTTTTTTTTTTTAAATGTTAATTAAGTTTCAGCTTTGCTCCACAGCAGTAAATTACGCTTTAAAATGTATTTTACAAACAGTTTAAACAGTTATTTTAACATTTGTTGACACTGTTAGTGTTTTTAGTTTTTACTGTATTTTTGAGCACATAAATGCAGCCTTGGTGAGCTGAAGAGTCTTCCTTGCAAACATTTACAAATTGTAATGTCTACAAACTAGACAAGTACTGTATGTCATTATGTGAGTAATGTTGTAAATAATGTTTAGTTTCTTACACAGACCAATTGTTTTATTTCATTTCAGAAGACCTCACTACATTGAAAAAGCACAAGTGGACCACCAAGGATGTTAGTGACCAAGGGATCATGGGTCTTTAGTGTTCTACTAAAGAAAGTAAGTTTCTAACTTTTATTTAAGGAACTAGGCTTTTTTTAGGCTTTGAGTTTGTATTATTGGTTCCTGCTTTCTGGGTGTTTAAGTTTAATGTACAATGACAAAATATTAGTTTTATAAAAATGTAGTTTTATAAAATGTTATAAAAAGTAATAGGGATCATGAAAATTGCATGTTATTTTTTATTTATTTAGTACTGACCTGAATATTTCACAAAACAGATGTTTATTTAAATTCCACAGGACTGAATTTATAAAAATGACTCCATGAATATGCAAACAAGAAAAATGTACACATTCAAAACATTCCTGTTCAAAAGTTTACACCCCATGCATTGTGTTGCCTACTATTACAAAAGGTGAAAACATTTACTGACACTTATTTATGAGTCCCTCAATTGTTCTCATTGTTAAATCAATGGATCGCAATTACACATTACAATTACGCATTACATTTGTACTACTTAAACTTTTCAACACGGCACTTGCTCTCTGCAATCTGACTTTGCTGCAACATGGAACCTTTGCATTATTGACACACTATTGCCCTATTTATTACTGTAAAGTTACTTTGACACAACCTGTTGTGTAAATACCATGATGTTAGACTTGATATTGGTTAGTTGGTTATTAATTTCTGTTTGTATCTCTCTCTTTTTTTTATTCAGGAGGAGTCAGATGAACCAGATCTTGGAGATGTTCCGGGGATAGTTTGCTAGATCTCTTTCACTAGCATGCTATTATTACAGCTTTAAGTGAGAGTGCTTTTGCTCAGACCCCTGCAGAATCAGGCCTGGGCTTGGCCAACCGCTTCAAACTGCAACACAGCTGACTTCAGGGATTCTCATCTTTTGAATGGGTGACACTTGTTTGCACAATTACTGTCTGCTCTAATTTTTTGGCATTATATATGCACCCAGCATTATCACTAACAGCTGTTATTGAATGTAAACATGTAACAAGAAATCATTTTGTAAAGTGTTTGCATTTTGTTATTTTATTGTTGCTGCTGTCTTGTCCTTTTCAGTTTGAAGCCAGATATCCTTGTACACATTGCCTTTACAGGTTTGCCTTGATAAAACACATTTACTTGACTCTTGTTAGTGATGAGGCTGGGCAATTTAGGGCAAAAACGCTTTTGTTTTAAAAGGTTAAAAGACTTGTATTTAATTTATCAAGGTGTATTAAATTACATCTACATTTGATATTTGTTAATGAAATGCTTTTGCATTTTGAGGTTGTAAAAGTTTTGTGGTATTGTGGAAAATGTTTAAACTCTACAGTGTGTAGAAACTGATTTTCCACAATTAACAATATATTGTTGTATTTTAAATATTAATTTTCACTGTGTTAAATGGCGAAGAAGCGGTTAAGAAAATTCTGTTCAATAAAAGTCATTAAGTTTGAGTTAATTGTACTCAATGTTTTCAGGGTTTACAGTGTACCCTCACTTGAAAGGTTGAAGGAATACCACAGAGTACTCCAAAAATATAACAATTAAAGGCCGCAGGTTTATTACAAGAAATTCCTATTATTACTGCAGAAATATGGCTATATAACACAAGAATATTACAGCAATATTACATACTGTACAACACAGAATCCTGTGGTAAATACTATAGAAATGTTAAAGTAATACCACACATTACCACAAGAATATTACAGGAATATTACATGCGGTACAACAAAATCATGTGGTAAGTACTACACTGTAAAAAATAAATGTATTTTTACAGAGAAAAAACAGTAGAATTTTACAGTCAAATCACAGTTTGATCAGAACTGTGAATTTCCATAAATATGCATACATTGACACCAAATGTACATTTTACCTGTTGTTTAACTGATTATGTGTGTTACTGAAAAAAAATGGCATTTTCCTTTAATTAAAAGTAATTGTTATATATTAGTAACCTTACATGTCCTTAAAAAAACGTTCATATATCATATTTTTTCAGAGTTGGGAAAAATGTATTTTTACAAATTAAAAACAGTAGAATTTTACAGTCAAATCACATTTGGATCAGAACTGTAAATTTCCATAAAAATGCATACATTGACACCAAATGTAGCCTACATGTTGTCAGCTATTTAACTGGTTTTAATATGTGTTACTGGAAAGCGTAATTTGCGGCGGCACGGGTGAGACGTCCGCACCACTTTTGCCAAAGGAGCCACTTTGTCCCCACCACTTTTTCAAACACCTCGCTGCACGGATGTACCCAGTAACGATTTTAGGTAGCTGAGAATTCATATAATTCGTTTCTTAAAGAGGTGATCAGGCGCTGGAATGTGTTGTTTCTGAAAACATACTGACTGCTCGTTGCCGCCGTTATCAGTGGCTGAAGGCAACAGTCAGTGTTCCCTTGTGGCTCGTGCGCAGTCTTCACAGTTCACGCAAACGAGCGCTTTAATCAGTCACTTAACACTATTGCAGAGACCCTGATTTTGTTGTGGTGAAATGACAACATAAATGCACACAAACATGTTTGTATTCTTGATATACAATCATGGATCAACATCTTTGGTTTTTAATGATGATTATTTAATGAAAAAAAAAACATAATCGACCTTGGACTCGAACTTTCAAGCACCTGGCAGCATCTACAGTACAAAGACTCAGCCACCAGCCCATCGGAAAGCTAGTCACACACATGATAAAAATTAGATCTGTGGCATCGGAACCATTGTACGTGGGTGGGACAAGACCCACCCACTTTTAAAGACCAATGATATTGGACCCACCCACTTTTACCGTCTCTAATTCAACAAATATGTCTGTGCACTTTTCAGAGCGCCATCAGACTCAGTCAAATCCATTGTATGAGGAATGCTTTAATAAATTAAATTTCATTTAGCCTTAAATTACATGCTGCTGTTTCCTAAAAATTATTCCACTTGGCTTATTCAGAGTCCATACAGTGGCGTAGCGCACTAGTCGCTCAAGTCTGCTGCACTCCTGAGACAGTAAACAAAGCAGCTTAACTTCTGCTCAGATACACCTAACCCTACCTAATACTTTATTTCAACTTTTCGATTATTTCATTCATTTTTATTGAAAACAAATGCCTTTCCGATGTGATATGATAAGTGAAAAGGAAGACGATTTCGAAAACGATTTCACCAAAAGGCGGACGCGAACTCGGGTCTCCCGCGTCAAAAACAATTTGTTACGCATCTTACCACTTACGCCACTGAAAATGCTTTTAAATTGTTATCTTTTGTAATATTTGTAAAGATGGCCTATTTGCATTGTGTAAAAAGACAAATTAAATAAAAGGCACCAGACTACAGAAAATGGCATATACCACAGTATATTGTTTTCTGGGGAAGGACCCACCCACATTTATTTTGCTTCTGACGCCCAAGGATCTGTCAATAAAATAAAATAAATATATAATTGAAACAATGGGCGTCGGAAGCAAAATAAATGTGGGTGGGTCCTCCCCCAGAAAAAAAAATACTGTAGTATAGTGCATTTTCTGTAGTCTGGTGCCTTTTAGTTAATGTCTTTTTACACAGTGCAAATAGGCCGTATTTACAAATACTACAAATGACGACAGTACTGAACATTCTCAGTGGCGTAAGTGATAATACGAGTAACTAAAGATTCTGACGCGAGAGACCCGAGTTCGTGTCCGTGAAGTCGTTTTCGAAATTGTCTCCCTTTTTACTTCTCATATCACATCGGAAAGGCATTTGTTTTCAGTAAAAATTAATGAAATAATCGAAAAGTTGAAATAAAGTATCGGGTAGGGTTAGGTGTATCTGAGCAGAAGGTAGGCCCTACTCTGCTTGGTTTACTTTGCTGTGTCTCGGGAGTGCAGCAGACGCGAGAGAAAACCCGGAATGAGTTTAATTTATATGGACTCCGAATGAGCCGAGTGGAATGGATTTGAGGAAACGGCAGCGTGTAATTTAAGGCTGTAGCTAAATGGAGTTTAATTTATTAGGGCATTCATCATACAATCTGACGGCACTCTGAAAAGTTACATATTTGCTGAATTAGAGATTGTAAAAGTGGGTGGGTCCTGTCCCACCCACGTAAATTCCGACGCCCATGATTGAAACCGATTTCTGTAGCTACATGTTATTTTTTTCTGCAATCGTTATTGCACAAATTTTATAAAACACCTTCTTGGCAGAGACCATTTACACTAGCTCCACCCACGTCTGGTTGGCATAGACAACACTACAAAACTAGAACGAGATTGCTAAAGTCTCGGCTGGCATAGGGTGTACGGCGTGAAGCCATTGATACAAACGACCGGTGTTCAAATCTTCTGTTTGCTAAAGTACTCTCTTTTCCTATCAAATAGAAAAGACATTAATTAAAATGAAAGAAATATATATATGAAAAAAATATATATATTTTTAAGTTTATAAAGGCAAAGTACTACAAATACATATACAGTGAGGTCAAGCTAAAAAAGATAATTGCCCATGCCTTTTCATTGAGATCATGAACACCCTAAAAATAATGAAATAACTCATTTAAAAATGCTTTGAAAGTTACATTTTATTGCACCTTCACAATATACACCAAAACAGAAAACAGCTTTTGTATTCTTAATCACATTTTATGGTCAATGGCACTTCACAGGTCAAGTATTTATCTTAACATCAAAAAGTAAATTCCATTGCATTCACAATTTGGGAGGCATAGCTAATCATTTCCAGCAAAAGTCATGCTTCAAGACACAAATGTGTAGCTACATTTAAAAAAATTAAAATAAATTAATAAAAATAAAAATTAGCCTGTCGGGCCTGGATACTAATAATATAGAATAGTACTAGTTTTGAAGGAACAAGGCGTTACAGTCCAAAAAGTTTGGCCTGTACTGTGGAGACGAATGTCACGTTTCTGAATGCCTGCATCTGTGGGGGACACAAAGAGTTATAGTTAAAACAAACCAAAAGAGTGGAAACAAATGAACATTTACAAAATTATCTAATTTGAGGCCACACACTCCTCACATTTATTTCAGTTACTCAAAACATTGGTGTACTTTGTCAGTGATGAATGATAAACACAGGCAATAAAGTCAAGTGCTGCTCTGTATACAAAACAGCATAGAGCTCCCTGCTCAAAATAAAAGACTATACCTGTTATTCTCCCCAGTCAAATGCAGCAATTTTTGATGTGAGACTCAATACTTTTGGGTTGACAGAGTACACTCGCTTTTTCTCTCCCTTTTCCACCTTGGTACCTTTATGAGGATTTATCCTGAAGATGCACCTTTAACACACACACACACACACACACACACACACACACACACACACACACACACACACACACACACACACACACACACACACACACACACACACACACACACACACACTAGTTACAATAACCTTAATTTCTGCACATTTCTTAACCTAGTGAATGCAGCCTATGACTTACCTTTGCAAGAATTCTAGCGTGGCCCCCAGTTCAACAGGGTAACTTATGTTCAATATGTAATAGAGGGAAAACATCAGATACAGGGCCTCAGTAAAATTCAAAAGATGTTCATTTACAATCATCTGGTCTACTGCTACCATGTAAACACTGGCTGTCAGTGGGTTCTCTCCTGTGAACAAACAAATACCAGCAAGCAAGATTTACAAAAGGTGAATTCTGCAGATTTCATATTAAGTCAACCACAATCAGTAATTGTGGTGTAAGCTTGTCAAATTAAGTGATCATATTAAATGATACCCACCACACACTATTATACATGGAGTAGGTGGAAGCTGCTCTGGGCATATATCGTTTGGAACACAAGTGTCTTCAACCATCACAAGAAACCGGTCTCCGTCATTTTTGAAATGGGCGAGCAACAACATCACTGCCCCACAAACATGATCTCCTCCAGTTCGAATCTTGGTGAGGATTCTTCCTGCTCTGCTTGCCCTCTCTGTGCACTGAAACTGAAACTACTCAGATATTCTTCTGAATTTACTGGTAGTGGCTTCTTCAAAGCTGTCGTTCATGTCAATGCCAGTGAGTTCTTTGAAATGTGCTTTCATTCCTGCAGTCTGGAAAACAACATGGATACTGAGCATTCGCTTCATGTCTGTGTAAGATCTGATGACCAGTGTTGGGAGTAACGCATTACAAAAGTAATATGTTACAGTAGTTTATTACTTTTTGCTGTAACGCGGTAATATAACGCATTACTAATACAATTTGGGTAATAATATTACTCGTTACAATCTCAGTAACGCAAGTTACATCAACATATTTTAACTCAACATTAATTTGTGAATTTAAAAAAGTCCACAAGTAAAATATTTTGTCTTCCTGTTGCTGGAATTCGATGGCTGAGATGACTGCAGAGACGGATTCTACATTTATGAGATGGACGCACTCCCGTTATGGAGAAACAGCACGAGTAACTCCTAGAAACATCTAGACTGGTGCCAGTAACACTAAACTAATGATGAGAGCTGCGGAGTCGGAGAAGAGAAAAAATGACGGACGAGCGCATAAGCAACAAAAATTAAGCTAAAAATGACTAAATCTGTTTTTATTAAATCATAGTCCGCATATAAAATGAATACGCGAAATATATCAGATTTTCAAAAAGAAAAGACTGAGTGACATATGCTGCTGAGTTTGGTTCACTTTTGTGTGGAGTGGCGCTCTACGAAAGTTCACGGAAAGGAAACCAAGATGACAGAAATAAAAGTAAACACACTGCAGTTATAAATTATCTGTATGACCAAAAATGACGGAGTTATTCCGCTATTCGATTGCCCCGGCGCCTCACGCACACACAGCGTTGCAAAAGTTGCAGTCTGTTAATTATAAGAATAAAATACAGTCACTGGTCAAATGAAATAGTGCGTACTGCATAGTATCCGTGCCGTCAGCCTGAGCTCGGGCCAAACACATATTTGCTCATGTGAGGAGGATGTTTTATAAGCCCGTTAAGTACAAATCCTGGTTTACATAATAGTTTAGCATTCAAATACATCACGAATATGGACACATTTAATTGGATTGATGCAGAATGAGAGAGGTAGGCTGCACGAGAACAACACCGTTTGTTTTTAGTTTCGCTTTTACCCTCATTCGTTTTGGCTTGTTTAGCAACTTGTATTCTTCATTCTTGTTTTGTTCTGAAAACCATTTAAAATAGCCTATAGGCTATTCATTGTGTTTAATGATTGTACATTATAACACTTCACTTTATTTACCGGTGTTATTTCTGAAAGTATTAATGAGTTTTGTGCTTATCTGTGTTTAACCTAAACTACAACGTAACATTAATAGACATACCGGTAGGCCTACCTAAATATGTTTTTATAATTTTATGCTAGCTATCCTAAACTTAATGTATAATGAGCAGCTATAAACTTTTTTTTTGGCATTTTATAATCTGTGGATATTTTGATGAAAGTAACTCAACAGTAACTTAAAAGTAGTGTAACGCATTACAATTTAGAGACAGTAATATTGTAATATAACTAATTACTATTAAAAGACAGTAACTAGTAATATATAATGTATTACGTTTTGGAAGTAACTTGCACAACACTGCTGATGACTAACATATCCCTTAACTGTCTTAAGAGAGCAATCACAAAATTTGCACCAATACATCAATATAGTTGAAGGTTACACACCTGATACAAAATAATTTGTCCATCCAATGAGTCTGCTTCCTTAAGTTCTAAAAAAAAATACTAATAAATACAGCAATGAACCAGAACCAGACTCTGCAGCAATAAAACAAAATAAATAAAAATAACTACACAGTTCTGTAGCCCAAATACCACTTGAAAACCTTGAAAAACAAACAGTCTACCAACTTGCATGAAACTTTCACGATCTAAACTGCAAGATGATTGGCTTACAATTTAAATCTAATGTAATTAGCCATTTCCACCTGTTTGCCATTAACGTTTAAACTAACGCTGAATGACAGGTCACTTGAATAAAAAAATACACTTACTTGGCATCAAGGTCCAGTGTTAATTTGTTGTCGTTCTGTCATTTTTGGCAGCAGAATATGTTACTTAATACGGTCATGTTCACACTTTACTTAGCCTACTTGAGAGAAACTTTTACTTACAGATTTTTTAAACGAATTGACGCCTGATTCCAAGCAAAGTAGCGAGCAACCCCGTGCAGTATGGAAAACATGCACCGTTCAACTTGTCACGTCATACAATAAAAACTATAAATGTGGCCGCAGGACTGGGGTGTTTTCAAATCATGCAACGAAAAGGATGGCCTAACCTCACTCCTAACCTTACTGTGACGTGAGCAAATCAGGTCCTACAGAGACCTTGTGTGCATTGCCTAATGTAGCCAACATGTGGTGTCAATAACGCTGTGTACATCCAGTCACGCTTTCCCATCAGAGCAGCTACCGTAATGTTTGTGCCAGCGCGGGAATAAAGGCTGCATTTTCATCTCCACTGGCAGGTAGTATCTTGATGAACTTTATAATAATTAAGTTATTGATGACGAACTTAATGATGAACTTGTCGCCTGTCGCTGCTTTTCTTACAGCATTGTTTAAATCAAAGATGGCGGTGGCCTTCATTTACATCAAAGACAGGACAATAACAATCCACAACACGTAGAGGTACGCAATTACCGGAAAATATTTTGTATTTTTGATTTTTAAATTGTCCCCAAAATCAGAACGAGGTCTGTGTCACACTGTCTAAATTTATTTGTAGCAACCCAAATATAGCTACCCTCTAATTGTGTAAACCTTTTTTTTTTTTTTAAAAAAAGAAGCACATCTCTCAAGGATACGTGGAGTAATGTAACAGAAAAGAGGAGGACACACATGGAAAATGGTATGCATGTTTAACCCCACTTTTACTTAAAATTGAAATTTTTACAATTGACATGTGTAATCTCTCTCTCTCTCTCTCTCTCTCTCTCTCTCTCTCTCTCTCTCTCTCTCTCTCTCTCTTTCTTTCTTTCTTTCTTTCTTTCTTTCTTTTTAAGGGACCAAGATGCAGAATGAATTGTATACCCATTGGTTTGTCCAAACCCTTGTGTGTGGAAGACTTGAAATACAATGATGATATTAATTGGATTTGTTGATGTTGTGTTTTATACAAAGATTTATAGCATAATGTTTTGAGATGTCTACTTTTTATTTATTTATTTTATTATTAATGGAATAAGTTTAAATTTTTAAATGATCTCATATTTTATTATGTGTTAGAACCTAGTGATAATTTTAAGCAATGTGCAAATGTTGGTATTGTTGTTTTTATATTTAAAATTGTTGTTATTTACAACAGAAAATGTATTGCATTACATGAAAATACAGGGGGACCAATTAATATAGATTGTCTGTAATAAATTCATTTTTGTTAGTGTGACATTTATGTGATGCACTTTAACAGCCTTAAAATGTCACAGATAAATGAAATTGTCATAGCTTCATGTAAAATAACAGCCAAAATCATGATACCATATGTATATTCTATTTAAAATCATTTTATGTTTATCATATTTATATTTAAAGTCATTTACATTTACTTTAAACTTGGGGTGGGAATTTTAAAATAAAGTGCTGTACATGTAATTCAAAATTATGGTCCATTTCAGTTCATTTTTTAAAATATTGGCTGACACAAGTTATTTCAATTTACAGTCAAAATCTGTTAAACAACAATTTAAACTTCATTTAAGTTTACAGTCAAAACATGCTTTCTTAAATAATGGGTTTACATGTTATGTATATCTACAGTCAAAGTTTTGTTAGTTAAGTAACTGTTTAACCATGTTTTTTTACATCTACAGTTAAAACATGTTTCATGAAATAAGGGTTTAAACATGTTATTTAAATTCACAGTCAAAGAATGGTATTTAATTTAATGGTCTGTGCGTGTTTCTTAATTACACAGATAAAACATGAAATTTCAGATTACAATTTAAGCATTTTTTGGCATTGTATAGTCAGTATACCATTTCTCGTATTGCTGTGTAAACACGTTACTTCAGTTAATGGTGTATCACCGTTATTCCCGTTAATGGCAAACGTTTGGCACCCTGTGCTGCCATGCAATACACCTTTTTTTTACGTGTTTTTTTTTTACAGTGTACAAAAAAAGTGAAAGTAATACCACACATTACCACAAGAATATTACAGGAATATTACATACTGTACAACAAAATCATGTGGTAAGTACTACAAAAAATGTGAAAGTAATACCACACATTACCACAAGAATATTACAGGAATATTACATACTGTACAACAAAATCATGTGATAAGTACTACAAAAAATGTGAAAGTAATACCACACATTACCACAAGAATATTACAGGAATATTACATACTGTACAACAAAATCATGTGGTAAGTACTACAAAAAATGTGAAAGTAATACCACACATTACCACAAGAATATTACAGGAATATTACATACTGTACAACAAAATTCTGTGGTAAAATGTCCCAAAAAACAACACAATACTACACAATTACCACACAAATCGTATGTGGTACTTTTGATGTGTTATCATATGGAATACCACAGGACATTTTTGTAAGGGCAGACTGGATGGATTCGGCTTTTATGATCCTCAGCATATCGGTTTCCCTGATTGTGGTGACGGAAACGACAGTGCTTTCCAGCCAAAGCTTATTCATAAAGGCAAGCATGGCAGAGGACCCCTCATTAAAAGTTAAAATGGCCATACTCGCAGCTGCCTTAACTCTACTCTTACCTACAAACACTGTTTTTGGACAGCGGGCCCAAATGACGGAGTTGAGGCACTCATTCGCATTTTGAGTGCCACCATGCTGCATGCGCTGCAGCAGGCTGTCACTTGACATGCGGTGGTATACAGGTATCAGCTTCTGGCCCACCTCCCAAGTTTCCTGCATGGAGCCTGTGGCTCTCTGGAGGTTCTCCAATTTCCTCCACCCTCCTATACCAACACCAGGACAGGTTGCACCAGGTGTGCAAGGGGACTTCGTCACAGGACATGCTATGGAGGAGACCAGCCCAGATCTCATTTTTCATTTTCTCTGTGGAACCCTGGTTATTTAAAATTGCCCCCCGTAATAATTTTGTAATGTTTAACATTTTTTGGCCGTTAATTTCCCCATCCTTTTCGCTGCCTCCTGCTCCATAGCCTTGCTTAAGCCCCTAAAATTTTGTGCACAGTCATGCGTTTCTCTCCAGCTGTCAATTTCCTCATCTGTAATCTTTCCCTCATGCCTGGCAGCTTCTTTAAGGGCACAAGCATGGCAATAGGAGGATAGAACCTCAAAGTCGATCACCAGTCCCGTAAAAATATCGATGCACACCCCGATCCCATAGTGTGATGTGAACCCTCTTTTCTGCCAAGTGCCATCAAAAGACACACTGATATTTATCACCACATCTGCATCCTCTCTCAGCATCTCTGCCACATCTGTATCAATATCTGCATAGGCCTGCCTGACCTGCTCCCTGGTCCTGTGAAGTGACTCAAGACCTCTCTCAAATTCTGCCGCTAATATGAAATGTGTATTGTATCAATAACTGTTCATTTTTGTTTTTATAGATACAGCACACAGAAATCTGTACTGTAAAAGTAAAACTGACCACCACAAAGCAACATAGTGAATGCGATGGCACTTTATTCTATTCTTATAAATCTTTTAAATAAATAAATATTTCATCGATACAAAACAAATATTGTTACAGAAATGTTATAATATGTTACAAGGTGGTAACAGCCACACGTATTGGGCTATTTCTGACATCAGAAATTCTACAGACTGCTTCAATTTTTGGGATAGGCTACAATCCTGTTTCCATTGCCTACCTGTCACTCTCTTGCCGTGCCTCTGATACGTTTTAAGGTGAAGGCCAGGGAGCCCCAACACCTTGCTGATTTTTCTGAGAGCTGCATTTCCCAATCCTAACTTGTGTGCCAAGAGGACCATTCGCACATTCACATCAAATGCAACGTCGTTTCTGGACTCATCCCGAAGTCGGGTAGACGTGTACACGCTCCTTGTCATCTTTACCCAGACAGCACTCTAGCAATAAACTGCTACAGAACCCTTGATTCTGTGGATCTATATAAATTTTTAGCCCTGACATACCACAATTTGGACAAGTTAAATCACCAATCAGCTCATTCAGTCGCGCAGCATGAACAAGCAGCCACTGTTGTGTAGAGTGCACTTTATTTATAGATTGGCTTATATCTAAACCACCCTGGTTTCCCATTGACAGCTTACGTTCAGATGCGCTTCCCGAGTGCATTTCACTGAGTAATCCATCACTAATTTTCCTTTCCCCCTTGCAAGTGACAAATGCGATGATTGACGCGAAGTCATTTTCATTCATTCACTCAAAAGATCCCGCGGAAAGCTAAACCAAACAAGGAAGCGTCAAAGCATACCATGTGACGATTCTGAACGAATCACGTTGTCAGAAATTATCTTCAGCCAATGAGATTGTGCATTTGCGCATATTTGGATCCGACAGCATTGTACAGAAGAGAGAGAGCTTTCCAGCAGTGTACGTGATGACTAGGTACAGGCAGAGATCGCAGAGCAGCATGTTGATTCAGCACCCTGATCCACCCTGGCCCCCCAAGCAGCACCCTGATCCACCATGGCACTTTGAGGTCCTTGATTTGACCTTCTATGTCTCCCTCAGTTAGCAGCCTCCAGGGGGCCAATAGAACGCCAACTTTTGTTGAATTTATGAGAAATCTACAGACGCAAACAGACAAAGTGCAGTAAAATAAAGACCTAAATGTGTATTTCTGACTTTTTTTCACCACAAGTCTAAAAGAAGACACGTTATTGAAGACAGATATCCAAAAATCTCAAAATTGACCAATAAAAAAAAACAATGTTTTTGCCTGTCGTGTCTCGCCATAAAGGTGAATTGAATGTCAGTTTGGTAAGTGGTTAAGGGCCAGGCTGAGTGCTGAGGCCGAGGCCATATAGGCTGCTCCGCCATGGCTTTCCAAGTTTCATGATCCACCATGTCTTCCTAAATGGTTTGCTCCACGACGGCTTCCCGAGCTTTTGTAATTCAACAATGGCTCCCCGAACTGTCTGTACAGCTCCCTGATCTGCCATGGCCCCCCAAGCAGCACTCTGATCCGCCATGGCCCCCCAAGCAGCACCCTGATCCACCATGGCCCCCCAAGCAGCACCCTGATCCACCATGGCCCCCCAAGCAGCACCCTGATCCACCATGGCCCCCCAAGCAGCACCCTGATACACCATGGCCCCCCAAGCAGCACCCTGATCCACCATGGCCCCCCAAGCAGCACCCTGATCCACCATGGCCTCCCAAGCAGCACTCTGATCCGCCATGGCCCCCCAAGCAGCACCCTGATCCACCATGGCCCCCCAAGCAGCACCCTGATCCACCATGGCCCCCCAAGCAGCACCCTGATCCACCATGGCCCCCCAAGCAGCACCCTGATCCACCATGGCCCCCCAAGCAGCACCCTGATACACCATGGCCCCCCAAGCAGCACCCTGATCCACCATGGCCCCCCAAGCAGCACCCTGATCCACCATGGCCTCCCAAGCAGCACTCTGATCCGCCATGGCCCCCCAAGCAGCACCCTGATCCACCATGGCCCCCCAAGCAGCACCCTGATCCACCCTGGCCCCCCAAGCAGCACCCTGATCCACCATGGCACTTTGAGGTCCTTGATTTGCCCTAGAGACCTTCTATGTCTCCCTCAGTTAGCAGCCTCCAGGGGGCCAATCCCCCTCCCCAGTTGATTATGATACTGCGTCAGATGTACCCTCTGGGAAAGGGGAGTTATATCAAGTTTACAGACTTATTCTTCACCTTTCTTTGTTTCTGTTTGTCTTACATGTCTTTAGATTCTATTGGATATATGTTCCCCTGATTACCTGTGTGGATTTTATTAAAGAACTTTCATTTAATTCTAACCTCTGTGTTGCATATAGTCGTGACACTATGAAGGTAATAGTGATATAAGGCTATAAGCTGTACAAAAAGAAGTGGACCACATCTTGAAATCAAGACAAGAGCTGATAGGTTCTTAAAGTACTGAGATTGTAGAGGCTGAAAGTGCAAAGAGTGAAAAGTTTTACACACTGTGTGAACAGTGTATGAGCGAACTGTGTAATGTGGCAACAGAAAAAATGCTGTGCAAATGAGAATGAAGTGTTAGAAGTATGTGCTTTAAGTGATGAGTTGTAAAATGGAGCTTGGCTGGGTAGCCAAAAGAAAATAAATATAATGGGCTGATGAGAAGCTATTTGTGCATAGATGGAGGAGGGGTATGACATTTTTTACTGCTGAATACAACTGGTTAATCAATTTTTTAAAAATACTTTATTTTATGTATAATTAACAAGAAAATTAATGAAGATCAACTGCTTAGGATCGTTTATTGTAGCAAAACAATTAGAAAGTAAACAGTACGTATATCTACTGTAAATACAGGCTACTGGAAGCACAACAAAGAATGAACTGTGCAGATTAAAAAACAGACCTGCACAAACCTAGTATAATATTTCAATGCTTCTCCTGATAAAGTCCATAAACGTAAACAGATATAACAACATTACATTGAGATCAACTTAACAATAAGCTAAAATACACTTAAAATCAATTTTGTTCAGTTTATGTCAATATATAATCTTCCAGTTACATTGCTTTTCCCAGCAAGGTAAAAAATGGTCTAATATTTTGATACAGAGAAATCCACACATGCAATTGAGTGACACACTAGTCATAGTCACACTTTGAGGGAATCTACTGTAATCACTTAATATTTGAAACTACAGTAAAGCAGATGATAAGGTATGGCCACAGTTAAAAAAAAAGCCTTATGGTAAACAAAAAGAGATGAAGGATGCATGAAAGTGATCAAATGTATCCCACATTCAGCTCCGGTGTGAACATCCTTGATTTCACACACCTTTTTTCTCATTACACTCTTGAACAAGGAACACAGACAAAGTCTGACATTTGCATGATTTTTCACATATCTGTAAATTTGATGGAAAATGTTTTTATTACTTTGACTACACTTGAATGTCTTTCAAAATGAATGAGCAGATGATTCTAGAATTGCTCCTTTTTCTAAACCTCTTCTTGCATTGAAGAAAATGGCAGTTCCTTCCCAGAATGAGTTTGCAAATGACGTTTCATGTTGCTTTGACATGTGAAACTCTTCTCACACTGAAGACACTTGTACGGTTTCTCTCCAGTGTGAACGGTCATGTGAACCTTAAGGTTTACTTTATGCGTGAAACTCTTTCCACACTGAGAGCAGATGTAAGGTTTCTCTCCAGTGTGAATGCTCAAGTGAACATCAAGACTTGTTTTATATGAGAAACTCTTTCCACACTGAGGGCAGGTAAAAGGTTTCTCTCCAGTGTGAATTTTCATGTGGTTATCAAGCGTACCTTTCAGTGTAAAACACTTTCCACACTCAGGACATATGAATGGCTTCTTATCGGTATGAATTATCATGTGAGTCTTAAGAACTCCTTTTCGTGAGAAACTCTTCCCACACTGTTTGCACATGAAAGGCTTCTCTCCAGTGTGAGTTCTCATGTGGACAGTAAGGTATTGTTTCTGTGTAAAACTATTCCCACACAGTTTACAGGTGAAAGGCTTCTCTCCAGTGTGAGTTCTCACGTGGACAGTAAGGTTATTTTTGTTTGTAAAACTCTTTCCACACTGAGGGCATATGAATGGCTTTTTTTGGGTGTGAATGTTCATGTGAGTCTCAAGAACTCCTTTTTGTGAGAAACTCTCCCCACAGAGTTTGCAGGAGTAAGGCTTCTCTCTAGTGTGAATTCTCATGTGGACAGTAAGGTTTTGTTTCTGTGTAAAACTCTTCCCACACAGTTTACAGATGAAAGGCTTCTCTCCAGTGTGAACTCTCATGTGGACAGTAAGGTTTTTTTTCTTTGTAAAACTCTTTCCACACTGAGGGCATATTACCGGCTTCTTTTCAATGTGAATTTTCATGTGACTGTTAAGATGTCCACTTAAGATGAAACTCTTCGCACACTGTTGGCAGCTGTAAGGTCTCTCTCCAGTGTGAACTCTCATGTTAGAATTAAGATTTGTACTTTGTGGTTTTTGATTTATTTCTGGTGAGGATGTTTTTTTATTCTGTGAGCAACTAATTGATTTTACTTCAGTTTTGAAATCATCTTTCTCTTCTGTTTCATTGAGTTCTTGACTCTCTTCTTTCAGTGCCATCAGGTCTGAGGTGAAATGAGAAAAATGTAAGTTAACAACAGTTTAATGGCACAAAGCAACAGACATCAAAACACTTAGACTAGTTCTGTCAATTAATTAAAAAACTATTTGACAATAAACAATTTCACATTGAATCTCCAAATTAATGTAAGAAAACATAAAGATTGTACATTTAAAATATGGGGCTTATTGGCATCTTTTTACCAAGTAGCCAATTGTTTTTGAAAACCAGTCTCATTGATACAAATACTGCTACTGATCTGTCTCTATTAAACGCATTTCCTTCCAATTTTAATCATTAATTATAGCTATAATTAAAAACAATTATTTGTAACATGTATATTGTTGTGCTTTTATCACAACTACCATATAATGATAAAAAAAAAACACTCCTTTTAAAAAACCCACACATAATCTGCCTTGTTTATCTTCACGTTAGAGAATTTAAAAGCAGAATTCAAGTAAGAAATATTTCCTAATTAAACTCACAAAGGTTACGATGAGAGATTTTCGGTTTCTATTTTATTGTTTGGCTCCAGAGTTGGAGAGTAACAAAGTACATGTAACATCATTTCATATTTAAAATACAAAATGAGTAACTATTACAGAACATGTTACCTGTTTCAGATGCAGAACAGTTATTTGATGCATTCATGACGTCTAGACTGGACTATTGTAACGCACTACTATGTGGCTGTCCTGCATCTCCAGTTAACAAGCTACAAGCTGGTGTTTCTGAAATATGACTATTTATTGCTTGTTTTAAAGAACATTCACTGCTATTTACATTTTAATATCACACTTTTGATGATAGCAGAAAAATCACTTAATAAAACAAATGTCAAGTTAAAAACTGAAGTGTCATTGTTTGCTTCAAGCAAAATAACGTTTTTTTGTCAGATACCGCTTTCATTGTTTTCTAATCAAAAGTAGATACTGTGTTTAATGTTACACAAAATATGTTTTAATTTTAATAAGGATCAAATGAATGAGTCCAGCTTTGAGAATAAAAACCAACCTGTTTGTTCGTCAGTGTCTTCATGTTTGACTCTGAATGTTTCTTCAATCTTCATGTCTTCAGTCTCCTCTTTAATAAACTCCATCTTTATAATAGTGTGTCACATGGATCTCTGTTGATTCTCCAGGAGTTTTTCTGTGTGTTTGTCCACTGTGTCCTGTTTAAGATGAGAATAATTATTAGAAAGAAAAATCTATGCAAACTAGATCTCTGTGTGTCTCAATCAGCTCCTAGTTTAGTAGTCAGTGCACTACAAAGACAGTCAGAGAGTTAATAGACTTGTATATAAAAAGTATAAAATATATACAAATAACATCAAAGGTTCATATTTAGATTATAATTTTAAGCTATTTTGATTTATATTTGGTATTCAATTATTTGTACATCATATCTAATATATTAAACTTGAATGAAATCATTCTCGGTTGTGATTCACTCGTTTGTGTTTGTTGTTGTCGTTTGTAGTCCACGTGCCGCTGAATCGAATCACTGAATCATTTCACAAATGATTCGATTCAAATGATTCGGATTCTCAGTTTCTCTCATCATCACACAATTGATTCATGATATAGAAAGCGAAATGAAACTTACCTTCTCTGTTACTAAATTTTAAGTAACACTAGATAAAGCATTAGGTTATATTTAATAATGATGCATTTATTTTACATGGCTTGTAAAACGCTTTAATTGATGCAACAATGTCCATTGGTTTAAAAACTTTAAAAGCACAAACCTTTCTTCAGGCGACTGACAACAGATGAGGAGTGCAGCGCATATTTATGACGTCACATCACAAGAGCAAAATAAAAGTCCCATTGGTTCACTGCTCTCTAGAATCACAAATAAATCATAGAAATGTTGTATATAGAATAGAATTTCGAACTCATATGATGATGCTTTTCTAAAGTTACTAACATTGTAAATCTATTAATAATATTCTTTATTTTATTAATGTTCATTTATAACACTATGCTTTCTGTTTATATACCTTGCCATTAAATTCACATTAAACTAGTCAATGCTGCTGTGTAACGTTTACAAAGGTTGTGTTATGGCAAATTTAAAAGGAATATAGTCCATTGATTATTACCTTTTCAGTTTCGTTAATTGGCAAAAACATATTCAGCTGTTACTCCATCTTCTTTTGTTAACATTGAAAAGTTTGTTTAATAAATATAAGATAATAAACAATAAACAGTTTTTTTTTTTAAACTTTAACTAGAAGTACTTTCATCAGAAAAAAAAATCAAATATGTAATGTTGTATTAGTGTTATGGTTTTAGTGAAGTTAGACGTTTTGAAAACAAAATACCTTTAATACACCTGCAGGAAAATGAAGATCAGGAGACTCTTGTTTGAGCTGGTCTTGTGTGTCTCTGTGGTCATCCAGACTGACTAAAACACTCAATCACTGGAGTTTTATTCAGATTTCAGGAGGCTGTTCTTACAGATGAAGACAAAGCTCTCAGATCACAAGCTTAAACACAGTATTCAAGGGATGTGATCAGTTTGTTTTAAATGAATATATTTAGCTTTAGGAGTGTGTGAATATGAATGTGAAATGATGGTGAGTGTCATCTTTTGTCTTTATTGGCTGTTGATGTTTCTGCCTCATTTCTTTAATTGGTGTCTTTGTTTCTGATCAATATCTGAGTTAAATATGAATGCAGAGGCTGAAGGTGAGACTTTCCCTGATCTCTGTGATAATGAGTCTATAGTTCTGCTGATTGGATTAGAGTCACTATAAAGCTGGGCAGATTCCTGTAACTGCTTACATCCTTTGCATATTTTATCTTCTAACGACGATCCTGAAATCTGGCTTAAACTCCAGTGATTGAGTGCTTTAGTCAGTCTGGATGACTGCAGCGACACACAGTAACATCTCAATCAAGAGTCTCCTGATCTTCTCTTCTGAGTTTACTACAGGTCTAACTGGATATTGCTGGTATTTTTGTTTCAAAACTTGTAACTTCACTAAAATCATAACACTAATATAACGAATGCACGTCTAGAGATTAAGTTTCTAGTAAAGCAGGTATTGTAATACAATAGATACAAGATACGTATCTTGTATTTATTAACTGAACTGTTCACTGTTTCAAAGGGAAGATGAGGAGTAACAGTTAAATATGTTGACATGGTCTTTGCCAATTAAAGATGCAGAAAAGGTCATAATCAAGTTTAATAAAGGAATGGCAGAGAGGATGGGAAAATGAAATCAAGATTAGACACATTTTTCTGTTCAATCTAAAGTTAGAAACAAATGTTTTTGTACTTGTCCATCCTGTAGGGACTCAGTTAAACTGTAGACTGAGGTTTGGGCATTGTGGGTTAAATACTTTTTTCTATATTGTAGGAAAGCAAATTATTCTCTTTTTTTCTCCTTTAATATTCACTGACAAAGACTGTTGATGCTGATCAAATACCATGATGTGAGTCTTAATTTGAAGTCATTTTCATTTATTTGCGCAGATCGGCTTTTTTAAAGAAAAAAATAGCGCACCTTGTACACTCACAAAGTAATTTCCCCGTAATATTTTCCCTCCTTTCGGCGCTTCTCACTCCAGTCCAGCAGGTGGCACTAAGACACAAACTTCTGTTTGACAAACACCATTAAACCTAAGAAGAAGAAGATTAGTTTCACTGCTCTCTCTGTTGTTTTGTTGTGATTCTGTTTTAGTTCAGCCTGTGAGAAATGTAGTTTCTGTAAACAGAAAAAAATACAGTTTTTGAATCCAGTCAGTAAATACCTTTAATACTGTCATCCTTACAGCTGTGTCTAGGTTTTGAAGCGAGCAGGAATATCTGGAGAAGTATCAGCTGAACTGAGATCTGCTGCTGTGAAGATGGAGTTTGTTAAAGTGGAGAGTGAGGAGAACACGAGTGAAATAGAAATAAAACAGGAACCAGAACCTTTGAACATAAAACAGGAGGAACCACAACCTTTGAGAATAAAACAAGAGGAACCAGAACCTTTGAGAATAAAACAAGAGGAACCAGAACCTTTGGGAATAAAACAGGAGGAACAAGGAGGTTGGTGTTTAATCTTCATTCATCTTTAATGACTGTTTGTGGTTAGATTTAGTTAATTGTAATAGAAACAATCTTTAAAGCAGAACAGTCTGTTGAAAGTATAGACGGGGGAGCAAAACCACTTCCAGATCTAGTAAGAAACATTTAAATTCTGCACAGAATTCTTGGTAACATTTTCTATGAAGCCCCTATTTATAATCTATTATAAAGTATTTCTAAGGCATTGTAATGAATGCATTATATATATATAAAAAAAAAAAATCGTATAATATGTTGTATCATCTCATGAATAATCATAACAATTACAAAATACTAAAGTACTTGAGTATTTGGGGTTCTGACTTTTAAGATTATGATTATTTATTAGACACAATGGGCGGCATTTTTTTAAACATTTTATTCTGATGGGCCCCCTGGTCTACTGACTAGAAGCAACTTTCCAACTACACTAACATTCCTTTATTAGTAGTATTATTAGTCTAGTATTAGTAGACTTAGGTTGAGGTTAGGCTAGGTAGAAGGTTCACATACTTGCAAAGTTACATATCAGTTTGTCTTTTGGAGAACTATCAAAATACGGCGTTTGAATATATTTAGCAGACTACTAATAATAATTACTGCTGGCTGTCATGCAGTTGAAGAGTTACTTATCAAAAGCTGTCTAAAGGGTACCATCAAAATAATCAAACTGATAAAACAAATGTGTCATATTACACATTCATCTGATACATGAAGTTATGGCTCTTTGACAAATATTATTAGTGTTATTATTATTACTTATAAGTGCTCTCTGTGCTTTAAGTAAAGTGACATGGTAAGATATGAGACTTGTAATACGTTATAACTATGAGGAGGTAATCATACTCTTAAAAGCTATAACCACAAATAAAGAGAAATTATAATGCATCAAAACTGTTCTTATGAATACTCATGATATAATACAACATACAAAAAGGCTTTTTATAATGCATTATGCATTCATTATAGTATTTTATAATGTATTATAAATACGGGTTTCAAAGAAAGTGTTACTGAATTCTTTTATGAACAGATCAAACAAGGCTGATGCAGAAACAGTAGTGTTAACTAAAGTCATGGTGGTGCGGCAGAAATAGTCCAATGCTATTACATCTTTAGTTTGAGTTTGTATTTTGGGAGAGAAATTCAAAAACTATTTAACGACTTTTAAGTATTCCATACAACTATTTCCAGCCCTTTAATAATCCAGTAAAAAAAAAAAAAATTGTAAAATAAAGAGTTTAAAAAATTTTTATATATATATATATATATATATATATATATATATATATATATATATATATAATGCATACAATACCACTATAACCAGTAGATGGCAAGGGGAGGCACACTGATTGACTCATTAGTCATTAGCTTCTTATATTTTTAAATTATAAAATAACTATTTTAAAACATCAAATCATCAAGCAACTTTTTTGTCTGTAAATAGTAAGAAAAATCTCAGAACGTCAAACTTTTCTTAACTTTGCGACTGAATTGAACATCAGTTATAATCTCTTAAATTGTTGGTCAGTTAATACTTTTACTAAGAATAGAATATATTAATTTTCTATTTGAAAACTGGATTTTTTTTTACGTCACTGATGGTAATAAAGGTACATTTTGCATGCTTCCCAACTCAGGGTCAGTGCTTAGCTGTCAAATGTGTATTACCAAGAAATAAACCTGTAATATTTTTAGTAACTGCGCTCATGAATTTAAAACGATTGATTAAATGGAGCATATGATGATGCTAAAAAGTGCATTATTTTGTGTGTGTTATAATGCTATGTGTTTATGCAGTTCGAGGTTCAAAAAGCATGTTATTTTCCACATATTGTACATTATTGTTGCTCCGCTATGCCCTGCCTTTCTGAAACTATATGATTTTTACAAAACCTATCATTGATGGAAACCGAGGTGTTCTCTGATTGGCCAGCTATCCGTGCATTGTGATTGGCCAGATACCTCAAGTGTGTGTTGTGATGCCATTCCTTGGCACATTGAGACAGAAACTATAAAACCTTAATAAACAGGCATTTGTTGCATATGTTATTGTTTATATTGACTCTTGATTTTGATGATTGATTATGATTACTCTCTTACTGTCTTTTAATGCATTCTTCATGCCGTGTAAACATAACACCATGTCTGCATTTGCGATCGTAGAACAACAAACAACAAGCGCTACTCTACACTGCTCAAGACTCATGTTTGAATAGTCAGTACTGAATTCTTTAAATATGAAAACGTACTTACAGGCCGTCAGTCAGAAGCACAGACTGTTCATGCAACATTGTGATTGGCCCACTTTATAGTAGGGCTGGTCCGAATACCATTTTTTGAGCTTCAAAGCTTCGGCAGTAATCAACACAGAATATTCGGAGGGAGGGGCTAAACATATTCTACTCTCTAATAAAGACAGTAATGTCTGTGTGTATGCATTTTTTATTATGTTTGCATTTTGATTATGTCGAGAACAGTTCATTAAATCGATTTTTGCTGTGGACCCAAAGGAGTGCAGTGTTGCATTCTGGTGCAATATGAACACATAACACTTTCAGAATTAATAAATTGTAATAGAACATTGCGAGTTGGAAGCGGCGTGCCTCACGCAGGCAGAGCTTGCTTCGTGAACAGACACTGCGCTAGTGATACAAAACACACAGGTCTGTTAAGAGCAATACTTTTAATAAGGTAGCCTAACATATTTTAACAAACAAATCACTCCCAAATGAGAAATTAGCAGCACAGTAATTACTGACACCGTAAAGGGTAGGCTATTTAAATAAAAGAAGAACGAAAAATGGCGCAGTGTATATATATATATATATATATATATATATATATATATATATATATATATATAAATTATTTATAAATAAATATACATTATATATATAACGTTTGTGTATATAGGCCTATATATAAAATACATATGTATATTATTTTGAAACCCAAAATAAATGAGGCTCAAACATTATTAACAAACGTGCGTGTTTATTTGAGCACTTCCGGCAGTGAACAAGCAACCTACAAAACGCTAAAATAAATCAAAGAAATAATACATTTAAATAAGAAACTAGCCTAAATAAGAATGTTAAATCGGCTATTCAACGAACATTCGTTGCAAAAATTGCTAAAACCTTGCCCAGACCTATTCCAACATCTCATGAGAATTACTGTCCCGAGTCTGACTGGAACCGGTCTTGTTTCTCTTTCTCTTCCCCACTGCACAGCTGCTGTAATAGCAATGTGATTACATTTATTTTTGTTTCTTTTGGTTATAAAGATATTTTAGAAATATATTTGTAACACTTTTTATTTGTTAAATTCAAGTTGTTGTTTTTTAAAGTATCGACCAAGCGGCCAGCGGCAAACAGATCAATTTAGCACTCTCAAGCCATCACGATTTAAATTAAAATCCATAGATATAAAAAACTTGAAGCATATCACAATATTAGTTTAATCGTTTAACCTAGATAAATGTGTGCTATTTAGGGTTGGGTATCGTTTTTTTTTTTTTCGATACCGGTGCCAAATCGATACTTTTAAAACGGTACCGGTGCCAAAACGGTTCCTGAACCGATACTTAAAAAAAAAAAACACACACACACAAAATGGTGGATGACACAAGAACATCTTTTTATTGGACAAAAAAGTTCTTTAAAATGAAAAATGTATTAACTGACTTATTGCATGTCCTGGTATGACTAGGGCAGAGGGCAGGGTTGTGGCTAGAAGGGATACAGCTCCGACCGGAAACTAACAATGAAATTAATTGTTCTATTAGATTGTGTTTTTTTTTAACATCTACACCTACCCCAACCCTAAACTTAGCCCTTACTATAATACATAAACAGTATTATTGTTGTACAGTGTGATAAAAAAATAATGTTAGATTGATGTGCGCATGCCCAGTGGTCAGATCTGTCTCCCTTCAAGTCTAAATCAGGGGGCAGAGGGGGGATGCTTTTAAATTCCTGTAGGTGGGAGGTTGACCAAATTGAAGTTCATGTGAGTTTTCTTATTCAGAAAATATTTTTTCCGATCATTCTGACACCTGTTGCAGGAAAGGGGAAATAGAAGTGGCCGCTTTAAGACTGCTATTTACGGGTGTTGTAGTCCACAGCGAAGTGTAATGTGGGTAGTGTAGTTCGACACGTGTGCTGATGTGATGTGCGCTCTCGCTGTGTGCTTTGTAGTTGAATCGGATGGAGAAAGTTTTTATTCTGCTTCACTCAAGTTATTCCACCCCGGAGCTCTTTGCACTGTGAACCTGACAACATGAAAATAAGTAAAACAACGACATGCATCGGTAACTTTTGTCCGTCTCATCCTTTGCACGAACATGAATTGAATTGACGAGCTGTTACGCTGCAGCGGGAGATCGCTGAAGCAGAGAAAGTAACACACCCCATGAATGCAGTATTTAAATTTAACTAGCGATCATGCATGTTGACAAATCAATGCTTCTTACATCCGTGTCATAGCACCAGAAGACAAATATTTCTATAGTTCGGGCACTTAAGTGGCACCGAAATGAGGCACCGAAATGAGGCACCGAAATTCGCGTTCTGTTTCGGTCCGGTACATACCGGTCATACGGGTACCGGTGCCGTATTAGCACCGGGTTTCGGTACCCAACCCTAGTGCTATTAGGCTAGGGTTACCACTTTTAATACCCAAAAATAAGGGACGCATTCGGGGGGGCTGGGGGGGGGGTCATCTCCAAAATGCTGCAGTAAAAAGGTTTCATATCAGTTTTGCATATAATATGGGACGTCCTGAATAAGAACTGATCATTGTTTTTTGCTACTTTTTAGAAATGGGGTCTATATACCCCGTTAAAATGTAATCATGTCCCATATCTCAAAAATGCTGCAGTAAAAAGGTTTCATATGAGTTTTGCATATAATATGGGCCGTCCTGAATAAGAACTGATCATTGTTTGTTTTTTCTACTTATTAGACTCTAAAGTCTAATAATGTCCCATTTCTCAGAAAAGAACCGTCAAGTACACCAATAAATAAAACGGATATTAAAGCAGAAATGCAAATAAATAAGTAAAAATTCACAAGCATTTTGTAGTATTATCAAAGAGTATAGTACTTCTATACTCTTTGGTATTATCTCTCAGTGCTGGGCGTCTAAATGAAAAACGCTCTGCAAGCGCGTTCTCTCTGTGTTGTTTCTGAAACTACTGTAATCACTGTAATATGTGCGCACACTTAAAATCAATCGCGGCTGGCTTGACCGTGTTTTTCTGAACCGCAGCTGGCTTTACCGCAGTGATTATTTGCATGAGACGCTGCTTTAAAAAAAATTATAAAAAATACGGGACAAAACCCGCCCCGTATTGATTCAAAACGGGACGCGCAATTTCATTCTCAAATACGGTACGATTCCGTATTTTAAGGGACGGGTGGCAACCCTATATTAGGCCAGGGTGGCCGCGGATCCTTAAAAAGTCTTAAAAAGTCTTAAATTCCGTTGTCCTAAAAGAAGGCCTTTAAATGTCTTAATTTGTCTTAAATCTAAATCCAAAGGTCTTAATGTTTTAATCTTCATTTTAGAGGGAATTTCTCCATCATTAAAATGTTTTTTTTACACTTTGAAAAGGAAAAGTTCATCGTTTTGAGGAGAATCTCCTGCGCAGGTTCTAAATCTGTTCTGTTGCTATACACGCGCTTGTTTGACAATGCCTCAGTGTTGCCAGATTTAGCGGCTTTTGATGATTTGGGCGGGTTTTACGTCGTGTTTGGGCTGGAACCTGTCAGTCAGATCTGGCAACCCTGATCCCAGCGCTGGATTATTTGGATTTAGTCAGCGTAGTCTCGAGACAAGGCAAGGAAATATAGGTAAATGTAAATTTAGCGACAAATGGCTTGAAAATTCCAGTTTCTATTGGTGGCAGAAAGCTGTGCCCAAAGATGACAGCGAGGCTTACTGTGCGGTTCATTAAACTCACAAACCCCTGCTATTCCTTTACAAAATGTTTAATCCACTTCATGTTTAAGCGCTGGAGTCTCATATGCAGAGCCACCGCTAACCGCTAACGGAGAAATGGCATAATGGGTGTCTGAGAGTGAGTGAGTATCAGGGCTCGCAAAATCGCTAGCCCAGTTGTGTTTTCCAGTCGGGCTACCAAAATGTTTAACCGGCTACCCGACAGGCTATCGTAAAGCAGAAAAAGTTGTAATTATAATTTAGGAGGTTTTACAGCTGAGGACGGAAAGACGAGAATCTTGATAGGGCTGGATTAAACTTCAAAAAGGCAATGATGTCCATGAAAAAATATGCACGCTGCACGTTTCAAAGTCAAAACGCGGCAGTTATGTCTTTATGAATGTATCTGAAGGAAACCGACGGTCCTCAGAAACGTGTCGTTGGCATTTTCTATTAAACAGCGTTAATTCTGCATTGTGTTCAGCTGTTACTAGGGGAACCGTAGTATTTCAGCGCTCCTAAAGCGCCCCCTTGTGACTGAGAATGAATTATGTCCACATTTTTTTTTCACATGTTTATGGTCAAATGATTGCAATTATCGACCCATGTTTTTATGCAGCAAACACATAGAGTTGTAAATGTGAAAGAAGTTAATGTGCTTTCTAAAAATCTAAACAATTAAGACAGTAATACTTATGTTTTAAATAAATATAATAAATGATGTACTCTATTTATCTCTTTTAATGGTATAAAGGCTGAAATGCCATTGTATTAGATATTTTGTTTTTGTGTGGACCCGTATCTGAATTATAAATCATGCCATTTTATGGCTTAATATTCTACCGTACATTGTCCAACCCCACTCATACTACTCATTTTACTTGTGCAGCTCTTAAAAAGGGTCATAAATTGCCTTAAATTGATATTTAAAAATTCTGCAGATACACTAAATAGTGAAATAAAATTCCTTCCTTGACATTTGTTTATATTTGTGTATTGAAAACATTTTTGATTGACATTTAGACTACTATCTGATTTTCTATATTTTAAAAATAAAATAAAGGTCTTTTTTATTATTTGGGGTAGTTAAATTAATTTTCGGGCTACTAAAATCTGAAGAGTACCTGCCCGAAGGGCTACCAGAGATTTTGAAATTTTGCGAGCCCTGAGTATTGTATTGTGTGTGAGTGAGAAAGTAAGTGTATTGTGTAGTACTGTGCAGTGAGTAAGAATATTGTATTGTATGTGTGTGTGAGAGTATTGTGAATGAGAGAGTATTGTGTGGGTGTATGTATGAGTGAGAGTATTGTCAAGTGCTTCAAGCAGCATGAGTGAGCATACATTTCAAGTTTTTTGCATTCACATTGTTACACTGTTACATTGGATTCAAAGTGTGTGGAGTGCCTTGACATTGTCATGGAATAGAAATTAATTTCTTCTTCTGGAATAGTGTTTTCTGTTGAATATTCCCAAGAACAATCAGTTAAATAACAATTTAAAATATCCTCATTGTGCTTGACTTTTGCGGGACTTTCAATTTGGTCTTAAATTTGGTTTGAAAATGGTATTAAAAAGTCTTAAAATGTCTTAAATTTAACTTGGTCAAACCTGTAGACACCCTGTAGGCGCATATCCAGTCGTTTGTGCAGATAGTAAAGCTGAAGCGCGCTTTGCAGGACACGGAGGCTGGTGCGATGTGAAACTTAATTTTTGCTTAAACAGGTAGGAGTAATATATCATCCGTAAAGAACTAATTTAAATAATTCAAATCGAAAACAAAACTCTTTCATTAGCTATAGGCCTAATCCATAAATATACATTTAGGCATTAAATGCGCGTCCAGTGAGCAGATGACGAGTCAGGATCGGCAACTTTATATTTGTGTCAAATACTAGTTTATTAATAAATAATTTGAATATCTCCTTACTTTTTCCTCTGACACATTCAAGGTGATTATTTTAGCGGTTAGCTTTAGCCTACTGCGTGCATTTGAACGCGGAGGCGCGGTTGTCATTGTGACAGCACAGCCCTAGTTTTGCTTCAACCATTCAAGTGAGCCCGACTGTACTTTAGTAGTGTCTCTCAAATATTGCTCAATCTCTCTCGCTCTCTTTTTTTTGCTGTCTCTGTGTTAGTGGCAGCAGTCTGATCTTCTTTATTCATATTTAAGCCTGAATGAGAACCATTTCGCGGGGGGTGCAAAGTGTATGAAAAAAAAATAGAATATTCGAATCTCAAAATTTTAAATCGAATGCCAACCCATGGAACGAATATTCGAATAATCGAATATTCTGGTCCAGCCCTACTTTATAGCCTAACCCTTTGTGTACATCTGGCATTGTAAGCTGCTCTCCCAGGTTCAGGAAACAGTCCTCCTTGAAATGTGCATCACCCACTCAAATATTTGCATTTTACTGTTCCAGAACAGTTGTAAATATAACTTAAACACTGATTTCAAGTTGTGTCCTCATTTGAAAGGCCAAACCAAGTAAGTTTGCTTTTCCAATGAAACGTTCTGCGACTCCTCAACATGGCGCTGCAACACTACTACAGCTGGTAAAGTTACACTTTCTTTCATGTCATATTCATATTCATATTTTTTTATGGGATGTGTTACGCTAACCTACTCACACCGTGACGTGGACAAGTGGGAGGGGGGGTTTGAACGAGCCATTTTAGGGAGTTGTGGCTAAGTCTTATCTTGTATCATAAATTTCTCTTTGGTTTTGAGACTTTAGGCTTTGCAGCTTCACAAATCTTATCTAGGCACCAACAGCTTGTAATACTCCAAAGGAAACCACATCATATGACCCCTTTAAATTATCTTTATTATTGATATCCCACACACCAGCTTTACAAAATCTGCTTCTGGCGCCACCATCTGTAGGACTTATTGGCACTGTTCACAAATGTTAGTTTGTTCATGTTTCTCAGCTTATAACAAGTTACTGACAATTAACCCTTTTTATTTTATTTCAGAGTTGATTAAAGAAAAAGAAGAGAATCAAGAATCAAGTCAAGTTAAGGAGAAAAATCATTACAAAACTGCAGAGAAATCGTATAAATGTTCACACTGTAACAAGAATTTTAGTCAGTCAGTACATTTGAAAACGCATGAGATGATCCACACTGGAGAGAAACCTTACAAGTGTTCAAACTGCAACAAGAGATTTATACGGTCAGCATGTCTGAAAATACATGAGAGGATCCATACTGGAGAGAAACCTTATAAGTGTTCACAGTGCAACAGGAGTTTTAGTCAGTCAGCATATATGAAAACACATGAGAGGATCCACACTGGAGAGAAACCTTATGAGTGTTCACACTGCAACAAGAGATTTAATCAGTCAGTACATTTGAAAAAGCATGAGATGATCCACACTGGAGAGAAACCTTATGAGTGTTCACACTGCAACAAGAGATTTCGTCAGTCAGTTCTTTTGAAAACACATGAGATGAATCACACTGGAGAGACACCTTATACAGTAAATGCTCACACTGCAACAAGAGATTTAGTCAGTCATCATATCTGAAAATACATGAGAGGATCCACCCTGGAAAATAACCATATCATTGCACTGCACATGAGAAGCATTTTATTCAATCATCTGCTATACACAGTCATGCAGAATATCTCTGGCAGATTTACACATACTGGTCTGGCATGTACTGTATATGTATATCCACCCCTACTGGTTAATTAGTAGGAGAGAAATCAATCTCATTAGTTTTCACTTTTACTTTCAGTAGTTAATGATCATTTTGCTTTGAGTCATTATTAAATGTTACTTTTTTATTAATACATTATCTTTACTTTTTATATTTTATTAACAACATTTGTGGTCAACTGATGTATTTGCATGAGAACATTTGTTTTAGCTTTAATAGTTGAAAGCCATGATGTTTTAGGCTTTATTTGAAATATCTAAATAAAACTTTTAAATGGAATTGAATTACAAGCCTTTATTGTCTTTGTGTGTTTCTGCATACAGTGAAATTAGGAGCATTACTCCTGACTGGTGTTAGAAAAAAAACATGTAATACAGACAATATATGAGACTAGAGACTACAGACTGTACAGTATCATTATAAAAGTATGTACTACAACCGACAATATTTATAATAATTCTGCACATTAAGATATACATAGGCCTATATAAAGGGCTGGAAATGGGGGAGACGCAGGGGGTGAATTTCAAGGGGGGACGGCGTTTTAGTTCCAACTTGATATAGGCATGGCATTCTGGCTAATGCAAGAGGGGCCGGACTATTTTCTTTAATGTGGGCCGGTCAGATTTTTACATATATATATATATATATATATATATATATATATATATATATATATATATATTTTACATGCCAACAGTGCATATGATGGGTTTTTAGCGCTTGCATTATGTGTTTTCCCCGTGGGCCGCTGTACAATGTGAGTTGGCCCATTGTGTTAATTATATATATATATATATACTGCTCAAAAAAATAAAGGGAACACTTAAACATCACAATGTAACTCAAAGTCAATCACACTTCTGTGAAATCAAACTGCCCACCTAGGAAGCAACACTGATTGACAATTAATTTCACATGCTGTTGTGCAAATGGAATAGACAACAGGTGGAAACTATAGGCAATTAGCAAGACAACCCCAATCAGCGAGCGGTTCTGCAGGTGGTGACCACAGACCACTTCTCAGTTCCTGTGCTTTCTGGCTGATGTTTTGGTCACTTTTGAATGCCTGCAGTGCTTTCGCTCTAGTGGTAGCATGAGACGGAGTCTACAACCCACACAAGTGGCTCAGGTAGTGGAGCTCATCCAGGATGGCACATCAATGCGAGCTGTGGCAAGAAGGTTTGCTGTGTCTGTCAGCGTAGTGTCCAGAGCATGGAAGCACTACCAGGAGACAGGCCAGTACATCAGGAGACGTGGAGGAGACCGTAGGAGGGCAACAACCCAGCAGCAGGACCGCTACCTCCGCCTTTGTGCAAGGAGGAACAGGAAGAACACTGCCAGAGCCCTGCAAAATGACCTCCAGCAGGCCACAAGGTGGGGGTTGTGCTTACAGCCCAACACCGTGCAGGACGTTTGGCATTTGCCAGAGAACACCAAGATTGGCAAATTTGCCACTGGCGCCCTGTGCTCTTCACAGATGAAAGCAGGTTTACACTGAGCAGATGTGACAGAGTCTGGAGACACCGTGGAGTAGGGCTGCTGAGGCACGTTTTGTCAATGAAGCCGGTACTTCGATTAGTAGTAAATCTCCAGCACGTGCATTCAGCTGGAACGGCAAGTAATACACAGAGACGTAAATCACTGACAAGCCATGCCAAATCGCGCTCGAAATCAAATGATCAAGCACGATTTGGCGTAGCTTGTCAGTGATTTACGTCTCTGTGTATTAATTGCTGAACGCTGAATGCACATGCTAGACGCACGTGATGAAGATTTACTACTAATCAAAGTACCCGCTTCATTGCAAAACGCGCCTCACAACATAGAGCGATTAATCGTGCAGCCCTACCGTGGAGAATGTTCTGCTGCCTGCAACATCCTCCAGCATGACCGGTTTGGCAGTGGGTCAGTAATGGTTTGGGGTGGCATTTCTTTGGAGGGCCTTTAGAAGTATCAAGATGAGATCCTCAGACCCCTTGTGAGACCATATGCCGGTGCGATTGGCCTGGGTTCCTCCTAATGCAAGACCTTATGTGCCTGGAGTGTGTCAGCAGTTCCTGCAAGACGAAGGCATTGATGCTATGGACTGGCTCGCCTGTTCCCCGGACCTGAATCCAATTGAGCACATCTGGGACATCATGTCTGTCTCCATCCACCAACGCCACGTTGCACCACAGACTGTCCAGGATGCTTTAGTCCAGGTCTGGGAGGAGATCCCTCAGGAGACCATCCGCCACCTCATCAGGAGCATGCCCAGGCGTTGTAGGGGGGTCATACAGGCACGTGGAGGCTACACACACTACTGAGCCTCATATTGACTTGTTTTAAAGACTTTACATTAAAGATGCATCAGCCTGTAGTGTGTTTTTCCACTCCCATTTTGAGTGTGACTCCAAATCCAGACCTCCATGGGTTAATACATTTGATTTTTATTGATAATTTTTGTGTGGTTCTGTTGTCAGCAAATTCAACTATGTAAAGAACAAAGTATTTAATAAGAATATTTCCTTCATTCAGATCTACCCCATTGGATCACATAGATGCGTCCACCATCTTGGAACGATCAACTTTACGTCATTTGCCATATAGTAGTTTCGTAGACAAATGGCTGTGCAGGACTGTGGCATTTCCAATTTTCAGTTATTACTATGGGTGAATGACGTCAAGTTGACTGCTGCAATATGGCGGGCGGCTTACGTATCGTGGCCCATAGAAACAGTCGCTAAGAGATATCTATGTATATACTGAAGGAATGGAAGTCGGAAGACATCATGGTATGTCCGAATTCATAGTATTCGAAATTCAGTAGGCGAGAAGTACCCAGATGACCTACTGCTTCCGGCCGAATTCTCTAGTAGGCATACCATGGACACTTTCATATCCCATGAGGCTCCGCGAGAGGAGGCGTCATATTCGAAAAGTGGAGACGCAGCTTTTATCTCAGGATAAAACATTGTTTATTGTGATTAAATACACTTGTTTAACACAATCTAAATAAACGGTTGACTTATTGAAAGTTTAAACATTGTAAATCGATGAGGTGAGTTCGTGAATCGGCTGTAAGAAGTTGTTTTGTACATCAGCTTGTTAACACATTTATTTTTACGGAGACATTCGTTGTTAAGCAGTTTAATGAAATTAGAAAATTAAACAACTAAAAATTAACACTAGTAAAAGAGGAAACAAATCGTTTTAATTTGAGATTTTGTTGGCTGCATATCAAGCTAGTAATAAGTAAAGTTATGCTTCAGCTTGTCAATGATTACTGTTTTGACATTACAGGGACTGATGAACACACTCATCTCCTTATTCAGTGGAGAGTGGCTAATGAAACCCTCTTCACTGGAAGGAGAAATGCTGCCATCAAAGGTTTTGAGTAAGTAAACAAATTATGTAAAATGTACTTTTATTCAGGTGCTGTTGACACTGAATGTAGTACACACCAACACTTCAAGCAAAGGTTTTACTGCATTATTTTTATGCTTGATTTCTGTGCATTTATTGTGATAGAGTTTTTGTGACAGAGCAGAAGCTAGATGGGAAAATTTCTGCTGCCCAAGTTAAAAGAAAGTGGGAAAACCTAGAACAAAAATATAAAGAAATGAAAAAAAAATGGTTCACACCAAAATTTGAGTTCTTTCATGATTTGATAATGCTAATGTTGTTAATGTCATAGTAATCTAATGAATATAATTGTTCTTGGTATTTTGCTTTTACATTTTTTGTAGGATCTTAAATGTCCACAGACTGGTGTGAGTACAGAGGATGGTGAGGTTACAGCAGCATCTTGGAAATGGTGTGCTGTCCTGGATGAGGCAATAGGGGGCAGACCATCCATCACACCACCCACCCTTATTGCCTCATCCGGATCAGATGTTGCTGTAACCTCACCATCCTCTGTGAGGTCAACAGCTGAAAGAGCAGGGAGGAAGAGGAAGGACATAGAGGAGGTTATGTACGAGATGGAGGAGAGGGAGGCGGAAAGGGAAATGGAAGCAGTAGAAAAGGAGGAGAGGCGATGGAGAGAGATGATGGAAAGGGAGGAAAGAAGAGAAAGAGAGAGACGAGAACAAGAGGCCAGGGAAAGAGAAGAAAGAAGAGACAGAGAAATGAGAGAGAGAGGAAAGACGAGACAGGGAGACAAAGGAGAGAGAGGAGAAATTTCTTCAGCTTTTAGAGCTATTTGCAAAAAAATTAAGAATATTAATAAAAACTATATTTTCTTTCCATTTGGTTTTTCATTGTTACATACTGGTTATCAAGTTTCAATGCAGTGTTAGTTTCCATGGATTTACAGTAGCTAGATTTTGTCAGTTGTAAAGTGGCAATTAATAAAATGTGGCATTGAGTAACAACAGTTTTAAAGCACTTATGTGCACACTAATTTTGTGGTAGTTTCCAGCTGCTTTTTAAAGCAAAATGAGTGTCATACTGTAGAGAAAACCCAGACCAGACAGTTTTAAAAAAGTATTCATTTTAATTTTGTTTTAAATATAACTTCTACATAAATGTGATCACAAAGATTAGGGCAAAACATTTTTGCATCATGTAGTATATAGAGTTTAAGTCAAGACCAAATGGAAATTTTTTCAAACATTTTTATAATGGGTGCCAGTAAAATTAACTTCAGTGTCTTCAGACAGGTAACGTTCACATACAAGTCTTTTGAGGTTAACATGTAGTAATATCATCTCCTAATCTCACTATACTTATTTATAGGTCTTCACTTTTTTTACCCCAGAAATAAAGTAATTTATAAAATTAAGCTTAAAGGGTAGGTTCGGAGTAGAATTGACTTCATTGCTATGCACTCCGAAGCCCATGTAAATACCCCATCCGAAGTGTTTTTTACCTTAGTCGAACATTTATGGAGATATTAGAGTTTTTCTAATTGCTTGTTACAGGAGTGAATGGTACATGTAGCGTATCTCGTAAATTGCACCACTAAACGTGCAAGTAATCTTACCAAACTTGTACAGTAGTGTAAATTAGGGCTGGGCGATATGGCTGAAAACTATATCACGATATCAGTGTTTCATATCGGTCGATATCGATAATTATTGATATTTTTATGACCCATTTAAAATAAGGACCAGGAGAAAAATATATTACACTCAAGCATTTTTATTTTAAACTTAACCTTCCTCTGATCATAATCCCCTCAGTTATTAAGACAGAAATGTCAACAACCATGGAAAACTCAAATAATTAAAATGTTAACATAAGTCTAAAGTCACAATATACACTTAATTATCTCTTAATGCTCAATTCAAACCCCATTCATTGTCGATGAAGTGAATGGTCAAGCTAATGTATGGCCCAGAAGTACAGCTTGACCACAGGTCAGAGGTTGTTGCAAAGTACTTGGCTGATTATATTTTTTTCTGCACAGACTGCTGGTTGCCAGTAGCCAACATTACTTCTTTCCCGGTACTTTAGCCTATACTTTGTGTAATAACAAAAATATTTATTTAAGTGAAAAAATAAGTCCAAAACTTTCAACATTTTGAACAATAGGGCCTTACAATCTTTTTTTTTTTTTTTCAGAAATTCTTGTTTTATTTTTTCTGATAATCAAATGAAAGCAAAATCACAGATTTATTTTTAAAAATAAAAATAAGCTTTACTGTTAAAATTAATACATAGAAGAAAAATTATATTCAGTTAAAAAAAGGTTTAATAATAATAGTATTTTTTCAACAATTAAGTGGTGACTCTTTATTTTATTTGTTATCATATATATTGTTTTATGTAAATTATTTAAATGTGAACATATAAACACCTACATTATACTGTACAGTAATACAAGACTAATATTGTTCTGTTACACGTTAAACCGTACTTTTATTTTGACAGATGGCTGTGAAGTTTCAGTGTGTAATACAGTATGAATGATGCTAGTTTCACTAATGAAACGGTAAAATTGACAAAAAGTGACACTCACAGCAGCTTTGGAGATGTATTTATTGGAGTTTGTCTGTTCATGTGAGATGCAAAGGCCAAAAATTAGCGGGAGCGTCACGTGTGCAGTATGCGTGTAGTGAAGAGGCAAACGGAACATGCAGGATTCATATTGAAACGGTCTTTTTGCATTTCAGTTTTCACAGACACTAGTCCATATCGCGATCTGAATTAATTAACAGACCAACTTTTGATTTATTGGTCCAAAAATCGACGAATTCCGCGGCATTCCGCCCTATAGTAAAGTAAGTTTTTATGAATGGAGTCCGCGATCCCGTCTGTGAGGAGACATCGTAAACGCGCGATCATGTAGAGACAGAAATCACATGCCGTCGTGTAAATAAGATAAATAACATAAGGCTATTTAGTTTGTTTAATACAACAACATGGACCCGTTCTGTAGGAAAGATAACCTTAACTTCTGATCTGGCGCTATGAACTGAACGTTAAAGGGGGGCTGGGCGGGCCGACGAAGAATACAAAATATCGAACACATTTTTTATTGATATCGATCTCTTGTCTTTCGCGATATATATCGTTATCGTTTTATCGCCCAGCCCTAGTGTAAATAGGTTATGTACTCACAAAACGCTGCATCGGAACATTTGTAAGTCCACCATGAGTGTTTTAAAAACACGTTTTAGCCGATCTCTCCTAGTCTCAAAAACTACAAATGGCGACACGTCGGCGTCACTTCCCTGGTTTTAAAAAAGCACGTAAAAGTCCTCCTACAAGTTGACATGCACACAGATGTAGTAGGAGGACTTTTACGTGCTTTTTTCAAACCAGGGAAGTGACGCCGACGTGTCGCCATTTGTAGTATCTCGGCCAAATATTGTCCTATCCTAACAAACCATACATCAATAGAAAGCTTATTTATTGAGCTTTCATATGATGTATATATCTCAGTTTTGTCAAATTTAACCTTATGACTGGTTTTGTGGTCCAGGGTCACATATTACTTAAAGATAAACTTAAGATGCAAAATGAAGAAATTGTCTTGTTTATGCTCAAAACAAGACTATTTGTGTCAATGGTGTATGAAAATTATTTTTCCATTTGAATTAAGTAAAAATATTTCTGAGCTCACAGGCAGATATTTGTCCTTGTTTTAATCATGAACTTCATTTTGTTCAATTTCACAGAGAACAAGGCTACTTGTATTTTTTTAACAAAAAAACTGTTTTATTTTTTCTGTTTATTTTACAATTAACAAAAAATTGCTTGCTCTATTCTTTTTCTATCTTTTTTTTTTTTTTTTTTAAATTTACTATATAATCTAAAAATTCTTGCTACGTATACTGCATTAATCTAATCTGAGGCTTGTCAGAGCTTACATAGCATTGTTCTTTTGTTGATTTTGATTGCTTCCATTGTCCTCATTTGTAAATCGCTTTGGATAAAAGCGTCCGCTAAATGATTAAATGTAAATGTATCATAATTTTGCATCCTAAGCACTGATTTGTTATATTCCCTTTATCTTTTCATAAATTTACTTTCATAGAACCGTCAGAAACCCTGAAAAAACTGCTTTTTCATCACATTGCCAGTGCCAGTGAGCAGTAATCAAGAGGGATGCGCACAGATGTTATGCACTTCCACCTCTCTCTAACTACTACTGCATTTTTTAGCATCACAACACCCTGTGGGCTTTGCCCACTCACACACACCTAACTATTTACATATTAACTAGCTAACGTAGACAAGCTTAAACAATGTCAATCTGAGAACAAGAACTGATTTGCAAAGTCTTAACCTGTTAAATTGTCTTACAGGTAGTCATGCTCATGAAGAGCAGGCACACAATTGTCTGGTGCGGACACAGCTGCAGCCAGATTGTCCCGCACATCCTCTCCTGTGCTGGCCTCTGTGTTTTGGGGTTCAGGGGGGTCATCGGCAGGATCCTCCACATCTGCATCAACAATGTCCCTGTTCTGAAGACAGAGGTTGTGGAGCACTGCACAGCAAGCAACAACTTCTGGCACAAATGCAGGGCTCACTTCCAGGGCCTTGAAAAAGATGGACCTCCAGCGTGTCTTCAGCATCCCGAAGGCTCTTTCAACTATGTTGCGTGCTCGAGCATGCTTGGCATTGAAGCGAGCCTATACAGGATTCTGTACAGGCTCTCTGTACGGAGTGATGAGGCAGATGGGCGCGCTCAAACAGGGATACCCACCATCTCCGAGGATCCATTTCCCTGCAGGTGGATATAAGCGGCCAGTGTAAACAGGGCTGTTCTTAAGTACCCTGGCATCATGCACCGACCCAGGATACCCAACAAAGATATCAATGAACTTCCCCTTGTGGTCTGTGATGGCCTGCAGCTGTACAGAGTGGAACAGCTTCCTATTACAGTTTTTCTCAATTGCTTAAACACATTTCTTGAAATTTGCCTCTTATTTGCGAAACTCTAAACACAAACCCACAACTCCTAACTCATTTCCCCAAACTTCCTATATTGAGGTCAAAATGAAGCTCTCCACTCAAAACAATTCAATCTTGCTGAAAAACCAAACTTTGCTTTCAGACATGACACACAAATCCTCAAAAACACACACACTACAACACAGTTTTACACCCTGATGAGATCAATTCTAAACAATACTACAAAAACAATCCAAATAAAAAACTTTTCACATTATGAGCACATATTCCTTGATTTAATGTACTGTAGTAGACTACAGACTAAGACTAAGAGTAACCTCCTACTCTTCCTTTTCAAAATTACACATTACTGTATGTGGGATACTGATTGAAAAAGACTGGATAGGATTCACAGTTACACTTAGTGGTCTGACAAAAAATAAATAAATAAATAAAAACGCATTACAACGTCATTGTGAAATAGAAAAGAAAAAGAAATATGGGCACAAAGGTGAAAATAAAAATGAGAAAGTCCACTCACAATTTGTAACTCTTGTGTTATCCTCTGTCTATATATGCTTTCCAACTGAAGGTTCATGAGATGTACCTTTGAGCAATTTCAGAGAACTGCTTTATCATTGGTTGATCTATATCTTCATTAGTGAAAGTCAAGATTCACTTGAATAATTCATGTTAAATTTACAAAAAGTCTAATAGAAATGTTTAGAATATATGATTGACAGTTTATGACAACTAGATCAAAAATTTAGCATTTAGGTAATGACTTATACAATGAGCTAATGACTTGATGTTTTGAGGGTAAGACTATTGCACAGAGAACTATATAATACATTTTGAGCAACATGACAATAGCAGCTGATAATGTAGGAAACCGCAGACAAATGTATAGAATCAGTTGTATGAATATACCAAAGCAATTGCAACTTGATCAGAAGAATGAGAAGCTTTTTATGATGTGCACAAAGAGACTAGATGATGTGGATGTTGAACAAGTAGTTTTGACAATTTCATTTCTGATCTGAAAAAATGCACCAAAGTGACTGAGAAAAACTGTAAGCTTACTTTGGCTCTTTTATCTCCATCGAAGGTTCTGATTGGTGTGTGCTAAATTTTGACTCCTAGTGTTTCCACTAGGATAACTGTGTGCTAATTGAGCTCAAACTTCTCTGACTTGAGTGAACAATATTGAATGCTTGTGCTTTCTAAATGACCACATGGTGTAAGCACTGAGAAATGTAGGGATTTGTGTGTAGAGTTTTGCAGTAATAGTTCACCATATATAACTCATGTGTCAAAGCAGGGAATAGTGTTTATTGTTTAGGGAAATGGGTGTGCTTTTTCAAAAATGGCGTTATAGTTTTGACATTTTAGTTCAAAAGACTGGTTATAGTGTTTTAGCAATTGAGAAAAACTGTAAAGTAGCATGGGGCGTCACCTGCTGGTGCTTTGATCCGGATGTGGCATCCGTCTATTGCACCAGCTACTGTGCAGAAAGCTGGAGACCCAGCCAGCTGGGCAAAACCTGCCCCCACTTCCTCCAGATCATCCGGGGTCGGGAAAGTGATCACCCTCTTCAAAATACAGGTGACCGCCCTGCTAATTTTGTGCACAATGTCATGCACCGTGGACTTTGGAATGTCAAAAGCCATTGACACCACCCTATAAGATGCTGCGTGGGCCAGCCAGTACAAAAACACCAGCACCTCAATGTCAGTTTCCCAGCCATGGTCAAAATCTGACCTCAAGGCAGCAATGAGGGACGTGATGGACCGTCGTGAAAGCCGCAGGCTGGGACAAAGGTCAGATTCCTCTTGAAAATATAATTGAAGAACTGGCACAGCAGCATTCAGGCGGCAGTAGGTTGTAGGGCTCACTGTCTGTAAATGTGTATATAGTTTTTTTTTTAGAACATGTATATATTTGTTTATCTATTCATAATATATTCATTTTATCTATGTATATATTGTATTTATCCATTTATTTATATACACACACACACACACAGCTCACCATCTTTGGTTTTTTTTTAGAATATGTATATATTATTTGTGTATCCATGTATAATATATTCATTTTAACTATGTATATATTGTATTTATCCATTTATTTATATACACACACACACAGCTCACCATCTTTGGGTTTTTTTAGAATATGTATATATTATTTGTGTATCCATGTGTATCAGCAGCTTGTTGCCGTAGGCTTGGCATCTCAACGCACGTTTTACGCACACAACCAATGTCCAGTCTTGCTTCCCATTCTAGTTTAAGTTCACTTTATTTAACATAATGGAAATACATACGATTAATAATGGTGAATACCTTAGCGTCCTGAAGTGCATGTGTGTGGTAAAAACTGTATGCGTTCCCTCTCTCAAGCCTGCTAACTCTACGTGAATGAAACACCGACTTAAAAACCCTATGTGCACATACTGCCCCCAAGTGGTAACAGCCCAAAATACATTCACATCAACACAGGCTCCTACACACCAGCCCCATAATTGTTGGTGTGTAACTACAATTAATCTCTTAAATTATCAAAGGAGCCAAAAATGGTGTATGTGTACTACTTCTTTGACGATCAGTCCATTGTTTCTTCTAACAACAGGCAGATTTTGGAAACCGGTCTATCCAGTAATCCTGTTTTCGTCTTCAGTTGTACAGAGCGGACAAATCCCTTCTGCCTCCGTTACACTCACCCCCCTAAACCTCACTCCCGTCCGGGTCACGGCACCAATGTAACCCCTCACACCCAGGTCCCACCGCACCCGCTCCGAGCGGGTCTCGAACCTGGGTCTCCGGCACGGGAGGCGGACACACTAACAAGGAGGCTAAAGGCTGCAACCCCTCTTTGCAGTCATTTTTCTCACTCTCTTTTGCGACACATTTTCATTAACAGCACCATTATCATTTGCAACGTTTTCCGTAACAACCTTTCCACCATCAACATCAGCAGCCATTTCACAACCGGATTCTTCCTTTCCATCCATGAACAACACATCCAGCACAAACTATCAGCACAGCATGTCTCCGTTTGATCTAAAACTTCACATTCCATTACATGAAGCCTTTAAACAACATAAACAGCACCCACCGGTCTTCCTTGTTGTCCGCCCGTGTCAGCGTTGCAAACTCAATCACAGCAAGCACGTTCCTTCAATCCTCGCTCACTTTCCACATTTGGCGTTTATACCATGTATAATATATTCATTTTAACTATGTATATATTGTATTTATCCATTTATTTATATACACACACACACAGCTCACCATCTTTGGTTTTTTTTTAGAATATGTATATATTATTTGTGTATCCATGTATAATATATTCATTTTAACTATGTATATATTGTATTCTTATAAATACACACACACACACACACACACACACACACACACACACATTGAAGCAACAAGACTCAATGAATAAATTTGAATGAATATATACACACTTATATATATAAGTGTGTATATATTCTAAATGAATTTGTTGTCCTGTGTATTCATTCATAACAATAAACTGCTTTGTCTGTCAATTACTTTGGTGTTCACAGAGGTGTTTTTTTATTCTGAGGTAAAATTTGCTAGCTAAATAAGTAATTATACTTATGTTATTTGATAAAAAATCTACAAGCTGTCTACTAAGGCGTGATCTGCGAGCAGCTGACCGACGGCTTCTCTGAGCTGTCTGTCCAATCAACATTAAAACGCCGAACATTGCCGGTGCCAGTGTTCGTGCAGTGGAGCGGTCTCTTTAAATTTTCACGCTGTTGTGAAGACGCATGACACGTGACAACATCAATATGGCGGATGTAGTATGTCCGAATTCCATTCATACTACCCACATTCATACTATATAGAACATACTGTTTTAACGGTCGGGTAGTACGTTTGAATTTAAATGTAGTACCTACTTAAGTAGTATGCGATTTCGGACGCAGTGATTCAGTTTAAAATTGAGGAAGCGGAAGTGATTGTCATCATGGGCAGCATTACTTCGGTTGAAGGGGCTGGCTGCGTTCGAAACCGCATACTCAATAAGTATACTCAATGGATGTGATCTGCACGTCTTACACCATGTTGACGTTGTCATGTGACAAATGACGTTATAACAGGCGCAACAATTTAAAACATATGAGCGACAGGTTCAATTAATCTTTCTATAAATATTTTGATGTTGATGAAATTTGTTCATTTTATGGTCATGTTGAAGAAACAGCTGTCCCTGATTGCAGTATAACGGATACATTTTGGGTTCATTTTGGGTTGCATTACCTTAGAATGCACTGATCAATAATAAAGATAAATGCTGACCTACAATTAATTATAGTTTTAGTAAAACAAGCATGTTTTTTTTCCAATCAAGTAATTAATTAATGCATATATTAATAAAACAGTAATATTCTATTTACTGACAGCAACATGGATAAATGAGTAAAAAAATATAAAAAATAACCATGAACATAAATAAAGACACATGGAACAAAGCATTATTCAGACATATTGGTATTATAGTCTTTCTCTAGACGCTCTCGCTGTCTCTTTGGTCTCTGAGGATGAAGATACTGCAGCAACATCTGGTTCAGATGAGGCAAAGGGCAGGTGGAGTGATGGAGGGACTCATCGATGGCACTAAACCATTTCCAGGATGCTGCTGTGGATTTCTCCTTTCTCACTGCACAAACCAGTCTGCAGACATTTCAGATCATACCAAGATGCACAAATATAATAAAACAGCTGTCATTTTAACAGCACAATGTCATTAGATCTCCGTATTAGAAGTAACAAAATTACCTAACTTTATATTAAGTTACAGATTTGACTTTTTTCCCCACAAATGCTGCTGTCACCTTTCCTTTCAGGTCCTGCTCCACCACACAATATTTATGAGGTAGCTGTTGTGTTAATTGGATTTTTATCCAATACAAATGCTCCTGAATTTATCAACAGTACTAATAGACAAATGAAATAGATAACTCATGTTTAGTTACTATATGTACATGTGTTTATTTACATTACATTCATCTAAAGCAGTGTTGACAGCAGTGAACTCTACATAAACTCACATAACGTCCATCACTCATTTAGATGTCTGTTTGTTGTTGTCATGTGCTTATTTAATTCTCTCAGAACATGTTCCTGTCAGTTGTTAAATAGACCTTTAGTAATCATCTTTAAGATGTCTATGGTCGCTATTTGTAATAAAACGTGTTTTACAGCGAAATCACAAATATACCTTAACGTTACTGTCTAACGTCTTGACACCTTATGCTGATCAGCAGTTTACAATACAGTTCAACAAATACGATTTTAAGACAGGGAACCATGTTTTGGTTTGTAATACATTTGTAAACACCCTCGTTGCGGTTCCCAATCACGTTCAATGATGTGCATCAGGTGAACACTTCAGAATCTGGGCTGAAGCAGTAGGACATCCGGGGATTTCTCGCCTACTCTTTTATGAACACTGAGGTTTCGAACGTACTTCTTTCTTCACGTACTCATTTTTCCTACTATATAGTAGGTAAGTAGGCATATTCGAACGCACTTTAAGTAGACGTTCGTCCGAATCTTGCGAGAATTAGTGCACTCGCCTACTAATTCTCGCCTACTCTTTTATGAATACTGAACATTCAAACATACTTTTTTGCTCACCTACTGCTTTTTGCCTACTATATAGTATGGAAGTATGCGGTTTCGAACGCAGCGACTGTCTCGTTCGGGGCTGGAATACCTGTTCACAGGTGCCAGAAGTTTCTGTGCAACTCTGACTCTGTGCAACATAGCTGTGTAGCAGTTCTGGTTATACAACTAAATATAAGTTCAGTGATTCACAAGAAAGCTAAATCTACAACATGTTTTCAGTTTATACAGTAAATGTTTGACTTTGTAAAGTAAAATGCAGACACTACTACTACTTTGAACAGCTTAATATTTATTTTTCTTCATTTTCAGTAAAGTAATAACAAATTTGATAATTTTTTCTTCATGTTTTGATTTAGAATAGAATTGGCAGTGTTTAAAATAAAAGTTATAATGATTTTGAACTTTTTTAGTTACATTGCTATTATTTTGAACAACTGTATATGGTGGTGTTGTCTGTAATAATTTATATGTAGGAATGTATAGATATTTTATAAACATGATGTATTGTGTGGCTGTAACATTTGTCATTTGTTAGAATTTAATGTAAATATTTTATATGTTGTGTAGTATGTTTTCTTAAGGACCCCCAGGCTATGACTCAGCCACCGCTTTCCAAACTCCATGATCCACAATGGCTTCCTGAACTGTCTGATCCACCATGGCTTCCTGAGCTCCATGATCTGCCATGGCTTTCTGAGCTTCCTGATCAACAATGGCTCCCTGAACTGTCTGTACAGCTATTTTTGAATAGTTTTACTCACTGTGTGAGCAGTGTATTGTTAAAAATGACCGAATTGTGTAATTTAGCAACAGAAAAAATGCTGTATTATTATTATTAGTAATATTTTGATTCAGAGAGATCAACACATGGAATTGAGTAACATACTCTACATAGTCACAATTTGAAGATTTGAAACTGCAGTAAAGCAAATGTTCTGGTATGGCCTCAGAAGTACAAAAACAAAACAAAAAAAGCCTTGTGGTGAAAAAAAAAGAGATGAAGGATGCATGAAGGTGACCAGATGTAATCCACATTCAGTTCCGGTGTGAACATTGACTAGATTTCACACACCTTTTTTCTCAGTACACTCTTGAACAATGTTTTAGTACTTTTGATACTTTACTTTTGGTACTTTAGTACTACAATTGAATGTATTTCAAAAGGCATGTGTAGATGATTGTAGAAATTGCTAATTTTCTAAACCTTTTCTTGCATTGAAGAAAACGGCAGTTTCTTTCCAGAATGAGTTTGCACATGACATATCAGGCTGCTTTGACGTGTGAAACTCTTCTCACACTGAACACACCTGTATGGTTTCTCTCCAGTGTGAACTGTCATGTGAACCTTAAGGTTTACTTTATGTGTGAAACTCTTTCCACACTGTTCACAGGTAAACGGTTTCTCTCCAGTGTGAATGCTCAAGTGAATCTTAAGACTTACTTTATACTTGAAACTCTTTCCACACTGTTCACAGGTAAAAGGCTTTTCTCCAGTGTGAATTTTCATGTGAGTCTTAAGAACTCCTTTTCGTGAGAAACTCTTCCCACACAGTTTGCAGGAGTAAGGTTTCTCTCCAGTATGAATTCTCATGTGGCAATATAGATTACATTTCAGAGTAAAACTCTTTCCACATTGATCACACTGGAATGGATTCTCTTCAGAGTGACTTCTCATGTGAGTCTTAAGTTCCCCTTCAGTCGAATCACTTCGACGTTACATGGGATCTCGCTTGAGAGACCGATCATCTCTGAGCCTTATATCAAAAGGCCAATTGCAAATTGGCGAGTGGACGTGCGCGGCGGCCACGCCCCGTACATACGGGTATATAAGATGGCCGCGCGCATCACTCAGTTAGACTTTTGCTTTCAGAGCCTTTCTGCTCGAGCCTACAGACTTCAACTGAAAAAGAAAGACAACGTTCCTGAGCTCTTCTCCGCTGACGTGCTGCCATCTAAAAGAGATTGACTAAAAGAGTGTCTTTGGCAGCCGTCAGCGGTATCCTGCGGGCGGCCGTTTTAACGGCCATTAAAAGCCTCCTGCGCTCCAGCGAGCAGCCCCAGCAGTGCACAGAGTGCCGCGGTTCCTCCCTGGGCAGACCAGGATCTATAAGAGCAATTTCTCACGGCCGTGAAGCGTCCTTTTCAGGATGGTATTCCGGCCGTGCGCTACTGGATGTGGCAGTTTCCTCACTTCTGAGGACGGACATGAACACTGCCTCACATGCCTGGGCTTAGAGCATGCTGAGGCAGCGTTCACGGATGGTTCATGCGAGCATTGTGAGTGCATGACCATGGTCACGCTGAAAAACCGCCGCTCTTTTGCGAGACGGCTCCCCTCTGCGCCCCGCGGCCCGTCGTTAAGCCGTCAGTGCTTTTCGGCCGCCGTGGCGAGGCAAAGGGGGGATTTAAAGGTTACGGTGCAGACCGCGCCGCCGGCTTCCAAAGCCCCGCGACCGTCTGCACCCCAGCGTGGCCCCGTTGAGTGGCCAGAGCAGTATGCTTCCCCGGTATCCGGGCCGAGCATCTCCTTTGGCGCTCCTCCAGAGGAAGAGATGTCTGTCGCTGCGTCAGAGGGTGAGTCTGACGGCGAGGCGGATATCTCGCCGGGCCAGCGCCCTCCCGTGGTTGCTGCTCCGGCTGACATGGACGCTGAGCTGTCGGCTATGCTCCTCCGTGCCGCCAGGGGGATCGGCCTCGAGGTGTCAGATCTACCTCCTCCCGATCCCTCTAGGCTTGGCGACTGGTTCCTGAGGGGGGCGCCTGCGGTTCCGCCGCGCCCTCCCTCCGTTCCATTCTTTCCGGAGGTGCATGAGGAGCTGGTCAAAACCTGGCGGGCGCCGTTTTCATCGCGTCTCCGCCCCAGCTCCTCCCCCCTCGCCACCCTCGATGGCGGGGCAGCCCGGGGATACGAGTCGGTTCCCCAGGTGGAGCGCGCTGTCGCGGTGCATCTGTGCCCGCGTGGCGCCACCACCTGGCGGGACCGACCGCATCTACCCTCCAAAGCGTGTGAGCGCTCGTCCGCCCTTGCGGGCCGCGTCTACCGCGCTGCTGGACAGGCTGCCTCTGCCCTCCACGCCATGGCCACCTTACAGGTCTACCAGGCGCAGGCGCTGAAACAGCTGGACGAGGGTGGTCCTGATCAAGAAGTGATGCAGGAACTCCGCGCCGCCACCGACTTCGCTCTTCGAGCGACGAAGGTCACGGCGCGGTCTCTTGGTCAGGTGATGTCCACAGCCGTGGTCCAGGAGCGACACCTATGGCTCAATCTGGCTCAGATGGCGGACGCCGACAAAGCTCGCTTTCTCGACGCCCCCGTCTCCCAGAGCGGCCTGTTCGGCGACACTGTCGAGGATTTCGCCCAGCAATTCTCGGCAGTCCAAAAGCAGACGGAGGCCATCAAGCATATCCTGCCCCGCCGCGAAGTCAACATCCCGCCGCCGGTGGCCCCGCCTCCGCCTGCCCGTCGCCGAGGGCGCCCCCCTGCGGCCAGTAGGTCAACTCCAGCTCCCGCCGAGGGTCACGAAGCCGGGATGGCTACCCGGCGCAGAGCCGGCCGCAGGAGAGCGGCGCCGCCCGCCTCTCAGGGACCGGCTAAGAAAACCCCCCGCAAGAAACCTGCGAGGCGTCCCTGATGCGGGCAACCCAGAGGTGGTGGAGATTGCTCTTCGGGGGACAGTGACATCAACTTCCCCACTCCTGGTGGAGGGCCGGGAGCTTCTGTGCACACAGAGCTTAACATCGCCGCCGGCCTACGGGTCGGCGGTACCCACTTTTTCACAAAAAGAGCAAATTTCCTCACCTCTGGGGCCTCGGCCCCGAGTTCCCCTCTCGAGCAGAACTTACACTCCTCGACGTCGGACTCGGAGCCCGGCATCGCCAGCGCGGGATCCAGGGAAGAAGGTAAGCGCTGCTTTTCGCGGCCAGACTCTCCCCCAGAACTCAGCGTTCTCTGGGGTCAGTCCCCTTCCCCCCGCCCCCTTAGGCTGCCCCACCGCGGTCACGTCGGTCAACGTTCCCTTGATACCGCTAGCGAGCCGGTTGAGCGCGTGGCTTCAGCTCCCCAACCCCTCGCGGTGGTTGATACGGACGGTACGTCTCGGCTATGCGATTCAATTCGCCAGGCGTCCGCCCAGGTACAGAGGTGTCCATTTTACTACTGTCCATTCGGACACGCACGCCACTGTCCTGCGTACGGAGGTTGCGTACGGAGTCCCTACTTCATCGTGCCCAAAAAGAGCGGTGGGTTAAGACCCATCCTGGACCTCAGAGCTCTGAATCGGTCCCTTCTCAGGCTGCCGTTCAAGATGCTCACGACGAGACGCATGCTAACCTGCATTCGTCCCCAGGATTGGTTTGCAGCCATCGACCTGAAGGACGCGTACTTTCACGTCTCGATCCTTCCTCGTCACAGACCCTTTCTTCGGTTTGCCTTCGAAGGCCGAGCGTATCAGTACAAGGTCCTCCCATTTGGCCTGTCCCTCTCTCCCCGCGTCTTCACCAAGGTTGCGGAAGCCGCTCTGACCCCTCTTTGGCAGTCGGGGCTTCGCATTCTCAACTATCTCGACGACTGGCTCTTGGTAGCTCACTCACGAGATCTGCTGTGCGAGCAGAGGGACCTGGTGCTCCGGCACCTCAGCCATCTGGGCCTTCAGGTCAACCGAGGAAAGAGCAAACTCTCCCCAGTGCAGAGGATCTCTTTTCTCGGCGTGGAGCTGGACTCGATCAATATGACAGCCCGCCTCACAAACGAGCGCGCGCAGTCGGTGCTGAGATGTCTGGACTTATTCAGACACAAACCAGCGGTCCCTCTCAAAACTTTTCAGAGGCTCCTGGGGCATATGGCAGCTGCAGCCGCGGTCACGCCGCTGGGCTTGCTTCATATGAGACCGCTTCAGCGCTGGTTACACGATCGAGTCCCAAGACGGGCATGGCACCGTGGCACACTTCGGATTGGCGTTTCCCCGCAGTGTCGCCGCCTTTTCAGCCCGTGGTCAGACCCTGTCTTCCTTCGGGCCGGAGTTCCCTTGGGACAGGTTTCCAGGCATGTCGTGGTGCACACAGATGCCTCCACCACGGGTTGGGGTGCTATATGCAACGGGCAAGCAGCCTCGGGCTCCTGGATAGGACCTCAGCTGCAGTGGCATATCAATTGCCTCGAGTTGTTGACCGTGCTTCTGGCCCTTCGTCGCTTCCGATCGACGCTGCGTCAGAAGCACGTGCTTGTTTACACCGACAGCACTGCGACTGTGGCGTATATCAATCGCCAGGGCGGCCTTCGCTCACCTCGCATGTCACAACTCGCCCGCCGTCTGCTCCTTTGGAGTCAAACGTGGCTGAAGTCGCTGCGTGCCATTCACATTCCAGGGGAACTCAACCGTGCAGCAGATCAGCTCTCACGGCAGTCCACCCACCCCGGAGAATGGCGGCTCCACCCCGAGACAGTCCAGCTGATTTGGAGTCGATTCGGCCAGGCTCAGATAGATCTGTTCGCCTCCCCCGAAACCTCCCACTGCCAGCTCTTTTTCTCTCTGACCCAGGCTCCCCTCGGCAGAGACGCCCTGGCACACAGCTGGCCGCCGGGGCTCAAGTACGCCTTTCCCCCAGTGAGCCTCCTTGCACAGACCCTGTGCAAGATCCGGGAGGACGAGGAGAAGGTCTTGCTGGTCGCGCCTTATTGGCCCACCCGGACCTGGTTTCCAGAACTCATTTCCCTCGCAGCAGCCCCTCCCTGGAAAATCCCCTTGAGGAAAGACCTTCTTTCTCAGGGGATGGGCACGATTTGGCACCCGCGTCCCGACCTGTGGAACCTTCATGTCTGGCTCCTGGACGGGACGCGCCAGACCTCGCCGGCCTTCCCCAGGCCGTGAGAAACACCATCATTCAGTCCCGAGCCCCCTCTACCAGGCAGGCTTATGCTCTGAGGTGGGGTCTGTTCGTTGACTGGTGCTCCTCTCGAGATGAGGACCCCCAGAGATGCACGATTGCAGTAGTGCTTTCCTTCCTGCAAGAGAAGTTGGAGCGCAGGCTGTCCCCTTCGACTCTCAAAGTCTACGTCGCTGCTATTGCGGCGTATCATGACGCAGTAGATGGAACATCCCTAGGTAAGCACCCACTGGTCGTGAGGTTCCTTAGAGGTGCCCGGAGACTTAATCCTCCCAGACCGCACCTCATACCCTCTTGGGATCTCTCCGTCGCCCTCCGTGGCCTACGGGACGCCCCATTCGAGCCACTTGCCTCAGTTGAGCTAAAATTTCTGTCTCTTAAGACAGCGCTCCTGACTGCACTGGCCTCCATCAAGAGGGTAGGGGACCTACAAGCTTTCTCTGTCAACGAAACGTGCCTTGAGTTCGGGCCCGGAGATTCTCACGTCACCTTGAGACCCCGGCCCGGTTATGTGCCCAAGGTTCCCACCACGCCCTTCCGCGATCAGGTGGTGAACCTGCAAGCTCTGCCCCCGGAGGAGGCAGACCCAGCTTCTGCGCTGCTCTGCCCCGTTCGTGCTCTGCGTACTTACGTAGACCGTACTCGGCACTTCAGGCGCACCGAGCAGCTCTTTGTCTGCTTCGGAGGTCAGCAGAAAGGGAATGCTGTCTCCAAACAGAGGTTGGCCCATTGGGTGGTAGAAGCCATCTCCCTATCTTACTTATATCAGGGAGAGCCATGCCCCTTAGGTGTTCATGCCCACTCCACTAGGAGTGTTGCCTCATCCTACGCGTTGGCTCATGGCGCCTCACTAGCGGACATCTGTAGAGCTGCGGGCTGGGCGACATCCAACACCTTCGCTAGGTTTTACAACCTCCGCGTAGAGGCCGTATCCTCCCGTGTCTTGACGTAAGACTTAGGCGAGCGGGAGGATGGCTGGTGTCGGCTTGCTGCGCCACTCCCACGGGGATCCGTGCGCTATTTCCCAGAATGTTCCCTCCGGCGAACCCTGGGTCCTCCGCGCCCCGCAGTCCGGCCTAGATGCGGAGTAGTTCCTGACTGTGATCCTGCCTGGGTCTCCTTCGCCCCGCAGGTTGTGGCTTAGTTTTTATTATTCCAGCGGAGGAGACCGCTGTTTCCCTCGTGTATCCCTAAAAACCTTTATGGATATATTGAATTATTCTCATTTCCACATGTAAAGATTTCATGTGCTCCGCCCCCCCAACCCATGCTTCAGTACAACTGGCATCCCTGGAAGGGCCCCCTTATTGGGCCTCAGGGCGTTGGGAAGGTTACGTTACACTTCGCCTGCCGGCACGTATACTTGTCAGCACGTGAAGTCGTTGCGTAACGCGGCGTCAGGGTCGTGGCCTTTTCCATAGGGCTAGTTCCCATGTAACGTCGAAGTGATTCGACTGAAGGGGAACGTCTAGGTTACGAAGGTAACCCACGTTCCCTGAAGGAGGGAACGGAGACGTTACATTCCCCTGCCACGCCCTGGCGTCGCGCTGACGCCGGCTCGATCGGCTCTTCAGCAAAAGCCTAACTGAGTGATGCGCGCGGCCATCTTATATACCCGTATGTACGGGGCGTGGCCGCCGCGCACGTCCACTCGCCAATTTGCAATTGGCCTTTTGATATAAGGCTCAGAGATGATCGGTCTCTCAAGCGAGATCCCATGTAACGTCTCCGTTCCCTCCTTCAGGGAACGTGGGTTACCTTCGTAACCTAGACGTTTTCTATTACATGTGAAACTCTTCTCACACAGATTGCAGATGAAAGGCTTTTCTCCAGTGTGAACTCTCATGTGGACAGTAAGGTAATGTTTCTGTGTAAAACTCTTCCCACAAAATTTGCAGATGAAAGGTTTCTCTCCAGTGTGAACTCTCATGTGGACAGTAAAGTTATTTTTCTTTGTAAAACTCTTCCCACACTGTTGGCAGCTGTAAGGTCTCTCTCCAGTCTGAATTCTCATGTTAGAATTAAGGTTTGTACTTTGTGGTTTCTTATTTATTTCTGGTGAGGAAGTCTTTTTATTCTGTGAGCAGCTAACTGATTTTTCTTCAGTTTTGAAATCATGTTCCTCATTTTGATCTTTCTCTTCTGTTTCATTGAGTTCTTGACTCTCCTCTTTCAGTGCCATCAGGTCTGAGGTCAAATAAGAAAAATGAAAATTAACAACAGTTTAATGGCAGAAAGCAACAGACATCAAAACACTTAGACTAGTGCTGCCAATTAATTAAAAAAACTAACTATTTGACAATAAACTATTTCACATTAAATGGAACGTAAAACAACATAAAGATTGTATTTAAAATCTGTGGCTTATTGGCATCTTTTTCACCAAGTAGCCAATGGTAAATGAAGACCAGACTCATTGAGACAAATACTGCTGATGATCTGACTCTATTAAACACATTTCTTTCTAATTTTAGCCATTAATTGTAGCCATAATTAAAACCAATATTTTGTAACATATATATTGTTGTGCTTTTATCACAACTACCATATAATTATAAATAAAAACACTAGCTCCTTTAAAAAAGAAAACACAAAATCTGCCATGTTTATCTTCACGTTAGAGAATTTAAAAGCAGCATTCAATTGAGAAATATTTTCTAATTACACCCAGAGAAGTTACGATGAGTGATTTTGGTTTGTATTTTATTGTTTGGCTCCAGAGTTGGAGAGTTATAAAGTACATGTAACATCATTTCGTATTTAAAATACAAGAAGAATAACTATTACGGAAAATGTAACCTGTTTCAGATGCAGTAAAGTTATTTGATGCATTCATGACGACTAGACTGGACTATTGTAACGCACTACTATGTGACTGTCCTGCATCTTCAATAACAAGCTACAAGCTGGTGTTTCTGAAATATGACTATTTACTGCTTATTATAATGAACATTCACGTTTTAATATCGCACTTTTGATGATAGCAGAAAAAAATCCCTTACAGTTAAAACAAATGTTAACTTACTAAAGTGTCATTGTTTGCTTCAAGCAAAATATCTTTTTTTTGTCAGATACCGCTTTCATTGTTTTCTAATCAAAAGTAGATACTGTGTTTAAATGTTACACACAATATATATATATATATATATATATATATATATATATATATATATATATACACATTTTTTTTTTTTGCTATAGAGCTGGACATTTTAATAAGGTTCAAATGAATGAGTTGAAACATGAAAACCAACCTGTTTGTTCCTCAGTATCTTCATGTTTGACTCTGAATGTTTCTTCAATCTTCATGTCTTCATTCTCCTCTTTAATAAACCCCATCTTTGTTTGTTCCTCAGTATCTTCTTGTTTGACTCTGAATGTTTCTTCAATCTTCACTGTCCTCTTTAATAAACACCATCTTTATAATAGTTTGTCAAGTGGATCTCAGTTCATTCAGCAGGAGTTTTTCTGTGTTTGGTAGAAAGAAAAATAAATGTAAACTAAAACTCTGGGTGTTCCTCAATTATCTCCCTAGTTTAGCAGTCATTTATCAGATTCCACTTTCATGAAAACATTTGCTGTTTGTTGTTCTCGTTGCATTTCCAGTGTTTTGAGCAGCAGATGTCGTAAGTGTGCGGCGATTCAAATCAGTGAATCATTTTGGTGAATCGATTGATTCAGTTGAATCGGAATTTCGAAAAGATCCATTTCTTTGAACACTACTTAGCATACAGTGACCGATTTCATTGTGTAACAATATTCACTATATAGGGACTACAGTGTCACTAAATAAAGCATTACAGTGTTTTGTTGGCTAACAAATAATTTCACAGTTCTATATGCAATTCTGTAAACGAGTTGTCTTGATTTAAACACTTTCAGTTGTTAAAAGCACACACACTAGTGATGTGACGTTTGACACCGAAGCTTCGAAGCTTGTATCAAAAAAACGAAACATCTCACAGTGAAGCACTGTACCGGAGCTTGATTCGTTTTGTCCATAACCACGTGACCTGTGACATCCGAAGCTTCGTTTTCGCACACAACCACGTGACTGCTTCATATTCTGATTCAAATAACGCGAACCCCTTGTGCAAGTATCAAGTGTCATTCACTTTTTGTTAAGAATAAATGATAATACGAATAAATGTGCATGTGTAGTTTTGTGCATATTCATTTTGTAGTTATCCTTGCTTCACAAGCACTTCTAATTAATACTAATATTAGTCAAAATTATTCTTAATTTACTTTGAACATATATGCCTACATGAACCATGCTTATACTTGTATCATTTTATTAAAACGTTTATTTACAGGTCAATTCGAGTAAAATTACTGTTTTTCTGACATAGCACAATTTGATGTGTTTGATGAAACTGTCCAAAATCGCTTTAAGATCTGGGACGCGAAAGCAACTTTTTCCACCTTTGTCCACAAGATGTCATTAGTGTGCAACATGTTGAAAAGCTTCGATCACTAACACACACCTTTCTCCGTTTGAATCCCAGATGCAGGAGCGCGCCGCAGCCTTATGACGTCACATCTCCAGAAAAAAATAAAAGTCTTGTTCGCTAAAATCAATATCATTTAAGATTATAAAACACGTATAATACTTTACAGCTATACGTAGGATGAATTGAAGAGACAAACTGCAGATCTATCAAAAGTCCAAAGTCATTGATACTTATGATATATTTTTATATCTAATACATAGCCTAATAACATTTGTGATATTCTCAACAAGAATAAAGTCCAGTATTTCGGTATTCAAATTACAGGACTGAAAAAAAAAATCTAAATGAATATTTCAAAAGATGTTTTTTAAATCAAAATTAAATTTGTGTTTGCAGAGAGGTATAACTAACTGAAACTGGATCCTTATGACAATGTATTCATCTTTTAAATAAAGATTTAAAGATCTGTGACTGTAAATAATTATATTATATTATATTATATTAATAAATCAAGCACGTCCCGTTTTATGAAAGTCACATTACATGATTTTTGCTGATTTGCATGTGAAACTATACTTTTATGGAGGAGCGAAAGCGCACCACTGGTTAAAGGGCAGAACGCAATAATCGTTTCATCTCGATTACTGCATTTTCATGATCGTTGAAGCAGAAATCGAAACTGAATTTGATTAATTGCACAGCCCTATGTGTAACAGGTATTAAAAGTAATGTTCATTTTGTATATAGAATTACACAAAAAATGTTAAGTATACCCGATATGCCTATCTGTGTGTGCATCTTCCCCTTTAAATTTCTTCAGCAGCGTAAATCTTAATTTCCTTTCTTTGCACCACCTCTTCCCTTTCTGCGCTGTCTCCGCATGGGAGAGGTGGGTTTCTGTCAAGCTCCAATTAATCTGATGTCATCTCTAACTTTTATATCACTTTAAAATATAGTTTTCCTCTTTAAATCATATATTTGACTCTATTCTTCATGTATATTTTGTATTTTCATTAATTCGTTTTTATTAAGATTGTGATTTAATTTTGATGTTTCGTCGATGCGTTCGATGTATATGCTAAATGAGTTGCACTTTCTCCTTTAACAGAAAGTACGAAAAGGGCGAAAACACACTGCTAAAAATCATATTCTGTGTTATCAGGTATGCTGTTTTGTCACTTGTTGAGTTTGTTGTTTAAAAGTCTGCGCGCCCTTTCTGCGCTGTCTCCGCATGGGAGAGAAAGTACGAAAAGGGCGAAAACACACTGCTAAAAATCATATTCTGTGTTATCAGATTAAAGCAGCAGTTGAACCGTCACTTGATGTCCGTCTGGTTACTCGTACAACAGAAAGAAAACACAACGCAGACTATACCGGTTACAAGTGGTGCCGTTGACCATTTCGGATCATCAGATCAGCGCTTCGCAGATCGCCGTGGTTGCGTGACGGCTCGCCGGCTTCGCCGATCTCCTTCTGCCGGGTTTCCTTCGTCGCCATCGCTCGCGGTGGCTCTGTGTTCGCGGATGAGGAGGGCGCGTGTGTGAGATGAACATCGCGGGACAGACTGTGTCATCTTAAAGGAACGGTAAAGCGTGTCATTGCCTGACTGATCGACGACTTCTCTCTGCGGCGAAATTTCGTTCATCGTTGGTGCGTGCTGATGAGAGAGACTGTGTGATAAAGACCGCTGAACGCTTCACTGATCTTTGTGCATCGTATCCTTTATCTGAACAGATTATTGTTATTGACTGTCTATACGTTTTACATGAAAATAAGTGACTAACTAATTTTGAGAAGGAAAATATTTTACTTCCACCAAGAAGAGAGATCTGAAACTTTTTCCCTTTGAACTGTATTCTTTCTAATATTTCACTGAGTTGGTTTGATTGCTATTTTCAGCATATCTTATATGAAATATACGTGAACATTTCCGAATTGGGTTTGTTTTCAAAGCATATTGAGTTTTCACATTTTATGTGTTTTCACTTTACGTTTGAAAATTGTTTGAGGATTTTTGTAAAGACGATTTCAGCCCTATGAAGCAATCTAATGTAACCTTTCCGATGGGCAGGGGTGGTGGGCCTGAATATTATCAAAATGAGAGAATGTCTGAAATTACATCACGTTGTTATGGGAGAGAAAGAGCGTTAGCCAATGTGGGTCTTGATTATATGCACACAGTTGATTCAGCAATCGGTGCTTCTGTAGGCCCAACTGCTAGCTCCACCCCAATCACACGCCCAGATGCTGAACGTGTAATTTCCCCTGAGGCATTAGGGAGCATTATTTCTGATTTAGCTCAGAAAATAGGGGAGAGTATTTCGGCCAGCCTTAATCTTGCGCACCAGCCCAGCCCAGTACAGCATAATCCTCCTTCCCAGTCTCAGCACTCCAGTGAGTGTATGGATGCATCTAAACTGAAGGTGATAGTTCAGCAAGATTCAGCACCTCCGCCATTCTTCAGGGGCGATAAGAGTGATTCGTTTACCATCCATGAATGGGAAGATATGATGTGCAGTTATTTAAACAGAATGAGATGCAAAACGCAAACAGATTTTTCAGATCTCATCATGAGCAGACTGGCTGGAAAAGCGAGAGATGTTGTTAAGGTGTCCCTACGAAGCCGTCCTGAACTGAGCACCAGTGAGCTTCCAAGTGCAGTGTTTGACATATTGAAACACAACTTCAGTGAGTTGGCTTACTCAAATATGCCTATGGCTGACTTCTATAATACTGTCCCGAGAGCAAATGAAAGTCCCATGGATTACTGGATCCGCCTTAACAAGGCCATAGATGTTGCTGATGAGTGCTTGCGCAGACGTAATAAGAGTGTTGAGGATCTGCTGAAGCAGTCATGATGTTTATTTCACATTGTCCAGACCCAAGTCTTGCTATGTCTTTTCAGTTCAAACCAGCGGAGAAGTGGAGCGCTGCTGAGGTACAGGAGCGGTTGGATAGTCATCAGAGGGATGTAAAGAGATTCTCATCGAGGACACAGCACACAATGTCTCTGTCAGCTTGCAACCACTGCTCTGTTACAGCATGCCCTGATTCAGTGTCCAGTTCTTCTCAACAGCCTGCTTCCACGCCAGCCCAGTCTCTGCCTTCTGTAAGTCACCTTAATCCTAATGCTCCTCCATTTGCTCCGGACACCAGTCTTCAACATATGGTTGGCATGATGGATAGAGTCCTGTCATTGTGCACTGCCTCTTTAACTTCGTCCAGTCAGGTTCATGCCGGCAAAACTTCAGACTTCAAGACAAACTTCAGCTCTGCATGTAGGGTCTGTAGATCCAAGGAACACACCACATACTCACACTGCAGACGTCACAGGCTATGTCGCCACTGTCTCAGTCCTGGCCACTTTAAGAATGACTGTCCTAAAGCAGCGTGCCCTGCGACTCCCTCAGATGATGCTCAGTTAAACTGAATAGCCCATGTGATGAGAGGGGTAACATGGGCAATTTTAATGAAAACTCCCTCACAGAAGAAGCAGATGTGCAACATGTTTTTGTGAACAGCTGCAAGTCATTGCCAGAAGACAGAACTGTTTTATATGTAGGGTCTCAGAGAGTAGATGGAGCGAGTGAGTTGTTAAGCGAGGTACGAAGAACGGACCCCTGGTGTCAGATTGAGTCAGGTGATGCCAGTATTGAATAGCTCTTTTTCTAATTTCAATGTGTAAGGGGTATAAGCCCAGTTCAGCTCTGCAGGCATTGTTAGAAGTGCTTCTGTTTACCATTAGTATGCTTTTTGCAAATTCCAATTGTGTTTTTTCTATTAAACTTTTATCCCAATTTTCAAACTTTAATACTGGTCCCCAAATTTCACTCCCGTACAGTAGAATTGGTTTAATGATTGCTTGATATAATTTAATCCATGTTCTAACTGGTAGTTTTAATTGTCCAAATCGTGATTTTATGGCATAAAATGCCCTCCTGGCCTTCTCATGCAAGGCCTTCACAGCCAGACTGAAGCCCCACAGCAAAATCCCCGGTGTTAATTTAACACTCCCAGTGTTAATTGTGGACTCATATATACACTGGCTTCGGTGTTAAAGTTAACACTAAAGCAGTGTTGAAGTTAACACTGAAGCAGTGTTAAAGTTAATGAGATAATTAGGTGATTAACGAAGTGACGATTGATCGTTATTGAAGACACCTGCTGTTAATAAGCAGAATCACCAAAGGAGAAAACCAACATTTTTAAGCAACCATTATAGTGGTCAATGTTTGCATTAGTTAGGCTCTTGACCCGTAAGTCTTCAATATTAGGTCTTGTTTGGCAGCAATTACTGAGTTGTAACAGCCAAGAGCAAAAGTCATCAGGTGGCATTGACTGTGTTTGACATAATCATCATCTAGTGACTTGAGTATTTGACATAGGGTTTCCTTACAGACTACAAAAAAACTGTGAACAAAAGAGCAATCTGTTTTGGCATAATCAGAAAGATGAACAAAAAGTAGTTTATTTTAATTTAGACACACAGACTTGAAGAATCAGCGTGAGCATCACAACAACGGTGACCATCAAAAAGCATGTTGTAGCCAATCAGAACTCATCCATGACTCCCATCATGCATTGCGGCATGAATAAATTCTGAGAGTTCAGAGTTGATCTGTTTATCTGAATATGCCATTTGTCACCATTGTTGAGATTCATGGGCTGGTTCTTGATGTCTATGTGTGCCAATATAAAACACTTTTCTAAAACAGATTGTAAAATAATCTTTACAAAAAGGATAGGAAGTGCTTGAACCTCTGTGGACTGTCAAGGCTATTACAATAAGCAAAAAAAAAAAAAAAACTAATATATTAGATACTTCGTGATTCATGTCAAACAATGAATATGTTAAAACATAATCATCACCTGACGACATGAGCTTATGTCTGGCTGTTTTAAATCAAACACAGCAACAAACTTTTTTTTTTTTTTTTGCTTATTGTAATAGCCTTGACAGTCCACAGAGGTTCAAGCACTTCCTATCCTTTTTGTAAAGATTATTTTACAATCTGTTTTAGAAAAGTTACGGGTCAAGAGCCCAACTAATGCAAACATTGACCACTATAATGGTTGCTTAAAAATGTTGGTTTTCTCCTTTGGTGATTCTGCTTATTAACATCAGGTGTCTTCAATAACGATCAATCGTCACTTCGTTAATCACCTAATTATCTCATTACCTTTAACACTGCTTCAGTGTTAACTTCAACACTGCTTTAGTGTTAACTTTAACACTGAAGCCAGTGTATATATGAGTCCACAATTAACACTGGGAGTGTTAAATTAACACCAGGGATTTTGCTGTGCCCCTGATGCTGAGATCTCAATACGCAGGTAAGTGTAGCTGGTGCTGTGCTCTAGGACTTCCCCTCCGTAACAGAACTGGTATCTGTTTCCCTGAGACCTGGCCTTCTTCTGAAACACCATGACTCTGGTTTTGTCCAAGTTTACTGTCAATGCCCATTCCTCACAGTACTGTTCCAGCAGGGCCAGGCTGCGCTGGAGACCCTCAGCTGTCTCTCTCTCTCTCTCTCTCTCTCTCTCTCTCTCTCTCTCTCTCTCTGTGCGCATGTGCTGAGTGAGTGGGCGGAGTCGGCGTGTGTGAGTGAGAGTGCTGCCAAACGAGTGAGTTTGCTCTTTCTTTTTCTTTTATACTGTCTCTGCCTTAGAGTTTTGGTTTGTGAATTGTGTAAAAAGGGTGCCGGCCAGCTTTTTGCTGGTTGGAAATGGCGAGTACAAGCCAAACAAAGTTTGAGCAGCTTTCACGCAGGCATGGGATAAAACTGGCACCTGTAGTGAACTGCTCTGTGGAAGACTGCAGCTTGGCTGTAGGTAGAGTTGTTGGTTTCGACAGTTTGGTGTCTGCTTCCCGAATGTTGTTATCTTCCTTGATTCTATTGAGAAAGTTAACAGTGTAGTTCAGAACGGAGTAGTAATTCAGGACACGTTTACTCCGATAATACCGCTGGTTCAGCCGGCAAAAAAGATAACATTGTCCAATGTACCGCCTTTTATTAAAGATGAGCTCTTGATTAACGAACTGTCTAGGCATGGCAAAATTGTGTCTCAGATGAAAAAACTTCCACTGGGATGTAAATCACCCTTGCTTAAGCACGTAGTGTGTTTCAGGCGGCAATTACATATGATCTTAAAGAGCGATGTGGATGATCTTAACTTATCAATTAAATTTAGAATTGATGGTTTTGATTATGTTGTTTTTGCAACGTCTGATACCATGAAATGCTTTGGATGCGGACAATCAGGACACGTTAAACGTGCGTGTCCGGAGAGAGCAAGTGACTCAGAGCCCGGGCCGAGTGGAGAAACACCGCGTGATAAAACAGGCGCAAGAGTCACTGAAGTTTCTGCTGTTGGAGATGACGGCAACAGTGCCGTGGGGCAGAATACAGACGGAGGGGAGATAGAACTTCATGCAGTGTCTAATAATGTTGTGAGAGAGAGTATGGAAAGTGAGGGAAAAAAAGATGATGCAGTACCTACTGATGTGGCTGAATCTATTGTGGAGGAAGATGAGATGGTGACGGATTTTGCTAGTGATGAAACACTTTTTAAAATACCAAATACTAAGAGGAAAAGGGTGAGAAAGAGTTCGGAAATGGCTAAAATGAGCAGACTAACAACAACAGAACTTGAAAAGTTTGATGATACTGAAGGCAGCGCGATTGATGATTCTGACAGTGAGGTAATGAGCAGTAAAACAGGACGAAGTCGACGCAGTGATTACAATTTTGACAAAATAAAGTCTTTTCTGCAAAGAACTAAGAATGTGAAAAATGTCCAGTTTGATGAATTTTTTGCTGACAGGAAAATGTTTATTAACTCAGTGACTGTGCTTATGAGAGGTGAAGGAGGGGAACAGTTTACAGTGCAGGAAATATACAGATTGAAGAAACTTGTTTCCAAACTGAAGTTAGAATTACAAAATGAAGATGGTTTTGAAACCACGTAATTTTTTCTTTGTTTTGTTTGGTTTGTGTCCTCTCATACTATCTATTTTAATGAGTGTGATGAGGCTGGGCTCTCTTAACTTGAATGGCTCTCGGGACATGCATAAAAGAGCATTGTTGTTTGAGCTCATTAAACAAAAGAATATTGATGCAATGTATGTTCAAGAAACACATAGTGATTGTTTTAACGAAATCGACTGGAGAAAAGAATGGGAAGCTGAAGTGTTGTTTGCCCACATGAGCTCCACTAGAGGAGGGGTGGCTATCCTCTTTGCTAAGAATTTTTCGCCTACTTCCTGCGAGGTTAAGCATGTGATACCTGGTAGACTTTTATCTGTAAGGGCTCAGTTTGAAAAATTCAACGTTGTTTTTATTAATGTTTATGCTCCTACAAATGGTAGTGAAAGAGTACTTTTTCTAAAAAATGTAAATGCAATACTGCAGAATATTAATTCTGAGGACTTTCTGTTTTTGGGTGGAGATTTTAATTGTACAGAGAATCATAGACTGGATAGGAATCATATGGAACCTCATGCTGCTTCAAGTCTTGTTCTAAGGGAGTTGATTGAAACATATAGTTTGTGTGATGTGTGGCGGGATCATAATAATAATTTAAGACAATACACATGGGTACACAATCGAGAAAATTTTATTTCTTTAGCTAGGTTGGACAGGTTTTATTGTTTTCGGCATCACCGTAATGTTGTGAAAAGTTGTTTTATGACACCAACTAATTTCTCTGACCATGGTCTTGTTACATGTAATGTGTTTATTGCAAATATAAAGACAAAGAGTGCTTATTGGCATTTTAACACTTCCTTGTTTAATGATGTGAATTTTAGAGATGTTTTTGTTGCTTTTTGGAATAAATTTAAATTGAGAAAACAATGTTTCAAAAATTTACGCCAGTGGTGGGACTGTGGAAAGGTTGAAGTGAAAGTACTTTGTCAACAGTATACTTTCAGTGTTTCTCGGGACATCACTAGACTAATGAAAAAACTTGAATCTGAAATAATGGAGGCACAAGGGTTAGCAGAGGCTACTGGGGAGGGAAGACATATTGAGACATTTAAAACTAAGACATCCTTTCTTGCGGATTTGCTCGGCATTAAAGCAAAAGGGGCTCTGGTCCGATCTCGTTTTCAAAATCTAACACAGATGGATGCCCCATCCAAGTTTTTTTTAGTCTGGAAAAAAAGAACAGTCAGAGTCGTTATATTCACTCTTTACGCTCGGAAAATGGGCAAGAATTAACAAATATATCTGATATTAGAAAACGAGCTGTACGGTTTTATGATGAATTATATAGGAGTGAATATAGAAAGGATGAGATGTTATCTGCTGGCTTCTATGAAGGTCTGCCAAAGGTCTTGGAGGACTCAAAGGCAGAGCTGGAGAGGCCTCTTTCTGAAGAGGAACTTCTGAATGCTCTGAAGGGCATGGAGAGTGGAAAAACTCCCGGGATGGATGGACTCCCTGTTGAGTTTTATAAAGAATTTTGGGCTGTACTGGGAGAGGATTTGCTGGCAGTCCTAAATGAAAGTGTGACTTATGGCTCTCTGCCTCTGAGCTGCAGGAGAGCTGTAGTCACACTATTACCTAAAAAGGGTGACTTGCAGGAGATCAAGAATTGGCGACCTGTGAGTCTGCTGTGTTCTGATCTTAAAATCTTTTCTAAGACTCTGGCTAACAGGCTGAGAAAGGTGATGGGGCAGGTGATACATCTTGACCAGACATATTGTGTGCCGGGCAGGTCAATTACAGATAATGTCTGCCTCATACGGGATGTTTTAAGTGTCTCAAGTCTTTTAGGGGTAAACTTGGGGTTTATATCAATTGATCAAGAAAAAGCATTCGATAGAGTCGAACATCGGTACTTATGGGACACCCTAGAGGCCTTTAATTTTAGCTCTGGTTTTATAGGTATGATAAAAGTGCTGTACCAGGACACTGAGAGTTTACTGAAGATCAATGGTGGTTTGAGTGCCCCTTTTAAAGTTAGCAGAGGGATCAGACAAGGCTGTGCACTTTCTAGTATGCTTTATTCTTTAGCTATTGAACCAATGTTGAATAAGTTAAGAGTTCAAATAAAAGGGTTATTGTATCATGATTTACAACACCAAATTTCAGCTTATGCTGATGATGTAGTGGTTATGATAAATGGGCAACAAGATATTAACCAGCTGGTCTCTATTGTCAGCGATTTTGGAAGAATTTCAGCTGCAAAAGTTAATTGGGAGAAGAGTGAAGCACTGGCTGTTGGGGAATGGGTGGAAGGGCTCCCAAGACTACCTGGTGGGATGATATGGAAGAGGGAAGGTTTTAAATATCTAGGAGTATATCTTGGGGACTCAAATACCCAACAAAAGAACTGGGAAGGGCTAATTGAGCAAATAGAAGGAAAATTAAAGAAATGGAAATGGATTCATTCACAAATGTCGTTTAGAGGGAGAGTTTTAATAATCAATAATTTGATTGCTTCAACATTGTGGCATAGGTTATTTTGTGTGGATCCACCTGCTGGAATGCTGTCCCGATTGAAAAGTACCACAAATCCCTCTCTTGGCCTCTGAAAGAGGCCACATCTCATAACACAAACATAAAAATCTTCTACAATGCATGTTAATAAACTGTTTTTTTTTTTTTTCCAAAGTCTAATATGTCCAGACGAGCCTAGGTCGAAAACCTCAGTGAGGAAAGACACCTAGGCGACCCCCTAGTTAGCGTATGGGCAGCCACCACATGTTCGTCTGACACATCATATCAGACTGTCAAGATACATTAACATTTTACCCTAGTCTACATTGCATACTGTTGGAATTTACCGGTATTCTAAGAATACCTACTTCCCCCCAGTCCGTTTATCCGCCCTTTAAATAAAACAGTTCGAGTCCGCGTCAAAGTTTAAAGCCAATTTAATAGTAAAATCAAAGAGTGCTGAGCTCAGGATTCCAGAACAGCCAATATCAAATCTGACATTCTGGGCAGTCCAGGAATGTCTCACAAAACTAAAATATGCATTTATATTCTTGATTCTGCAGGCCTCTCCTCCTGATATCGTTTAACCATCCTCCTCCAATCAGGGCCTGTTATCGCCAACCCGTTCCTGCACAGAGAAGAAAAACAGCCCCATCCCATTCTTCTTCTTAGAGTGACCAAAAGTCTAGTCTAAAGTGACCTTCAAATTGCTACTACTTTTGCAGGGCTTCTTCTCTCCTACGTGCCTGTAAACAAAGGTTTCTCAGAAATGACATAAATGTAGAGAGTTCGCAACTACACACACACATTTTACTAAACAGATTCTGTTACATAGTGTACACTTTGTCTTTTCATATGCACAGAACATTCTGTCTTCTCATAAGCACAGAACAACCAAAACACAAATTTAAAAGCATTAACAAAAAGTATTTTCTACAATTCCCTCTCTTGATCTCTGAAAGAGATCACACTTCTTCTTCCTCATCATCATATGCACCCTCATCTGTCAGCAAATGCATCTTGTACGGGGGAGGTTCTCTTTTCTCCTAACCAGATTGCTCTCAACCTGCTTCCACCTGTTTCCATTCAAAGTTAAAGGGAAAGCCATCCTCACCATAGCGCACAATCCTTCTGTCATTTCTGTGGGCCTAGCTATCATCACACCTGTACCACATGCACAATACAGACCTGCTCTAGCCCATGACCCCACCATTTCCTGCCCCCTCTGGTGGATTACCTTGCACCATGACACTCTGACGTTTCCTACTATCAGCTTATTGTTTTTAGAGGAAGTGAAATTGAAACAGGTATAATTTCCCTCCCTTACCCTATGTGCAGCCCCTACAGAAGTAGTATTAGTGGTAACAGGATAAATTTTGCTTAGTTCAAAACCGTTCTTTGGTTCTGCCATTTTTTTTCATGCTCAATGTATACTCATAACCCCATTTGTCTTCAGGATGCAGAGGAGCTGGTTCTGTGTTAAGTTTAGGTCTAGCCGCATCACAAGCCATTCAGCCACTCAGTTTCAATTCAGCTGCACTCCCATGTAACCAATCAATTCATAAATTTGTCTCTTTATACCCTGTTTCCATTGTAACAATATCATGTGGGGTGAGAGTGCTACAATCAGTACTTCTAATAACTTTACCTGGCTTTGTGAGATCCTTGACCACCGGGGCTGCAGTTGTGGCGTTTTTGCTCTCTACCAGTATTCGTATAAGTCCTAATGGGTCCTTTCCTGACACATCTACCCCCAAATGTTATAAATGTTTCCACCCTGTCTGGCCCATCAAATCTCGCACAAGGGGGTTGTTTTCTTTCAATTGGGTCCAAAAGGGCGCTCAGATACAACATAACCCTGCACTGTTGGTGTTGTTTTTTTTGGAACAGTACCCCACTCACACTAGCCCCTTGCTCACTGACATCCAAATGGAATGTTACAGAATAATCTGGGGTCTGCCGTTCTGCAGCTTTGGCCAAATCAGTTTTTAGTGTTATAGATTCCTGTTCTGCCTCAAAAATCCATTTTAAGACACTCCTAGCATTTTTCATCCCTGCCTCTTTCTGAAATTCTTCCATATATACCTCATCTCCCTCCCTGTCATACTATAGAGTGCAATGCAACGTATCAACCGGGGCTGACAGTGAAAATTTTGAGGGCATCCATGATGTCCATTTCTGTACAATTTTGGTAACGTCTGGCATGTCTGGTGCAGTTAGCAATAGTCAATAAATATCTGCCCCTTTTTCCACCACCTTTTCTAGAACCCATTGTCCTGTGTCCCCTTGTACCAGCCCCCCTCCAGTGGAGCAATTATGAATTGTGCCATCTAGAAATCTTATGTATATGCCATCTGGACAGCAAAAATTGCTCACCCCCAATTTCACTAAATGTCTCTCCCCAACAAGGGTGATGGTGCACCTGTGGAGTACAAGAATAAGCTTAGTTTAGTGGCCACCTTTCTGACTCCCCAGAGAACCCTCGCACTCTCACTGTGTCAGATGAAAGTGCTCCTTCTTCCACCGTGCCCCCTGTAACAGTGGAGAAAGTAGCCCCAGTGTCCACTAGGGCTGTTATAGGCTTATTATTGACCAGCACCTGTTGGTAGGGTTCAGCCTTTGCCCCCCTGCTGGTTCTCTGTTGACCTCGTCAGTAAAACTCTGCATCACCTGCCTGGTCCCAGACTGGGCATTGACCGGGCACCTGTTGGTTGGCAGGCCATGAGAGTGCATTTGGGACAGCTCCCCCTCTCCTTAGAGCCCCTCCTCCGAAGGGAGCCCGTCCCCCTGCAGGAGGTTGTCCCTTCCGTGGGCATTCGCCCTTCCAGTGACTCAAGTCTCCACAAATGAAACAACCCCCCGATGGTGGAGCAGACAGACCCCTTCCCTTATCATTTTTCATATTCATACCCCTTTTTAATCCCCTGCCCCTGTTGGTGGGAGGCCAATCTGTGTATGGATCATAGGGATCCTTTTGTTGACTGACACCAGTCTGCCAATAGGGCTGTGGTGCTGCAGGCTGTAGAAACTGTGGTGGGGGAGCACTCTGGCTGGTTTGCTCCTGCACTGACATTTGCTGCACTTCCTTTCTTCTTAGATTTGTCTTTTTCTGCTTCTTTGTTTCCTGCCTTCTCTACAGCTCTATCAACATGATGTACAAAATGTCTCAACCATGCGTCGCTGTCTCCCCCTGCCATTTCAGGACTGTTTTCTATGCTAGAAACAGCAGCTTGTGGGACCCCTTTTACTACAGCCTGTCTGTAAAATCCTTGACATAGTTTATTAGAATCAGGGTTTTCTCCAGTTTTCTCCTCCCACTCCCCCTCACATCTATGCAAATAGGCAGCTGCTGATTCACCAGCTTTTAGTTTGAATTTTATACTTTGGTAGGTTATTGCTGGAGTGGGGAACATCTGACCTAGGGCTTTACTTAATCTATTTAAATATCTGTTCAGTGGCTCCCCATTTTCTGCATCATCCATTAAGGCTTCTTTCTCTATCTGATCCATCTTAGTCCTAGTCATTATTGCCTAGTAACACCCTCATGTCGCCCACTGCTAAAGTTACCCCATGAGTTAACGATGTGTCCTTGTTTAGCCGTTTCTGTCCTCCCCTAGGTAGTTCTGGAAACTTCAGCAAAACTGCGTTCATATCTGAGTGCCCCCAAGGTTTATATTCTTGTTGTTGTCCCATCTGCATTAAAGGGTACATCCCTGGTCCACCCCCTCCCACTATTAGTGGTCTCCTAAAACCCATCTCTGCTCAGTGCAATTATTTGTATGTCCCCGTCTGCGAATACACTTTCAATTATTTCCTTGACTTTTGTGTAGTCCAACCAGTCTAACCCGTAGCCTAGTTTTGGTATAGCCATTACCTGTACTTTGTTTTTTAGTAACTAAATGAAATATCTTTTTTTTTTTTTTTTTTTTCATGTGTTGTTAGAATGCACTGACCTGGGGTGCTAATATGTTTCTGCAACTGCTCTACCCCGTATTTGTCTCTTATTTGCTTTGCTACACCTGCCCCTAGTGCATAGTCAGCACTAATGCAATGTGCAATTGGAATGTCTTCGCTAATTTTTAGCAAATCTCCCACCCTCTCTAGAACAGTAATTTTGTGTCCCTGTGTTGGCTTCTGAGGGTTGAGCTGATTCTTCTGCTGTGTCCTTTTCTGCTTCCTGTTCTCCCTCTCTTTGACCTGCTCGCAGGTCAACTCTGGTATCCTGCAGCGACCTGGAAGGAGGATCACAGCTCACACAAGATGTGTTATACCAAGTTTTTCCCTTACCCGCCAGTCGAACACAATGTGAGGTCCTTGCAGTGACCTTCATGGGCTCAGACCATGTAGCAGGCAGCCATTTTTGTTTCATCAGTTTCAGTCTTACCCACTGATCCTGGGGGCTTCAGTCACCTGCTGCCAGTCCTGTGAAAAGGTGGGGTTCTGGGGAGAGAATATGTTAATAACCGCCCTTACTTTGTCATAGTAGTCCCCATGTGGCAACAGGCCAGCTTCCTTACTGAAAGGGGCCCAAGGCCCAGGAAATTGTCGCCCTTTTAACAGCACAAAAGGTGTTAAACCAGTTGTGCTATTAATAGTGCAACGTACAGACATCAAACCAATTGAAATAACATTAAGCCAATTCGTCCCTGTATCAGAACATATTTCAGCCAATTTTTGTTTCAAAGTCAAATTCATACGCTTTGTCATGTCTTTCTCTCCCCTGTGGCACATGCTGTCAGCTTCTGACAGTACCGAGACCGCCGTTGAAGCTGGCAGCACCAGTTTGCCATTTTGACCCCTCCAAATTCCCTTCCCATCCCTCACTGCTCCCAAGTTTAACCAGGATATGCGTTCTTCAGGAGACGCAGTCAATTGTTGTAATTTTACATATCGGACAGTAATTTCGGGAGCTAAAGAAGTCAATTTGTCACTGGTTGTTGGAAGCATTTGACTGTCAGTATAACCAGCAGCCCCTCAAGCTGCTGCATTAGCTGCAGCATTACCCAACGCTACAAAGTCCCACCCCCTGTGTGTGCTTCACACACTTTTTGATAGCCAATGAAAATGTATGGCCTGCAATAGCTCAGTGGCTTCTTGGGCATGTTTAATCGGCTTCCCTGTTGACGTTACTAAACCACATCTTGCCCACCCTGGCAGCTCAGTAAGTGCTGCTGATACTGCATATGTTGAGTCATAAGAAATGTTGACCCTCTGGCCTATTGCCATTTTTAGAGCACATATCAACACCCGCAATTCAGCTCTTTGTGCTGAGGGGTGGTCACTCATGCCTTCACTTATGCTAGCCATGCATGACCAACACCCTAATAAATCTTTTTGCCTTCCCTTAATCTCTTTTGGCTCTGTTTGGGCCATCCCTTGTGACTGTTTTTTTTTTTTTTTTTAATCAAGGGTTACAACATTTCCCATGTTATTATATTTTAATTAAAACTAATGCTTATTAAAATAATTTACAAGGCTTAATTAAAAATATTAAACTGTTGCCCTTGCAACAAAATGAAATAAATTGCTCAATATGTATTTTATTTAGTTATCTATTTATTTACTTATTTATTTATTGTTTGTTATATTTATTTTAACTTACTTTAACATTCATTCATTGAAACCTGATACTGGTAAAGTATTTACTAATATTTATTTATGTTTCTTTCTAATTACCATTTCCACAATTTTCGCCAACTTTCCTTATATGTCGCCATTCTAACTTTTATACTTTTATCCTTTCTTTATCAACAGTTGAGTTTCACAATTGGATCACACCGTCTGCAGTCTGGACGATGTCCAAACAATTGACACAACCAATTTCTTGGAATATTTTTTTTGTTCTTTGAATTCTTATCGTACCCCTCAATTCAACTATTATAGTTTTCTATATGTACTCTCTCTTCATATATTAGTTTTATTTAACATCAACTGACATAAACGATACACATACACACTTCTTTCACTTCACAAAACGCATATGCCACATGCACTTGATCTCAAATTTAGGAGGTTCTTAAGAAAATCAACCTTATTAGGCTTCGACCCCGCCGGGTTTTACGATGTTTCTTTCACCTTTCTACCAATATGTCAGGGAATCCTTAGGAAAACTTAACCTCGACGGGCATACCTTTACAAGTTTTCTGTCACACCCTAATTTATTTTATTGGACACCTTCAAAGTCAAAAGAAAATTCAACCTCGCCGGGAAACGTTTTTACGAATTTTCTGTTATGTCCTTTCTAATTTGTTGGAAATCCTTGGGAAAACTCAACCTCGTCAGGAAAACCTTATGTTTTAGGAGTTCTCTTTCATTTACTAATTTAATTCCTTTATTTGAGATCACTGGATATCCTTTACCTTATTTTACTTTCTTACTCTTTGACTTTACCCAATTTTGTACAAAACGCAAAACTGATATTCACTTCCTATTCAACTCTTCAATTTAGTAGTAGCCAAACTGCAGTTTTTTATGAAAAAGGTAACTGCTTACCTGTTATTTATTTCTCTGCGCAGAGGAGTTGAAATGGAGATGTCCTTCAGTTTCTGATTCCTCGTCTCGGGCGAATCCGGGTGCCCCCTCCATTTGTTGGAATTTACCGGTATTCTAAGAATACCTACTTCCCCCCAGTCCGTTTATCCGCCCTTTAAATAAAACAGTTCGAGTCCGCGTCAAAGTTTAAAGCCAATTTAATAGTAAAATCAAAGAGTGCTGAGCTCAGGATTCCAGAACAGCCAATATCAAATCTGACATTCTGGGCAGTCCAGGAATGTCTCACAAAACTAAAATATGCATTTATATTCTTGATTCTGCAGGCCTCTCCTCCTGATATCGTTTAACCATCCTCCTCCAATCAGGGCCTGTTATCGCCAACCCGTTCCTGCACAGAGAAGAAAAACAGCCCCATCCCATTCTTCTTCTTAGAGTGACCAAAAGTCTAGTCTAAAGTGACCTTCAAATTGCTACTACTTTTGCAGGGCTTCTTCTCTCCTACGTGCCTGTAAACAAAGGTTTCTCAGAAATGACATAAATGTAGAGAGTTCGCAACTACACACACACATTTTACTAAACAGATTCTGTTACATAGTGTACACTTTGTCTTTTCATATGCACAGAACATTCTGTCTTCTCATAAGCACAGAACAACCAAAACACAAATTTAAAAGCATTAACAAAAAGTATTTTCTACAATACATATGAAGTTACAAAATAAATGTCCCTATAAATGCCCTATAAAACCAGTGTGCTCAGACGGGACCGGGCCGAAAACCCCCACGGGGAAAGATGCCCAGTCGGTCCCCTAATTTGCAATTGGGCGACCACAACATGTCAGCTGAGACAATCACACTGAAAGTATCTAAGCTAAACATTTCTACACATTCCTTCTAGGCTCAAAACATCTACTTAACATCTCTATATAACACACAATATATGATGAATCAGCATCTGCAAGAAAGCACAGTTAATAGAGAGAGAGAGAGACAACATTCACAAGTTACATTCCTCCTCCTCTTCTTCTTCTTCTGCAGGGGATCCTATGGCCCCCAGAAGTTTCCAATTCTCCCACAATTTCACTCTCATGATTCTTTTCTCCCTGTACCTGGACTGAAGCTAATTTCACGCTGAACAATTTTACGTCCTCTTCCCAGGGAATTGCAAAAGTAGGTACTTTATTCCAATCTATTTTCTCTATCCTGGACATATGTTGTCTCTCACAATAAGTATAAACAAAAAATGATAATAGATACAAAAACACACTGTTACACTGGTCAATATAGTAAATAAACGAAAATAATAATAGACACAAAAACACACTTGTTATACTAATCAATATGGTAAATAGAAATCACTATGTTTGAACCTCTAAAAGTTTTCTCAATAATGTGAAGGACTTTACAGAACTCCAACTTGTCCAAACCACACCCCAGCCGGGGTATAGATAATTTGGTGATGCCTAGCCTGTCACACCACACTCTCATGCAGTTTAAACTGTTCTCAAAATCCTCATAGGTAGGCAGGTCCCTGGCAAATGTTTTTGTGATTAGGTGGAAGACTATCCTGTCTACTTCATGTGTTACAGCACAGTCACCTTTTGTTTTCCCTTGGGCCCACACCTTTTCCACCCCGTATCTTTCCCTAAATTTCCTCGCTATGCCTGCTCCAAATGCACAGTCTGCACTGATGCAATGAGCTACAGGCTCACCTTTAGGGGCTGTGAATAAATCCCCAGTCTTATGGACCACTTGCAGGGCTTGTAAATTACTTTGTGATGGTTGGAAATTCTCTTTTGGGTCTTCTCCTGTATGTATATGTGTATGTGTTTGTGTGTCACCTGTATCCTCCCTCTCTTGGACCTGTGAAGCAAGGTCCACTCTGGTGTCCTCCAATGATCTGGACGGCTGATCCGCCGGACAACACTGGCTCAGGTGGTACCACGTGTCTCCTTTTCCTGCAAGACTAACACAGTGAGAAGTGCGTGCAGTTACCTTCAGTGGAGCAGTCCAACGATGTTCTCTCCATTTGCTCTTGATTGTTTGTAGCAATATGTCAATTTGATCTGTGCACAGATTTTAGCCAATTCACGAATTTGTGTTCTGGGGCAGCAATGTCAAAACTCAGGGAGAAGGGACGTCACATCTGGCTCTGTTTATGGCCATATCTGCATCCTCATTCAATGGTAGGTCAATTCTTTGGGAATGACCAGTGCACTTAATAATAGCCACTTTGCTAGGTAGCGTTATGGCTTCTGAGAGCTCTCTTGCTTCTTTCTCATGAGTAATTGGCCGGCCGGATGAGGTTGTTAATCCACATCTGACCCACACAGGCAGCTCCACATGGGCTGCGGAAACTGCGTATGCAGAATCAGAGTAGATATTTGCTGTTTTACCCTCAGGGTGTCTCAATGCATTGATCAATGCTAACAGTTCTGCTTTCTGTGCTGACTGTTTCCCAACCAGGGGTTCTGCTTTTACTGTCACAAATTTGTCACCCTGCAATTCAACCACAGCAAATCCTGCCTTCAATGTTCCATCATCTGCTCAGTGACATCTACCATCAGTAAAAAAACGTGATAGGGTTGTCTGTTTCAGGAAGCGAGGTATGGATTTGCCTCTCGTTGCTGGTGGCAGTCCCTGGCCATATGGCCAGTTCCCCCACATCTGTAACACCTTCCTTGGTTCTCTGGGCAGTCTGGTGACCAATGTCCCACTCCCCCACATTTGAAACAGTTATCCCCCCTGTTTACCCCACCTCTCCTGCCTCTTCCCCCGCGGCCCCTACCTACATTCCACTGCTGTTGTTTGGGGTATTGTGGAACATAATCATGGTATTTTACAGAAGTTTTATGTACAGGCTCAGCCTGTGGTTGTGACTGCGTGGGTGTGAGGGTAGGCTGTTGCTGAGCCATCTGTTTCGGCTCTCTATTTTTAGCTGACTTCCTCTCCTCGACCTGCAGTCTCAGAAGCTCCTTCCGCAGCTTCAACAGCTCACTTCTTTCTTTCTCTACTCTCTCTACTGCTTCGTCAATAAAATGTACTCCGTACCTTTTCCACTTTGCATCATCACTGCCTGGTACCTCAGGGGACTGCTCCATTGCTTGACTCACCCCAGCTGGTGCTCCATGTAGCATTGCTGCCCTGAAAATTCTATTAGTGACAGGGTTAGACATAGGATTTTCATCTAACTCTTTTTCTCTTTTTTATGTGTTTGCCTTTGCAATAGCCCCACTTCCTCTTTTCTGTGTCTCTGAAGAGCTTCTTGCGCTCTCTTTTCTTTTACCCCTACTTTCTGAAACAGAGACCCCTTCTTTTCCATACAATCATCACCAAAATGCTCAATCATTTCATGTTTACAAATTTCCAATTCTAGCATGCGTGTTTTCATATCTTTTGGATCAGTTTGGGTTCTTACAATTTCAATCATTTTATCCCACTGTTGTCCAAGAGTAGGACAATCATACTCCGTACATTCCCTATCGAATTCACCCTCCATGACGTCTTTTATGACTTTTGTGACTTACAGTGGAGAATTTTACATGGGGCCGTGGCTGTTAATGCCTTTGTTTCAGTCATTAATTCGAACATTGACGATAAATGTGTATTTTGTGGTTCCAGAGAAACTATTTTTCATTGTTTCTTAGAGTGTGTAAGGCTACAAATGCTTTTTAGTTTGTTGTATTTGTTATGTGATAAATGTGGGGAAAAGTTTACACCCAATGTTTTTATTTTGGGGGTGGGGTACAATCGAAAGCAAAAGATTAAATGGCAGTTGCTTAACTTCCTGTTTGGACAAGCAAAGCTTGCAATTTATAAAACTAGGAAAAATAGAATGGAAAACAGGCATGGTCAAGAGATTATATCTCTGTTTAAAGCATTTGTTAAGTCAAGAATTGTTGTGGAGTTTAAGTATTATAAAGCAATGAAAGATTTAGAAACTTTTAAACTACAGTGGTGTTATAACTCTATTTTTTGTACGGTGGTGGAGGAGGAATTATTTTTTGATCTTGTGTGGAGTTGAAGTATTTTTGTTACCATGATTGAATAAAGTTTATTTATTAAAAAATCAAAAAAATCTCTCTCTCTCTCTCTCTCTCTCTCTCTCTCTCTCAGTTCAGTTCATTTCAGTTCAAGTAGCTTTATTGGCATGACATTTGTTACAGTATTGCCAAAGCATTTTATATACAGAGTATAATAATATCAAGGTAATAAAACAGACAATAAATCAGAGAAAATACAATAAATATATTAAATTAAATACAATAAATAAACATAAAAACAGCAGACAGTATTTCTAATATTGATTATAATAATGACAAATATATAGTGAACAATATGTGAAATAAAAAATAATTAATTAACCATTTCGTATGGTGTCTTATAGAATACACATATTTTGCAGCTAGTTTGACTGCCACATCATCCTCTCCGAGTATATAATGTAATTTCTCTGAGTCATTTAGAGACAAAAATGAACAATTCAATGCTTCAAATTGTGGAAAGAAGATTTGCCTTGTAGTGGAGTATTTGGGGCAGACAAGAAGAAAGTGTTTCTCGTCCTCTATTTGACTCTAGGGATCCATGTTTTTTTGTGTCTTCCTTTTTCTATTTCTAATTCATGGTCACTGAGTCGATATTTTGTTAGAATTTGTCTTTCTTTGATGTGTGTAACGGTGGCGTATACCTAAACACAAATAACTTTTTTTTTGTTTTTTTAGTTCGGGCGCCAGACGGGAATATAGCCGTCAAAAATTTAATTTGAAATAAACCCAGATAAGCTCAAATTTAGAACCACCGGTTACACATACACATAATTTAACTTTTAAATCAAAAGATATAAATTCACAAAGGAAAAAAACAAAAATGCAATACAAGGTTATAGTTGTTGTTCCAGTTATATTTTCACAATTACAAAGAAACAAATGTTCATCACATTTTCATTTCGTAACACAAAAACAAAACCAACAAAAAAACAGACGCCAACTGGCGATAGGGGTGAATGAGAGCGTGTGGCGAAAGTGTTGCGGTGTGTTTGCAATGTGTGTTTGTGGGTCCCGCTGCGCAGCTACTCAGGCTAACAACTACGGAAGAGAGTCTAGGGTGGCGTATCGGAGTTGGATACTACCGGGAAAACAGGGACAACAAGGTATCCGGTCAAGCATGACACTCCTTTCTGCACAAGTGGTCCTCAGGGCAGAGCTCAGTTTCCCCCCCGGGAACGCTCCAGCACCCCACCAACATACAACATAGAGTGCGCAAGCAGCTGATTAAGGCTGCGCGTTAGACCATCCTAATACTCGCATTCCAACGTCTTCCCGCTTCACCATCTTGCCTGCTCCTTCCTCTCCATGGCATTTTGAAAAGGTATTTAACCAAATTACCTCACTTCCTGCGCAATTGTTTCCATCCATTCATTGGTTGGGCTGGCGGCAGCATAGGAACGCACGTTAGTTTTGTTTTTCCGCCACACTCTCCCCCTCTGGAAGAAGACAGCCAATGGATGTGAAAAGGTAAGCATGAATTTAAAAACCTAAAAATTCTTCATCCTCAGATGTTTCTTCAAATATATTTTTAAGTTTTTCCTTTTCTTGAAGCTCCAATTCCTCCGCTGTTGGATAGCAGGGTTTTAGGTTGCATATGTGTGCTGTGCGGACGTCCTCTCCAGTTTCCTCCAGCACTATCCGATAATTTAACGGGCCTAACCTCTTTACAACCCGGTAAGGACCTTTCCATTTTGGGGCTAATTTTGCGCTGAAATTGTGTTGGGCACTGGACTGAGGGAAATTTCTTAACCACACACGGCTTTTTTCTTCAAAGGAAGCGTCTCGTCTGGTTTTATTGTAACTTCTGAGCTGTCGTTTTTGAGCTTTCTTACCGCACTCTTCTGCTTTTAATTTCAGTTGCACTAGATGGTGGACTACATCAAAAGATGGTGCGGATGGTGAAAGGCTTTTCCCTTGGAGTATTTTATCCATTGGGCTTTGCAGTTTCCGTCCTATTTGGAGCTCGGCAGGGGACATCCCAATAGTTTCCTGTACCGCTGAATTTATTGCAAACCGGAGTTCCGGCAAATACTGATCCCATTTCTTGTGGTTATCCTCCACGTATGAGGCGATCATGTATTTTAGGGTTCTGTTAACCCTCTCGGTCATATTCGTTTGAGGGTGATATGCGGTGGTCAATTTTTGCTTAAGGTTCCATTTTGCACACAGTTCTTTGAATATGGAGGAAACAAATTGGGTGCCACGATCTGACAGGATGAAGTCCGGCACACCCCAGCGTGTAAGAATTTCCGTCCTGAGAATCTTCGCTATGGTTTGGGCATTTGCTTGCCGCATGGGGAAAAACTCAACCCATCGGGTGAAGTAATCTACAAAAACCAGGAGGTACACATGACGTTGTGTGCTGCTAGGAAATGGCCCCACTATGTCAACCCCCACCATTTTGTTGGGTTGTAAGATGGTAATGGGTTGTAGCTTACCAGCCGGTTTCCTGTTTTCACTTTTTAGTGTTTGACATTTCTGACAGTGCTTAACATAATTCTTGATGTCAGTCCACATCCCAGGCCAGAAAACAACATCTTGTAGTCTCTTATAGGTTTTGAAGATACCTCCATGCCCGCTTAAAGGATGTGAATGGTAGTGCTGAAGGACTGTTGGAATGAGATTCCCAGGCAGGTAGACTCTGTAGTGGATTTGGCCATTTGACAGGTGGGTTTTGTGATACAGTTTGTCCTCCACAATCTCATATTTGCCATTGAGTTCACTGTTGTTGTTGTCTGCCAATGCTTTAAACACCTTTATGATCTCAGGATCTTTATGTTGTTCCTCCCAAATGGCCACAGCCGAGACAGGAAACTCAGCATCTTCCTTCTGACTGGAGTACAAGCTGCAACCAGGTAAGTTGGAAATCCTAGACAAAGCATCCGGTGCTACATTGAGTTGCCCTTTCGGTATTCGATGACAAAATCAAACCTTTGCAACCGTAGGGCCCATCTAATAAGACGGCTGGAGGTTTTCGAGGAACTTAAGACCCACTGTAGTGCAGAATGGTCAGTGACTACGGTGAACAACTTGTGCTCCAGGTAATGTTGCCACTTCTCGAGTGCCCATATGACTGCTAGGCACTCTTTCTCTGTAGCAGAGTAATTTGTCTCAGCTTTGTTTAGGGTGCGGCTTGCATATGCAATGACTTCCTCCAGTCCCTGAGCTTTACGTTGTGTCAGTACAGCACCAAGTCCGGTGTCACTGGCATCGGTATACACAATGAAAGGAAGTTGGAGATTTGGGTGCCCAAGGATAGGAGGTGAGGTGAGATGTGCTTTCAATTTCTCAAAAGCTTCTTGGCATTGAGGTGACCAGTGAAAAGAATGACCCTTTTTTTTCAGGGCATTGATAGGTTCAGCGATCTTGGAGAAATTTGGGACAAAACGGTGATACCATCCAGCTAATCCAAGAAAACGCTGGACTTCTTTAATATTCCGCGGTACAGGGTAAGATCTGATGGCCTCAACTTTAGAGGAGTCTGCTGCAATGCCATTGACACTAACAACATGTCCCAGGAATGTAATTTCTTTAAGGCAGAACTTGCTTTTTTTAAGGTTTATGGTCAAACCAGCTTTTTGTAGTTGATGAAGGACAGTTTGAAGGTCTTTGAAGTGCTGAGATACAGATGGAGAGTATATAATAATATCATCAATGTAGACCAAGCAAATGTTTCCTCGTAGTTCTCCCAATACAGTCTCCATTAATCTCTGAAATGTTGCCGGCGCGTTTTTTAATCCAAAAGGCATAACATTAAAGTGAAAGAGCCCTGATGGAGTGATGAACGCTGTCTTTGGTTTACTCTGGGGGTCCATAGCCACCTGCCAGTAACCACTGTTAAGGTCAATCGTTGAAAAGATGGCTGATCCTGAGAGTGATTCAAGAATCTCGGTAATGTTAGGAAGTGGGTAAGCGTCATTTTCGGTGATGGTATTGAGCTTACGGTAGTCTACACAAAATCTAAGGCTACCATCTTTCTTGGGAACAAGGACGACAGGGGAGGCCCAGCCAGAATGTGATGGTTCCACAATTCCTGCCTTCAACATTTCCATCAGTTGCTCTTGTACTTCTACTTGTTTGGCAGGGGACATGCGATATGGCCGCTGCTTGATGGGCACTTGATGTTGAGTATAAATAGTGTGTTGGAGGACATCAGTCCTACCTGGCTGAAGGGAACATACCTGAAGGATGGACTCCAGGATTGCTTTCAGGCTGATTTTCTCGTCAGGTAACAAATGTGCTTCACTCATTGCACTGTCAATCAGAGACTGTATATCTGTACTGTCAAGTGGTGATGTTCGGTGTGCAGGTTGTGGTGGAGGGATTGCACTAAGCAGTGACAGACTTGGGTAAAAAACCTTTTCCTGTGGTCCTGTCTTTTGGCGCGGAGTCCTGGCATCAGGTACACTTGCATTGCCAGGTTGAAATGGGTGACCTTCTTGTGGGTTGGACTTAAATGAATATTTACTGTCACTTACGTTGATTTGTAGGCCACTGAAGAAGATGAAATCCAGTCCCAATACTACAGCATAGGTGAGTGCTTTAGGGGACAGGACAGCAACAGGTAAAGTCAAAGTTTTAGTGTGAATATGAATTGGTAACTGCATCCATCCTAAAGGCACCTCTGCTTCACCATTAGCCAAATACAGGGGGCCGAGAGACCAAGGTTGGAGGTTTGCTTGGGGGAAAAGATTTTTCCACAAGCTCTCGTGGATCATGGTGTAGCTAGCACCTGTGTCCACAATGGCCTTTCCAGACCACCCATCAATGCGGATGGGCACAACCAGCTGTTGTGGGATGACAACAGGAAAAACAGGCGTTGGTGCACAGTGTGGTTTCTTAGAAATGAACAGTCTTTTATTTGTTGCGGTCACAGAATTATTTGTGGCTTGTCCTCCAGACTTACGAAAGTGAGATGATCGTTGACTGGTGAAAGGTTGCTTTACAGGTTGGTTTGAGGATAAGTTGGCATAAAGCGGACAACATCCAGGTGAGTGATGTCCCTTACATCTCCAGCATTGCACTTGGAGTTGGTCAGCGAGTTTGAGGTTTTTTTGAGGTAAATCCGGAGGTAATTTTCGGCTCATACTCTTGTCATATTGCAGTTGCTGCTCATGGTCCTTCTCAAGCTGATGTCCCAGCTTTACCAGTTCCTCGACGGTACTCACACGACTACGTAACTGGCTGGCGAGGTAAGGTTTTATATTTTTGAGAATCATTTTGACAATTTCATTCTCAGTTAAACACGACTTCCATTTTTTGCTCATGGCACGGTACGTAAAGGCAAAATCTCTGATGGATTCTCTCTCTCCTTGATGCCTTGTACGAACTCTTTCAGCCAGCTCATCCTCGTAGTCTTCGGAGAGGAAAGCTGAGAGGAAGGCAGTCTCAAACTCAGTCCATGTCGTTATGGAAGATCGAGCGACCTCCCACCAGTCACGTGCAGTGCCATAAAATACACTGCGGAAAGTTGCCAGCAGGTCCGTCTCCGCAAGTGGGTGCAATGCTAAGAAGTCCTGGCAACGTGTTAAGTATAGAAGGGGGTCGGCATCATCCGACGGTCTTCCAAATGTGGGAAAGGACAATTTTAAGTGGTCACTTTTTCCAGCAGGAAGAGGAGAACACTCTGGGGCACTCTCATCCAACAATGCTGGAGATGCGGTGAGTATGGCACTGGGTGGTGATTGTACCCCTTTATCTTGATGATCAGCCGTTTCTTTTCGTTGCTGCCTGACTTCCTGTACACTTGTTTGAAGTTCATTCACTTTTGTTGTTAACACATTAATCTGAGTGATGAAGTGATTACAGTCAGTGGTGAGCTGCTCATGATCCTTTTGAAGATTCTTTAGTGTAGCTCTGATGTCCCTCTGAAATTCGACCTGAAGTTGATCCACCATAAAACGGACTTCAGAGATCAAGGTAGACTCCACTTTTTGCAGCTCTTGTGAGACCATCACTTTCATAGCCTTGACCAATTGATCTGAATCTGTTGACTCTGCTTTGGTTGCAGTTATCACAGTGAGAAGCTGTTGTTGGTTGGCCTCCATTTTGGCGGTAAGGTCTCCAACCTGTTTTTCATGACGGGAAGTAATTGTTTTTTGCTCCCGGGTGAGTTCATTCACAGCTTTCTCCTGATGTTTCATAAAGTCAAACAAGTTGTGCCAGTTCCCTTGTACTTGCGCAGTCAAATGATGAATTTCTTTTCCAGGAGTGGGAAGATAACTAGGCAAGCGATGGGGTAATACAGATGATACAGAGGTGGAAGCAGATGTGGATGTGCACAATTGCATGGGTTCTGCCTGGCATGAAGCAGTGCCCCCAGGTGGGGTAGAAGCAAAGTGCACCTGAGCCCTGGGATGAGGGCTGCTGAACTGTATTGGGGTGAAGGGAAAGGTGGGAAACTGAGGTGGGAGAATGGGTCTTGCTTGCACAGATGGCAAGAGTGGAGTTGCAATGTCTGGGGCTTCAGGAGGCTCAATTTCAACAGATGTTGAGGGTGAAGGGGGGGAAGTGGCCATACTAAAGGTGTCTGCAACTCTGTGTGCCATTTGTAATGTTGGGTGACAAACAAAAAACGAAACACAGAAATACAATTTCAACAGTTTAAAATTTCACAGCTTTCAAATTTTACAATTTCACAGTTTTTTTTTTTTTTTACACGGAGCACCTTCACATTACAACACCAAGCATTCAGTAATGAAGTTTCTGTGAATTTACCCAATTATATTGGTACCTTTTACCAACAACTTCCAATCATTCAATCATTTAATTATCAGGTTCACACAAAAAACTGCTTTAACCCCTTTTTTTTTTTTTTCAGGTGATACAATTCAAACAAAAACTCCCAATTTACAACAATTTGCTTTTAGGGTTCACAAAAAAAAATTAGAAGTTAACTATATGGTTTCAATACATTTCCCCACATAAACAATAAACAGTTCACAAAATGTAAACGATCAAGGTTTTTTTTTCTTTTTCTTTTTCAGTTCAAGTCCCTGTTCGGGCGCCACTCTGTAACGGTGGCGTATACCTAAACACAAATAACTTTTTTTTTGTTTTTTTAGTTCGGGCGCCAGACGGGAATATAGCCGTCAAAAATTTAATTTGAAATAAACCCAGATAAGCTCAAATTTAGAACCACCGGTTACACATACACATAATTTAACTTTTAAATCAAAAGATATAAATTCACAAAGGAAAAAAACAAAAATGCAATACAAGGTTATAGTTGTTGTTCCAGTTATATTTTCACAATTACAAAGAAACAAATGTTCATCACATTTTCATTTCGTAACACAAAAACAAAACCAACAAAAAAACAGACGCCAACTGGCGATAGGGGTGAATGAGAGCGTGTGGCGAAAGTGTTGCGGTGTGTTTGCAATGTGTGTTTGTGGGTCCCGCTGCGCCGCTACTCAGGCTAACAACTACGGAAGAGAGTCTAGGGTGGATACTACCGGGAAAACAGGGACAACAAGGTATCCGGTCAAGCATGACACTCCTTTCTGCACAAGTGGTCCTCAGGGCAGAGCTCAGTTTCCCCCCCGGGAACGCTCCAGCACCCCACCAACATACAACATAGAGTGCGCAAGCAGCTGATTAAGGCTGCGCGTTAGACCATCCTAATACTCGCATTCCAACGTCTTCCCGCTTCACCATCTTGCCTGCTCCTTCCTCTCCATGGCATTTTGAAAAGGTATTTAACCAAATTACCTCACTTCCTGCGCAATTGTTTCCATCCATTCATTGGTTGGGCTGGCGGCAGCATAGGAACGCACGTTAGTTTTGTTTTTCCACCACATGTGTTTATTTGATAAGTAATCTGCCAATTTGGTGGTTCTGTTTAGGGCCGAATAACACTGGAGTTTGGTTTGGAGATTAAATTAATTTTTCTAATTTTTCATCATAATTATACTTCAGATTTTTGTCAATTTCTTTATGGATGTTAGGGTTGTGGTTGGAGTCAGACTTGAGTTTGAGTTTTATTTATTAGTTGGAGGACGAGTGTATTTAGAGGATGAGACACTGTGGGGGATTCATTGGCAAGAAGGGCTTTATATTGAAGAGATTTCTCTCTCTCTGGCAAAATAAAACCACCAATCTGTAAATTCAAGAATTGTCTGAGTGGCCATATAAGATACAAACACATACATATTTTTTGGTAGAATAATACATAACAGCAAGTTTGAGAAAAGACAAAACAAAAAGGTAAAAAGCAATTCAATAGCTAGAGAATCATAGCAGAACCACTCAGCATCACATTATTTCTGATTCTTGTGAAACTGGCTAATTATATTTTGACTCACATGTCAGTGGTCCACAATCTTGTTATGATGGATTTCAGCATCCGTCTTTTTATAAACAGGATGTTTCAGTCAGTCTGAGAAACTGGAGTAGCAACAAGCCTTTAGGGAACCCATATAGAAAACATAAATGTCACATTCTGATGTCATACATCACAGCTAAAAATAAGCCAAACAATAGCAATATTTTAATTTAATTTATGACATTTCATGGTTATGTACCTAAATAATCATAAATATGCCCATCTAATATGTAGAAAGAAAACAAGTTGTGTTGTAAAAGAAAGATTAAGGCATATCTTGTTGTTATCATATAATTATAGGTCCTGACTGAGAGCGGGAAAAAAACATTTGAATGCGTCTCATGAGTGGCACTTATAACTGTCACAATGTTATTAACGTCTGTTGGTTGAAGACGTGGTGGAAATAGACCGGTTCCTATTGACTTGCCTTTATTTATTACTAATTTCGTGTATTTTTGAGGGTATTTGTTACATAAAGTTAGTTATTTTGTTAAGTTTTCGTTATAGGTTAAGGTGTAGTTACTAAATATAGTATTTATTGTAGTTGTAGTGTACAGTTTGATAAGTTTACTATAGGTTAGGGTTCGTATTTTAGTGTACAGTAAAGGTTGTGTGAGTGTAACGTTATATATAGAGAGATATTTGCGGTTCATAAGTGTTTGTATATAAAATTAGTCATTTTATACTAGGTTTTTCTATTTATTAAGTGTTAGGGTCTTGTAGTTAACATCGTAGGCTAAGTTATTTCTATTATTTTAGTCAGTTTTAGCATTTAACACGTCGCAGGTCCATTACACCGCTGTCAACGAAAACTGGGCACACAGTTACATTTGTGGTAAGTAAATGTATGTATTAATAAAAGTTATTAACAGTTCATTCATAGCTAAAAGCTACGCGTCAAGTGCACGAGACCAGTTACAGCGCGGCCGCGCGACTTGAGCGATCATTGCATTCCGTAGCTTTTTGGGCAATTTGTCAAAAGGACTGATTCTTGAATAACAGAGAAGCAAACATGTACTGCAGTCATTATAAACACGTCAACGTCTAAATTATGTTACCTTACATAAGGGTTTCTCTCCCACCGCCTTCCAACGATGCGCCTGCAAGCCATGCTGTTCGCATATTCAAAGAAGAATATCGCCCAACTTCCTGTTCTCCTGTTTACTGTACTATGTATACTGCTACCTATTGCACTGGAGTTTAATCAAAACAAGTTATAGTGTTGCTTTTTATGGCAAACACACTGAAAAGTCCTTTTAAAAGTGGACCACAAAAACAATAGGTGCACCAGTGATAGTAGTTTATACGAGCCAAATCCCAATAATAATTCACCTCTTGTGTTTGAACAAAGATGAGGTTCATGAACTTCTTCCTATGGCAGTTGGTGACTGCATGCCATTGATTGAGCTTGAAATTTACTATACTTTTTAAAATGATCTTTAACCTTTATACATTACTCTGGTAAAACTTAATTAAATGTGAATTTATATTTAAATGAAACATTAAAACAAAAAAACTTACTTTAAATAAAAAAAAAAATGACATACAAGCAGGAGGCAGTACAACAAAATCTGGGCTAGAGTGTCAAGGGCACAAAAGAAGGCAGCCAACAAAGAAACTATCAGTTCAGTTGAGATGGCCAGTATTGCTGAAAGTGACATCCTTAATCACAACCAGATCTAGCCCTGTCAACTTCTGAGAGCGAACAAGATATTACACCCACGCTCAGGGAAGAACTTTCTGAATGGGCATGTATGTTTCAAGTTAAACATAATGCTGTGGATGCTCTATTAAACATCCTTAAAAGACATGGGCATGAAGACCTTCCCCATACTGCAAGGATGCTCTTTGGACGCACAAAACATTATGAACTTGCTACCAAAAATGGTGTAGAGAGTGTACAGTTTAATGTGGCCAATCAGCTCTCAAAGCATCTGAACAGGTATCCTGCAGCTGTGACAGACCATCTGCAGTCACTTGATCTCTCCCTGAACATTGATGGGCTGCCAATGTTCAAGAGCTCAAACGTATCCCTCTGGCCAGTTCTATGTTCAATAAACTTGTCACCCGAATGTGTTTTCCCCCTGTGCATATCCACTGCTGCTTCGAAACCCAAAACACCAAACTTTGTCTCTGACACGGTTCAGCAATTGGCAGAACTAATGCAGGATGGTCTGACTTGGGGAGGCAGACTCTTAAACATCCAAATATGTTGTGTTACCTGCGATGCACCAGCTAAAGCTATGGTAAAGTGTATTAAGCAGTTTTCAGGATACCATGGATGCGATAAGTGTGACCAGAGGGGATCTTGGGATGGTCGGATTACATATCCTGAAACAAATAACCTGACCATGAGAACAGATCAGTCGTTCAGAGAAAGCTGGCAACCTGAACACCATCAGGGAGACGAGATCTCACCCTTTTCTGTCCTCCCGATCGACATGATCAAATCATTCCCCATCGATTATATGCACCAGAGCTGTCTTGGGGTGATGAAAAAAATTGCTGCTCTTGTGGACAAAAGGGAGAACAGATTTCCGGATGTCATCAACAGATATGACCCTTGTAAGTGAGAGGCTGCTGACATTAAAGAAGACCATTCCAGATTGCTTTGCCAGGAAGCCAAGGGGCTTGCAGTAAATAGACCGCTGGAAAGCAACAGAATTCAGGCAGTTTGCGTTGTACACAGGGAAGATTGTCCTAAAGGGAATTCTCCAAGACCAGCTCTATGAACACTTCTTGAGCTTCAGCACGGCTCTTTGCATTTTGGTGAACCCAGATCTCACAAAGTCACAAGGACCTTATGCAAACCAGCTGCTGAAATATTTTGTAGAGAAAGGTCGGGAGCTGTATGGAGGCACTTTCTTGGTTTACAATGTCCATTCCTTGCTGCACCTTACAGAAGATGCCCAAAACTTTGGGAGCCTTGACAGCTGCAGTGCTTTCAAGTTTGAGAGCTATCTTCATCAAGTGAAAAAAATGGTCCGATCCGGGAAGAATGTTCTGTCACAAGTTGCCAATCGTCTTGAGGAAAAATCCAAGTCCGGTATAGAAATCAAGGAAAACTTGATGTCATTCAAGTGCCCAAACAATGCCTTCATGTTAAGCCTCGAACAATGTTGCGAGGTGGTGTCAGAACAAGCGGACAACACAGTGTTGTGCAGGGTGTACACACATCTACAGCCGTATCTGACTACACCTTGTGATTCAGGTCTCTATGGAACCTACATGGCTAACATTAGGCATTATCAAATGCTTTGCTTAGAAAGAAAGTCCCTTCAGAGGAGGGCTTTCTTCGTGGAGGAAAACTATGGGATCAAAATTGTGGTTTCTATTCTACATACTTTCTAGGGTGTGACAAAAAAAATCAACAAAAATAAAAATAATCAGATGACAAGATCATGACAATAAGTAAAAATACATACTTGAAGTATTCATTTGGTCCCTGAGTCTCTACATCCTTCAACTTCAGCCCTGAGTCTCCGCATCCTGAAGCAGTTGAAACTTCCCATGTTGAAGACTCGGATGAAAATAGTTCACGAAAAATTGTACCACCAAGAAGATTTAGAGGTATAAGATTTGTGCTGACACTGTAAATAAGATAATGATTTCACACTAAAAGACAATTGCAGTTGTAACCTTTGCTTCTTGCAGAAGAAGAACTTCAGCCCTCCAAACCCATAAAGACACCACAGACAAAACGCTGTAAGTATTCATATAAAACAAATGAAGTTGGAATGATCCAGAAAAGCCAAAATGCATGTTGTCTATACATATCTTCTTTAAATGCTAATTTTGTTTTACCGTTCAAGAGGACAGTGAATCATCCCAAGGTAAAATTATATGTTGTCACTGTATTCATTGTTTAATGCAAGATTAAACAGTGGGAATAAATTATTTAAAATAGGACCATTTACTGTAGCATCTCTTTCTAACTGGTATACATTACTTCTTTATTGCCCTGTTGCTTTTGCCCAGAAGATCAGATTTCCAGTTTGAGAGCAAAGAAAATAAACAAACGGCCAAGATCAACAGCAATTGCACCTAACTGTAAGTTAAAAAAAAGTTATCAACTGTTAATGCTAACCTAAAAATGGAATCCTCTTTCTAAGTTATGCAAAAATGAAGGCCATTACGTTTAAGGGACAGTTCACCCAAAAGTGAAAATTATGTCATCATAATCACCCTTAAGTTGTTCCAACCTTGTATAAATATATCTGTTGTGTTGAATTTTTATTTTTTTTTTCAGTTGGGGAGCCTGATGAAGGTAAAATCACCATGACTGCATTTGTTTTCTATAGTCTGAAATTGTACTAATATATATATATATATATATATATATATATAATTATTATTATATATTTTTTTTCTGAGTTAGATGAGGAGCAACCAGTAAGAAAAAAATCAAAAGGATACAGTGTGATTATTCCTGAGGCACCTTGCTGTGAGTGTGAGAATATTCAGTGTAAAATAAGTAAATGTGACATATTTGTGTTATAATGTTGATTACTACTAAATGTACAGTTTCGTATTAAAAATATACAAAACTCAACTAATGATACATAAAAACATTATTGTTTTTAAAGGTATTGTGTCATGATTTAAACAACATGCTAATAATATTGTTTTATGGCTGTACACACGAGTGAGACTGCTGGATTATAAAATAGTTTATTAATAACATTTTTTTTCTTCTAATGTGATCACAGTTCCATCTCTATCAACACCCCAAAATCAGCCACATCAATCAGTTTCTGCCAACTGGCAGAAACAAGGTGTCATGATCTGGGCTGTGGGGTTTCCCTCAGCCACCTGAGGTCGCTGTTTCACTTGCACTGCACTTCCCTGATTGTTCACTCCTGTCTCGTCATTAGCACTGATTACACTCACACCTGCTCACTATTATCTGGTCTATAAGAACTCTCATGTCTCACTGCTCTTTCTGGCTGCATTGTCTTCAAGTCTGTCTGTCTGTGTGTTCCCGGATCCTGTTCTTTACCGTATTTCAGTTCTGTTTATTTTTATATTATATTCAAGTTGTGTTGTGCCGTGTTGGCCTTTTGTTTGTTTAGTTTGTTATTATCATTAAAAACCCTCTTACCTGCATTTGGACCCAGACCTCCCCTACGTTCCCGTGACACAAGGTACACTAAAGTAGTTATAAACAGTGTTAATTATTTTAGCAAAATAATAGGGAGCATACAAAATGCATGTTTTTTTATTTAGTTTATTTACTGACCTGAATAAGATTAAGATATCTCACATAAAAGACATTTATGTGTTACCTGAATGATCATAGCTGTTTTGTTCTTTGATTTTTTTGTTTGTTTAGTTATAGTTGTTCATGAGTCCCTTGTTTGTCCAACAGTTAAACTGCCCGCTGTTCTTCAGAAAAATCCTTCAGATCCCACAACTATTTTTTTTTCTCTTGTCAACCATCACTGCAGCCTCCACCAGTCGGTGATTTATGGCCGTCTGGCCCGACGGAAGCCTCTCCTCAGTGCAAGACACATGAAAACCCACATATAGTTTGCTAAAAAAAACACCTGAAGGACTCCAAGTTTGTGAGAAATAAGATTCTCTGTCTGATGAGACCAATATAGAACTTTTTGGCCTTAATTCTAAATGGTATGTGTGGAGAAAACCAGGCACTGCTCATCACCTGTCCAATGTAGTCCCAACAGTGAAGCATGGTGATGGCAGCATCATGCTGTGGGGGTGTTTTTCCGCTGCAGGGACAGGACGACTAGTTGCAATAGAGGGAAAGATGAATGTGGCCAAGTACAGGGATATCTTGGACGAAAACCTTCTCCAGAGTACTCAGGACCTAAGACTGGGCCGAAGTTTTACCTTCCAACAAGACAATGACCCTAAGCACACAGCTAAAAGAACTGACTGTTCTTGAATGACCCAGCCTGACTTAAACCCAATTGAACATCACAAGAGAGACCTAAAAATGGTCTCCCAAAAAGACTCATGGCTGGATTAGATCAAAAGGGTGCTTCTACTAAATACTGAGAAAAGGGTCTGAATACTTAGGACCATGTGATATTTCAGTTTTTCTTTTTTTAATAAATCTGCAAAAATGCCAACAATTCTGTGTTTTTCTGTCAATATGGGGTGCTGTGTGTACATCAATGAGGAAAAAAATGAACTTCAATGATTTCAGCAAATGGCTGCAATGTAACAAAGAGTGAAACATTTAAGGGGGTCTGAATACTTTCCGTACCCACTATAGGTCTGCTATAAGTGTGTGTGTAGCTCAGACACACATACCTGCATGACAGAGACAGATCACAGAGGACAGAGATGGAGACACCAATGTAACCTGGTTGCTACGTCACTATAGAGTCAGATCGCTGCTTTTATTTTGTGAGAAACCACAGGAAGTCCTGTTTCCCATTTGCGCTAGCTTCCCAGCTGAGTGTTTAGGCCCATTCAAAACAATGCAGCCTCTATGCCTGAAAAACCCTGCAAAAGATTATCGACATACAGTTGCATCACTTTTCATTAATTCAAGTACTGACATTTTTATTGATTGGATTATTTACAATTTAGCTTTAGCACACATCCAGTGTCTTGCTTTGCTCGTCATCTGGCTGAAATGCAAACTGCGACTACATAAGTCTGCTGGTGGTCTTGTGCTAGAGCTTCTAGCATATTTGATTTGACAGTGAGTGTGACTCATTAAAAAGTTCAGCCTCAAAAAAGTGCTCCCACTTTAGCAGCAGATTTCAAAAGTTTGAATAACTTAAAACTACCAAGGAGATAGAAGTGAGGTATTTTAAAGCACATACGACCCCTGCCATCATCCCGAAGCAATTTTTGTCCTTGTTTTCCACAATACCAGCTCTTTAAAATGACTCTAGTTTGCAGCTAGGCTACAGCCAGATCGGAATTTCTAGTCTTTGCTTATTGGAAATGTACAGGACAACACCAACAATTGTTCAATTGATAGATAATTAATTCAATAAATAAGGTTAAATATATGCAATCACAGCTTCAACCATCAATTTATAGATGGCATTCACATTCTCGAAGCATGTCTTAGCGGATGTGCTAAGTTGGGCATGTATTGGCAGCATCATTTTAGTTTGGTATGTGTGCGTCCCTGTCACCATCTTAGGAGGATGTGCAATCAGCAGCAGGGGCTTCATGCCAAGGGCATACAACTTCTCAAGCTGGAACAGAGAGGTAGAGAGATCAATTGGATATATACACAAAACGGTAGTTTACAGCTGAATTTTTCCCTCAAGCTTGATCTGAAGTTACATCAAACCTAGAAAAAATCTACAAACAATCAAACTTTTTTTTTTTTTACATAATTTTTGGATAGATCAATTTGAGGAGTTTTATGAGTTTCAACTCCCTACACATAATAGTTTGGAAAAACCAGTAAACATGAATTATATTCTTATTAATAGTGTGGATCTATGAGGCAATATATTATACCAGTTGTTATACCAAGACATTTATTTGCTTATGTAAAAATAATAAAACACATTTGGTGAATGAGTTGATCGTAAAACTAAATACCAGAAAGGCAGCATCATCAAGAATGTGGGACTTTATTTTTATTTTTTCTATGGATGCCAAGCACTGCTTCCGCTGACTTTTACATTTTTCCAGCTTTTTTTGAAGTCTAACATGTTAGGGTTGTGGATGTTTGCAAAACAAACAATTTTTAAGTCTGCAATATATTTTTCCCCGCAGTTTGGGCAGGTCTTTTTTTTGTGATCCTCCAGCCATTACTGAACAGAAATAGCTGGGAGTGAGATACAGAGATTAAAAGATTTTTACCTATTCTATGGAAGGTGGAAGGGATGGAAGGCCACAGATTTGTTTGAAAAGACGATAGGGGAAAAAGTGCGGAGAAACGCCTCTTTGAATTAAGCAAACTGCAAGCATTTGTCCTGCAAGCCTATACATCCCATTGTGTAGAGCTGTAGAGGAAAAACACTATCTAGAGCCAAAGCTAGTGACTCAGAAGGCCCCTCGAAAATATGGTGCTGCTGAAGCTGGCCATTGAGGAGGCAACAAAACTCTTTGCCTCACCTTCATCAACAGCCCCTTCGCCCACTCCGCTCTCGTCCACGAAAACCATGTCTAGCCTGGACTCTGGATCAAAGGTGGACCGACTGAAAGCTCTCACCGCACAATCAATTCTTCCCCATGGAGGACATTAATTTGATTGCCAGAGTGAGCCCTCTGCATCACCCTTGACTGCATGGAATGCAATGTCACTAATATCCAAATACCTGTATTGCACACAAAAAAATACATTGATATACACTCCATGTAAAAAAAGAGGGATTATTATATAACAACAACAACAAACAAACAAACAAACAAAAGATTTAAATGTTTTTTTATTAATTGTAACCATACCATAATATTTCTTTCCAAGTTCTGGCACTTTTAATTATCAAGTGCTGGACATTTTGGCTACCTGAAAGGCATCAGGTAATCTTTTATATTGTCAATGCACATAAATATTGTGGACTAAAAATACTGGCAGTTGGAACATTTCATAGCCTATTGCACTTTGGACCTGCATTATTTCCATTTCTCAACATGCATTTCTTCAGCTTTTGATGTCTGCGGTAAGCAAGAGGGCAACTTTTTGTCCTCCCTTTTCTTTCAGCTCAACTCTTGTGAGTATTTGCACAAACACTTCTCAATACTGAAAGTCACAAATCTTCACAAGTGTATGAGTCATCTATTTGAAGAATTTTTTTGGAGACCTCTCCAACATGATATCTTTTGAAAATATGATCCTGTTGTGTTTCCAATACCATTCAAATTGAAATTGCTAATTGAATTGAATTGAATTTATTTTTTGCATATATTACAAAAAAGTGAAATCTCTGAATATGGATTTTTTTATATTTATTGTAAATGTAGTTTATTATATGTGTGGATGATATACATTTCTAATTAAAATGATTTTGTTGAAGAATAGGGAATTTTAGATTTTAGTTGATTTAATTAATTTTACGTTTATGATATCTTAGTAATTATACACTCAGATGTATAGCCTACTGTTACTCAAATATTCTCTCTTGAATAGGTATTAATCAGAGTTATTAATCAAGTTAATAATATTAAATAAATCAATTAGTATATTAGTAGTTGTAGGCACAATGCCTTCACCCTAAGGTATTTCTGCTTTGCAGTCAGAGTGGAATGTTCAACAGTGTTCTTTTCAATGCTGAGTTCTATCTTTTCTCAGGATCACATGTCACAAGAGGTCATCAGGACCTCCCATCTTCATGACCAAGGACGGATAAGAACATTTATGCATGTTAGAAAATAAGTTGAAAATGAAGTTTTACTCTCCATTAGCCATTTTACCCTCTATGAAGCTGCTCTTATTGTGGGTTCAAACCATATTTGATAAGATCCAGGGCAGAGCCAGGCAATCTTAAAGTACAGGTAAGTGTTCTCTGTGTACGTGTGTCTGTGAATGTCTGTCTTTGGATGCAGAGAGCCCTAGAAGAAAACTGTCATCCTGCGTCACCCTGATGTCCCTGGAGAGACTTAATATCTGACCTCTGATTGCTTGTCACCTAAATAATCACTGAAGATATGTTTAATAATATATATTTTTTATTTGAAAGATAATGACATTTAATTAAAAAAAAAATGCCATTACAAAGGTAAAAAAGAAACTGCCACTGTAAATCAGCTGTGGAATGGTGATTGGCAAAGATTTTAAAATCGTGAAGTTTTAGTCTATTTTATTCTGCAAAAATAATTTACATTGGTGAACTCTTGTTGCGTTGTTAATTGCCACAATTCACAATTGCCACACGATTCTCCCCGTTTTGTTTTGCGTATTTTTTACCAGTCTTTTTGTTTCCGTTGTGTCTCATCCATGGATTCCTTCTTCCGTCCAGAATTCATCCTCCTCCGGCTGAAGCAGGGGGAATTACCACTCGAGGGCTACACATCAATGTTCCAGCTAGTAGCTAACACCACCAGCTACTCGGACGACGCGCTCTGCGCGTTCTATGATGCGAGTCTAAACGTGTCATGCAGAGCGCCGTCGTCCGAGGACGGCCCTCGAGCCGATTTTGCCTCGTTTGTGGAGTGGACACTGGGGAGAAACCGATCCTCGTTTCCCGCCTGTTCCAAGGAGAATCTCGCCAGTGTCACTCCAGACCCAGAGCCCAGCCAGCCACCCTGACCCGCGGATTATGAGCCCATCGTAGATGGAAAGCCCCAGCCCGGAGCGACAGCAGTGTGGAGCGCCGATGGGGTCATATCATCCGACCAGGTGCGAGAGCCGGCCACTACATTTGCGATGGTGGAGTGCTGCGTCGAGCAAGAAGGGGCGGTAGAGAGCCCCGCCTACTGCACCATCACTGAGGGTGAGCTGGAACAAGATTTTGGGGATGTAATTGACTGTGTCATGGAAATACCTATCTGCCTGGACTTCCCACCCACCCTCCCTCTTCTGCCTAGTCCTGAATCTCCGCTGGTTCCGCCCAGCCTTCCTGAATCCCCGTTGTCGACTGTCTGTCCCCTTGCTCACCCTCAGTCCACCATCTGTGCGGTGGGTTCGCCGCGGGTCTGCCAGTCTCCATCGGTGTCATGGCTGGAGGATCCCTCACCATCGCCTCCAGCCTCAGAGTCCTGGACTCCGCCTCGGCCCTCCGACCCTGCGGCTCCACCCCGGCTCTCTGCTCCCTCGTCTCCGCCGTCGCCCGTCGATCCACCGGCTCCACCGGGCACCATCGTCCCTCCGGCTCCGCCCTGGTCAGTCGTCGCCCCACCTTCGCCTCTGGACTCTACTCCTCCGGCTGTGCCTCGTCGCGCCGTCTCACTGGCTCTGTGGACCTCCTCCCTCCCGCGGGCACAGCCTCGGTCCTCTGTCGCTCCGGCTCCGCCGCGGATCTCCGGATCTCCATCTCCGCCTTGGTCGCCAGAGCCTTGGGTTCCACCTTGGCCCTCCGGATCCGCGGTGTCACCCAAGATCATCGGCTTTCCGTCTCCGCCTCGGGGTCTCCCACCACCTGCTCCGCCTCCGTCGGTCGGCCCCTTGGAGTCGTCAGCCCTTCCTCCACCATGGCTCCTCCCTCCATCGGCTCCACCGTGGGAATACATCTTGGCTGCGTTCTGGGTCCCACCTGGCTCCTCCTGCTCCAGCCCATTCCTGTCACATCCTTGGCTCCTCCCTCCGTCACCACCCTGGACTCCATCTTGTGCCCTCCTCCCGGGAGTCCGTCCTCCGCCGAAACCCCCTCCTAAGACTGTTTGTTGTTTCCTGTTTGTCGGCGTGAGGACACGCCTTCCGGGAGGGGGAGGTGATGTCACATCCCCGGACTTTCATGTTGGTTTCTCCCATTCTCCCCCGCAGTTCAGTGTGTGTTTGGTTCCTCCTTCATTGTCTCCACCTGGATGTGTAATCAGTCTGTGTATTTAAAGTGTGTGTTTCCCCTGTACTCTTGTCGGTCTTTGATGTTATATGGATGTCTTACCCTGCTGTTCCTGTGTCTGCTTGTATTCCGTTGGATTTATTAAATATTCGTCTTTTACTACGTCGTTGTTCGTGTGTTCCTGCCTACATCGTGACAGTGTGACAGTTATGAGACTACATACAAAAATTCTGTTGTAATTTTTTAATGCTTAAATCCACTTGTAGCATTTAAAATGATTGATTTTGTCAGCAATTCATGTCATAATGGGCATAACACAAATAAATTTCAGCTTGCATATTCACGAATATGATCTGTGAAGTGCACATAATGCCTTTTTATGGACTTTTCCATTTTTGGGTTAAAAGGGTATTTTCTTTTAAGCCACACTAAATCAGCAGTTTTTCCTTCAAATGTGTTAAAAGAGTTTCTACAGAATGTTAGGTGAGCAGGCGTAACTTCACTTTACTTGGGGCATTCAGAACACATCAGATTTAGTTTCAAATACAAATGTGTTCAGAAATGAATGGATCACAATATGACTAATTTAACTATTCTACCATGTAAAACTAAATATTGTCCTCTTAATTAGGAAGCATTACACCATATTCATTATCATTAAAACGTGTTGTAATAATATATCATATTAACAGAGATTACCTTTGAATGTGTTCTTTTGTTTACATGCCAAGGAAGGTCAGTTCCTCCATAGTCGTAGGTTATCTCTTGGCCTTCAGAAATACTTCTAATTGCAAACAAACAGAGGTGTGGATTGCCATTCACCTCTATTTTCAACATTTTTGCATTAGGTTTCTTGTCATCATTTATTGGTCTACCTAGTGAACCATCATCATGAGATGCATCGATGCTGTAAAAAAAAGTTATATAACATTTACACACATCATAGACATCAAGTAATTACAATGACTGTACTGCAGTGATATATTTTGGCATGTGCAATTCTTCAACCTTAACTAATGCAGTGTGTAACTATTTATTTCTTAAAAGATCAAGCAAAAGGTAAGTAATATAATTAAAAACACTACAGGTAATAGACTAAGTGGTAATAAAACAAGTATTTTGCACTTAAACTGCAGACCCAATGCATAATGCACATATCTACTCAAACCATCAGATTTTAAATGGGTTTGAATGGGTTAAACACACAAAGAGAATAAAATTACATATAAAAACCATCCAAAAGCACTTCCTTTATAATCAAATCTGGATTATTAAATGGGTCCTGACAAACTTAATTGCTTCTGATTAACTACTGTATTTAGGTGATCAGCAAACACGGCTACAATGCTCAATGCTGCAAAAACATTTTATAAACAGAAACCTTTAACCGTCTTGACAGAGAGTAAACAATTACACACAGGACCATTTAAAAGCTTAGTATCCAATAGATACCAAAGTAGCAGTATTTTTGACCACAATAACTCACATGGTTCATTAATTAAATTGATGAAATGTAATTTTGGTTTTCATATCTAGATGCACTTCATGTATATTGTACTCACCAATAATTTTTTCTATTGTGTTTAAAATGGTATCTGTATGGATTTGAGGTGTTTTTCAACTTGTTTTCCTCAAGCAGAGCTCTGCGAAACTCAACTATGAAGGATCCCTTGACAATTAAATGTTTTGCGAAAACACCACGTCCTGTTTTGAAAAATAAATATAAAAAGTTGATAAAACACTAAAGTTAGAAACTAATTAACCATAAAAAAAAACAGCTTTACAAGGCTTTATACACCCAAAAATGAAAATTAGCCCATTATTTACTCATCCTCAAGACATCTTAGGTGTACATGACTTCCTTATTTCAAACAAATCCAATCAGAGTTATATTAAAAATTGTTCTGGCTCTTTTAAGCTTTATAATGCAATGGGCAGGCATTTCTACTCATCAGTCCAAAACAAGTCCAATAAAGTGCATCCATTCATAATAAAAAGTGCCTCACACGGCTCCAGGAGTGAATAAAGCCCTCCTGTAGCCAATCGATGTGTTTTGTAAAAAAAAAAAAAAAAAAATCTATATTTAAAACATAATAATCACTTTTCTCTAGCTTGCATTGACAGTTGTACACAGAAGCAGCTTCGGGCAGATTACATAGAACATCCAAGTCGCGCATGCATAAAACCCCGGAGCCGTGCGAAGCACTTTTTATTATGGATGGATGCAACTTGTTTTGGACTGATGAATAGAAACACCCACCCATTGAATAATAAAGCTTGAAGGAGCCAGATAAAACTCTGATTGCATTCATCTGAAAGTAAGGAATCATACACACCTAGGATGCCTTGAGGGTGAGTAAAAAAAGGGCTACTTTTGATTTTGGGGTGAACTAACCCTTTAATGCTTTTTAAAAATATGTAACATCAATATTACAAAAAATAATTTAAAGATTCTAAAATTGTGACACTGGGAATGTGATGGTGAGGTGGTACATTTAGAAAATAATGGTTTGAGACCTTCTGTCATCATCTATTTTTTTATATTTTTATATGATATGTCTTATCATGTTTTTAAATATGATGGTTTCATTATCTCAAAGTTGGACAATCACCATAAAAATATGATATATACCATATGAGTCAACAAATGTAAAAGTCAGTCATCTATTACTTATCTTGTAAATTATTGTGCCTTTAGCCCCAACAGCTGGGGTGATTAGTACCCCAAATATCATACTTTTACATATTCTTTTCCTTATTGAAAAACTGTTGCTTTATCTTAAACCATACTGGTAATCATTAAGACCTTTAAGATCTTTGTCTAAAAATATATTCAATATTTTAGCGTTTCTCATTTTCTACTTACAGTAAATCTACAACATACAACCATATCACAATTCAATGCACATGACAGACAGTTGTCGGAGAACACCTGAAATGCGGGACCGAATGAACGACACTCGTCTATATTTTCAATACACAAGCTGCGGTTCAGCTGCGCTCGACAAACGCTGCCAGTGTGAAAGCCCAATGGATGCGCGCTGTAGGGCTGGGCGATTAATCGAAAAGTAATCGAAATCGGCATTCAGAACCTATAATCGATCAAATTTTTCCAGGTCAATTATTTCAATTACTTTCCCTTTAAAAACACTACCGCTTGTGGAGTCACGTGACCCCGCTCCGTTATGTTGCGTTATTCCGCCGACATGTCGATGGAGAGCTTAAACAGTATTTATACAGTAAAAAGTATTTACAGGATATACAAGAGTAATTTTATTTAGAAGAGATACTGCTTATTTTCTACTTTTAATATGAAAAACATTAAAAATAATGTATTTTGTTTCCAAAAGTGCAAGTTATTTATTTTCACTAATTTAAGACAATTGTGACTTTTCGTTAATCAATGTGTGCTTTAATTTCAGTTGTTCAACACTGATGTTCAATAAATAATCATAGATTGTAGATAGTGTGTTTTATTTTAAAATCAAGTAATGCACCCTTCATTCAAAAATCTCTCACTTGTAATATGTGAGCATATTTACTGTACAAAACTTGTCAGTGAACTATGAGGGCAAAAGAAATCAATATTATAAAAATATTATATAAATATAATTAAATATAATTTTATTAATAAATAAAATAATCGTCCATTAATCGTAATCGAGGTAAAATGTTCAATTAATCGAGATTTTGATTTTAGGCCAAATCGCCCAGCCCTAGTGCGCTGCTTCTGCTCTGCTTAAGCGCTGTGCACGCGCTGCTTATGTCCTGCTTACGCGTGCAGTGTGAAACCGGTGTGAGTTTGAATCTGAGGTAACGATAACGCGGCACCTTAATTATTCGCTTTATCAAACGTAGTAGCTTAAATGTATTCAAAATAAAAGACGATATTTACAGAGAGATAAAATTTTAGGTTTTACAAATAATGTTACAGAAAGTATTAAAACAGCACAGATTAGCTTACTTCGTTCCTCGATGACGCAGTCTGAAGATCTTCGCGGGGAAAAAAAAGGATTGACATCCCAGGAAAACCTCCCTCTGCATTGTCATTGGTCGGTAGTGTTGTCAATCACAATGAGAAAAAAACACGCAGGCTGCAATCACTTTTAATTCATAGGTTTATTCTTTTTTTAAATTTGACCTTTTAATTTTAAAAGATCTTGTGTAGGAGAAAATTGTCCAGCCCCGCGAACGGCGTTTTCAAAACGGACCAATCAGACAAAACTTCATGTAGGCTATGGCAGACACACTGCCATAAGCGAAAACTTTGTTATCTGTTAATATTAAGTTTGTATTTTTAATATTTATCCATCAAATCGTCATTTTATCCATTTCCCGCAAATTGTTGTATAATTTCCTGAGGGATTGTACTGTTGTAAAATGCACATCGTGGTTAAAGGGGACATCCTTAAAAACCATACACTTACACATTGTGGTATATAAGGCCTTTTTTTAAAAAAAAACATGATAGGGGGCATTATTTGGAGTCAAAAAACAACATAATTATATCGAAGTTTCCTCATAAACCAAGGTGTCCTTATAATGCTGGTGAGAACCCCAAAATGTTGTCCTCATTCAAGAACACACACACACATTCACATAACACTCTCTTTCAATATGTCTGTCTCACACATAACATCCTCTCACATGCATGTCTTTATAGCAAACATCCTCCACAAGCATGCCCTACGCAAATTATAATTACTCTGCTTTTATTATTTCTATTTATTATTTGGAGAATGTTTTATTACTAATGTTTTTTTTTAATTTAACAGATGCCTGTTTAAGATGAACCCTGAGAAGGGATCAAAAGTGGAGAAGACCACATCAAGAAAGCTAACAGCAGTCAGTCCAAATGAATGGATGGACTAAAAACGTTGAGAGCCAGATCATCCTTCATTGCCTGGCAGGCTTAATATAGTTGGCGATCATTTGCTTTCGTGGTTTAATAATTTGTTTTTTTGTCCATGCCTCATGTGTTGTCAAGATGAATTCATCTGTTCCCAGGTCGTTCGGATTTGTTTATCAAATTGTTATATTTTTACAGATTTGAAAAATTCCTTTTATTGTATATTGCTGCAGTTATGATTTTTTTTTTAAATAATGGTGTACTGTTGCAGTTATAAATTGTGTTGTTGCAGAAATTTTAACTTTTGGAGTAATTTGTATATTTGAATATTGTTGCAGTTATTATATTGTTGTAGTTTTAAACAAAGAAAATAAGTAAATTGCAGTAATGCTATATTGATATTCTTGCATTTTGAGATGTTATACTCATGCAGATGAATAAATTATTAAAACAATGTTTTATGGCTGATTATTTGAGTTAAAGCAGTGTTCAAAATGGATAATTTCATGTTTTTTTTTACGTAACTTTCCACAATATTTAAGTAAAGTTCCATATTGAATATTAAAAGCTCAAGAAAATAGTTACACTGATTATTTGAGTTAAAGCAGTGTTCAAAATGGATAATTTCATGTTTTTTACGTAACTTTCCACAATATTTAAGTAAAGTTCCTTATTGAATATTAAAAGCTCAAGTAAATATTGTGTAAAATTGCAGAAAAAAAACTGTTTTTGAATTATGGAAAAATACTGTAATTTAATGTGCCTGTTATTTTACTTTTTTTTTTTCCAGTGTCACACGGAGGAGTCAGAGACGTGCGGATCCAATTGCAAGGCTTTATTAGAATGGTAAACAGGCAGGAGTAAACGCCAGAAAACAGGAACAACGTAGGTAATCCGGGAAACAGTTCAATACTCAAGCCTTGGTCACAATGGCAGGCAGCAGGAATCAATAACGGGGTACACAGTCCAGAGTCATACACAAATAATCCAACAATGGCAGGCAGCAGGAATCAACAACGGGGTACACAGTCCAGAGTCATACACAGGCAATCCAATCCAGAGAAACACGCTTAGAATAATGACCATGGGAACAATTAGACTTCGCAAGGTGGCTGTGTGTGAGAGTGGCTTAAATGCAGTCAGTAAATGTGAAACAGGTGTTTGCAGCAATCAGATCAGTGGGAAATGAGGAACAGATGTGTGCAGTGATTGGTGCAGTGGCTTATGGGGATTGTAGTCCATGAAGTGTGGTGCAAGAGTTGACAGGGAAGACCAGATACGTTACATAGCCCCTCCGCAAGGAGCGGCTTCCAGACGCTCTAACCACCTTAACAATCTTGAGGGTGGTGGAGCGGAGGCGGAACAGGGGGAGGGATGGAGGGCCAGGTCCATGTAGTGGTACTGGAACCACGAAATGAGGCGGAGCCGACGGAGGGAGAAGCCATGGAGGAGGAAGGGTTGGCTCCTGCATGGGGCCGACCGACGGAGGTAGAGCCGGTGGAGCCCGAGGCGGAACCGGAGAGTCGATGGTCCTGGGCGACACAGAGGATCCGGAGGGCCAAGGCGGAACCCAAGGCTCTGGCGACCCCGGCGGAGATGGAGGTCCGGAGGTACGCAGCGGAGCCGGAGTGACAGAGGATCGAGGCTGTGCCCACAGGAGGGAGGAGGTCCACAGAGCCGGCAGGACGGAGTGACGAGGCGCAGCCGGAGGAGTAGAGTCCAGAGGCGAAGGTGGGGTGACGACTGACCGGGGCGGAGCCGGAGAGACGATGGAGCCCGGAGGAGCTGTTGGGCCGACGGCCGACAACGGAGACGAGGGAGCACAGAGCCGGGGTGGAGCCGCAGGGTCGGAGGACCGAGGTGGAGTCCAAGACTCTGAGACTGGAGGTGATGGTGAGGGGTCCTTCAGTCTGGACACCGATGGCGACTGGCAGTCCCACGGCAAGTCCTCTGCCACGAAGGTGGGATGGGGGTGAGTAGAGGGACTGTCAGGAGACAGAGGTGGCAGGACTGGAGCAGCAGGGAGGGTGGGTGGGAACAGTCCATGCTTGAGCTCCGTGACCAGAACCGGGCAGACAGGAATCTCAGGACGACTGGATGTAACCAGCGGAGTCTCTGGAAGGCTGGGCGGAACCAGCGGAGGCTCTGGAAGGCAGGGCTGAACCAGCGGAGTCTCTGGAAGGCTGGGCGGAACCAGCGGAGTCTCTGGAAGGCCTGGCAGAACCAGCGGAGTCTCTGGAAGACTGGGCGGAACCAGCGGAGTCTCTGGAAGGCAGGGCGGAACCAGCGGAGTCTCTGGAAGGCTGGGCGGAACCAGCGGAGTCTCTGGAAGGCAGGGCTGAACCAGCGGAGTCTCTGGAAGGCTGGGCGGAACCAGCGGAGTCTCTGGAAGGCTTGGCAGAACCAGCGGAGTCTCTGGAAGGCAGGGCTGAACCAGTGGAGTGGAGCGGAGCTCTTGTGAAGCGGGCTCTGGACGACGCTCTTGTGAAGCGGGCTCTGGACGACGCTCTTGAGGAGCGGGCTCTGGAGAACTGGACGACCCCAGCGGAGATTCAGGAGGGCTGGGCGTCTCCAGCGGAGACTCTGGAAGAGCAGGCTCTGAGCGAGCGGTCACTGGAGGGCGCTCTGGCGGCGCAGTCACTGGAGGGCGCTCTGGCGGCGCAGTCACTGGAGGGCGCTCTGGCGGCGCAGTCACTGGAGGGCGCTCTGGCGGCGCAGTCACTGGAGGGCGCTCTGGCGGCGCAGTCACTGGAGGGCGCTCTGGCGGCGCAGTCACTGGAGGGCGCTCTGGCGGCGCAGTCACTGGAGGGCGCTCTGGCGGCGCAGTCACTGGAGGGCTGGTTGGGAGACCAGCTGCTCGAGCCGACAGCAGCGGTGGGTCCTCCACGCTAGAAATTAGCCTTTGCCACCCCGTGGTAAAGTGTGGCTGCTGTGGTTCTGGGCTAGCAGACCTCTTGTGCTGTGGCTCTTCTAGAACTCTCACAGTAAGCGGAGAGCCGCATAACACCAACGCATAATTCATAAAGTCCTCCACCGAACACTTAAATTCCCCTCCAGGCAACAGCGATTTAATGGGTTCATTGAGTCCAAAACGGAATAAGTCCCTCAGCCATACTTCATCGTAAAAAGGTACTTGAAGTGATAACCTACGAAACTGTAGTACATAATCCTCAATGGGAAGATCTTCCTGTCGGAGGAGCAGAAGTTGGTCGACTGGGTCCATGATGATGCTGGGGGTGAAACAAAGCCGCTGGATCCTGGTTTGGCGAAGTCTTCTGTCACACGGAGGAGTCAGAGACGTGCGGATCCAATTGCAAGGCTTTATTAGAATGGTAAACAGGCAGGAGTAAACGCCAGAAAACAGGAACAACGTAGGTAATCCGGGAAACAGTTCAATACTCAAGCCTTGGTCACAATGGCAGGCAGCAGGAATCAATAACGGGGTACACAGTCCAGAGTCATACACAAATAATCCAACAATGGCAGGCAGCAGGAATCAACAACGGGGTACACAGTCCAGAGTCATACACAGGCAATCCAATCCAGAGAAACACGCTTAGAATAATGACCATGGGAACAATTAGACTTCGCAAGGTGGCTGTGTGTGAGAGTGGCTTAAATGCAGTCAGTAAATGTGAAACAGGTGTTTGCAGCAATCAGATCAGTGGGAAATGAGGAACAGATGTGTGCAGTGATTGGTGCAGTGGCTTATGGGGATTGTAGTCCATGAAGTGTGGTGCAAGAGTTCATGATGACAGGGAAGACCAGATACGTTACATCCAGCACCCCAGCTGCTATAGATCTAGATCTATCTATCTATCTGTTACATGTTTCTCGATTAGAAATTATGTGCAGGCAATCAAGAAAAACTGAATGGGGAAACACCAGAATCTATGGGGCCATCAGATCCTATTAATACCAATGCAAAAATGAAAGTAAATTTTAATATATATATAAGGAATAATTGACGACGGGACGTAGAATTCCTAGAAAATAATGCACACCCGAGGTGGTGATGCGGTCACGACGCGAAGCAGAGTGGCCGTTACACCTCGGGTGTGCATTATTTTCTAGGAATTCAACGGACCGAAGTCAATTATTCCGCTTATACTACAGTTACCACACCTCAAGACAACGATCAAATGATATATTTCAAGACATTCGTCCGGTTTGTATCCTTAAAATGCTTTTGTGAGTAGGATTATTTTCTTACGCAGCTCATCCAACAACTTCGTTGCTAGTTCCAAAACGTCATTTTAGACCTAGTAACGAAGGCTTGAGCTGTTGAGAGCAGACTATGCAGTTAATAACTGCGTCTCAGTGGCAAAAAGTTCAACTGTAAGTTCATCTGCTTTAAGATGCAGCTGTTATTACTCTGCTAGTGAGAAATGGACATGTATAGCGCTGACAATACGTTTCTGTGCTAGAATGTGACCTATAGTGTGCATGCGAGCGCGTGATTGCAAGACAGAAAAAAGTTTGTGCGTGTATATTTACTAATTTATTTATTTATTGGTTCGTTGCATATTTCTATTAGTTGCAGCAATAAATGAAACACAAAGTTCTTAGCCATATCAATATTATTTATTTGTTGTACCTTCGATAAAAATGTGCAGCAGGCCAGCCATTATTGTTTCATTTTCGATTTATATGGCTACAACTTAATTTATCTAGACCTTTGTTTTATTTATTAAAATTAAACTGCACGTTTCCATTAATTGTAAAATTCGACATTGAAAACGGCAGATCAAGCGCGGGGGGCTGTGTGTTCGCAGAGATTGCCTTTTCCTGTTGATCGTGGGTTTCTGATTTCTGATTTTCTGTGACATTTGAACTGTTGTTTCCTGAGAGGATCAGGCTCCATTGTTTTCTTTCTTTAGCCGAAGGTGTCCAATAGCTTTTTAGGCTTGTTTCGCACCTGTGCCCTGTGACAGACATTTGCCTGCTCTCCAGCCCTGCTTCTGTCAGAATTTGAACTGCGGTGCTTCTCAGTGAGTGGTTGGTGTATCTTTTGGATAACCCGACTGCCTCGCTGATGCGTGGAAGCATATTTCCGAGGTAGGTCACACCCATCGGTTCGCGGGTATACCAGAACTCTCGCCCGTCGAGCTCCTCCTGTGGGGCTTTCAGTGGATGAAGATAGAAGGATGTGGCATCAGGTGGGCATTTAGCGATGTATTTTTTGAAACTTTTGACTGGGCAAAAGGGGTCACTTGAATTAGCAAACATGAATCCTCGGTAGCAGTCTTTGTTAGGATCAGTGGGCTTTTTGTGGTTTTTTGTTTCAGCATTGTAAGACAAGCAAACATATTCATCTCCATTTTCGTCTTTTTTAATAACGAACGAATGCTTTCTCAATTCTCGATTTCCTTCACGGCCCCTTCTTGCCAGGTTCAGCTGAACATCAAACCAGACCTTGCGAACCAGTCCGGCTGCTGTGTCTGGTGACAGATACGGAGAGTTGCGAATGCGCTGTATTTCAGCGATGGAGATGGGAGGATGAAGAAAACTGGTGTCTTTTCCAGCCTTGCGAAACTTTTTGAGGACGGCCCTGAATACGTCGTTTGATGACTTGAATTCGGATTGACCAGTGATGTTATATCTGGACATAAAGCGGTTCAGTCCTGCTCTTAGGGAAATAAAACTTGACATGGAGTACTCTGCGCCGGATGCGTTTCGGACAGTGGCATAGAAAGCTCGCAGCTGGGTATTTAAAGCGTCTGCTCCCTCTCTCTCTACCTCATCCACAGACATATTTTTGGCCTTAAGCCAATCATTAAACACATTAACTGCCCAAGCTGTTGTTTTTTTGGTGTTTTCTTCATGTTTTTCTCCTTCGAGTATGTCTAGCTGTTCTTCGCTGATCGTTTTATGTCTTTTGTTCTTGCCGGCTGCTTTTGATGTCCGCTTCCGTTTATGTTGTTTTTCATCTGGACTGTCCAATACTGCTGCCGCCCAGTTGTTAAAATTTTCATATTTACCATAAATATTAAAATGTACGTGCGGAAAATGGTCTGCCATGTTGTTGTTGTTGTTGTTTGTGTATGCAAATGTCCGTTATTACAGTTATAACTATGCGAAGTGATATGGAACTGTAATTCGGTCAAAAGCTGTCTGGAACTTGTGGTACTTTTCAGTTTAAATCTGGTCTCTCCTATTGCTGAGCTTGAATAAAACTTTTGAACTTTGACAGATTGACTCCAGACCATTTTTGAACACGCATGGGACTCTTTGAAAGTCCAACAAACTACGTTCGCCGTGCGTTTCCCTGAATATAATGCACACCTCTAGAACGTTCGTCAGCCAATCAGATTCAAGGATTCAACGGCCCTGTAGTATAAGCCTACATAAACCATACTTATACTTTTAGAATTTTATAAAAAAGTTTATTTACAGATTAATTCAAGTAAAATTACATTTTTATTATTTTTTTTATTTCTGACGGTTTTCGTAGCACAACTTGATGTATTTGATGAAACTGTCCAAAATCGCTTTGAGATCTGGGACGCAAAGGCAACTTTTTCCACCTTTGACCACAAGATGTCATTAGTGTGCAACGTGTTGAAAAGCTTCGAGTAATGAACCTTTTTACGATTCAGTTGAGGGGAAAGCTTTAGTGCTTCGAAAAGCTTCATTTTCCCATCACTATTATATTTATGATGCATTTATTTTACATAGCTTGTAAAAACGCTTGGTTAAAACTTTAAAACCACAAACCTTTCTTCAGGTGAACCACAAACAGATGAGGAGCGCAGCGCATCTTAATGACGTCATGTCACCAGAGCAAAATAAAAGTTAATTGGTGCACTGCTCTCTAGAATCACAAACACATCAAAGAAATGTTGATTATTGAATAGAATTTCGTACCCATATGATGATGCATTTCTAAAGTTATTAACATCGCAAATCTATCGTATTTTTCTCTATTTTTTAAGTGATGTTTCATTAACAAATTTCAGGAGGAGCTCGCGCAGATAATTAACACGGCCAATTCATCATCAGCAATCACTCCCTATCCAATCACTCTCCCTATCCAATTACTACAGTCCCTTTAAATAACCAAGCAGTCCTAGCTTCACTTATCTCTGATTTCAGCATCCCTCCCACCCCCCCTTTTTATTTTCTCTTCACCTCCAGCTAGGGAGAGCGCTATTGGGTTCGGGCCAAATGCCGAGCTCGGACCCCTCTTTCTGGGCAGGGGGAGTGCCCCGGGCTCGGGAATGACTACCGAGCTCGGGGCCCTCTCCCGGACAGCATGCCAAACACGCTTAACTTTTACACTGTTTATTATATGCAAGAGCGAACTCGTGAAATAGCCTATCCTGTAGAATTCACAATCTGTAGTTATTTAGGTAGGTCATTCTTTCTTTCTTTTTTTTTTTTTTTAATACTGCAGGAAATAATAACTCATGCAAGAAACTACTTTCCTTTTTTGGATTATTTCTGCAGTCCTGCAGGAATTATAAAATCCTGCATGATTTTTCACTTGTGTGTGCTGGGTTTTCTGTTGTACTGAAGGGTCCATTCTAAAACCTGTAGGAATTTGCTGCATATTGCCAATGTGCCCTGCAGGATTTCATTATTCCTGCAGGTATCCTGCAGCAAAAAAAAATGGGAATCCTGCAGGATTCCTTAAAGCATGCTGGATCATCCTGCATGTTTCTAAAAACCTGTAGGAATTGCCTGCACATATTGTCAATTTGTCCTGCAGAATTTTATAATTCCTACAGGATACCAGTAGGTATCCTGCAGAAAAAATGAAAATCCTGCAGGATTCCTGTAGGGTTTTTTTGTAAGGGAACCGGAACTGCCGTCTCCCCACTCGGAGACGTTCTTCGATATTCAATTGTTGCGTGACATAGGCCTATAGAAGACAAACCAACACAATTCCCATTAACCCATTACAAAATTTTATGAGGGTTTTTATTATTTTATTTATTTATAGATTTATTTTTTCACCAGGGAATTTGCTGTTCACCACAGTATTTGTGTAATGTGTACAAATTATTTCTTCTTTACAGTTATCACAGTGCAACAAAATAGATTTTATATATATGTATATAAAGGTCCAGAACTAATTTTGTAGACTCAAATTAATATAAATAAAAAGTTTTACTTTTGAGTTATATAAAGTGTTGTGGTGTTTATTGATTTAAAAAAAGAACAATAATTATTTTATATATCTAAGTCACTGAGTGAATTAATAGTTAACAAAAGCAATCATTTTTTTAAAATTAAATAAGGCTGAATGAAAAAAAAAATCTTCCAACTAAAGACAGCTGAGTCGCATTCAAACGCAGAAGCAGAGGGAGTTTCCATGGAAACGGGTGTCAACACTTTAACTGACAGCCAGGCTGCGTCCGAAATCGCCTACTTCTCTACTATTTAGTAGGGAAAAGCAGTAGGCGAGCAAATAAGTATGTCCGAGTCCTAAGTATTTATAAAAGAGTAGGCGAGAATTAGTAGGCGAATGCACTAATTCTCGCGAGATTCGGGTGTACGTCTACTTAAAGTGCGTCCGAATATGCCTACTTAACTACTATATAGTAGGAAAAAAAGAGTACGTGAAGAAAGAAGTACGTCCGAAACCTCAGTATTCACAAAAGAGTAGGCGAGAAATCCCCGGATGTCCTACTGCTTCAGCCCAGATCCTGAAGTCTTCATCGATGGATACTTTTCAATCCCAGGAGTCCACAGGAGGCCAAAACGTCATCATCGAACGTGATTGAGAACCACGGCGAGGGTGTTTACAAATGTGAGTATTACAACCAAAACACGGTTCCCTGTCTTAAAAATCATATTTGTTGAGCTACTTTATCGTAAACTGTTGATTTGCATAAGGTGCCAAGATGTTATACAGTATGCTATAGTTGTGATTTCGCTGTTAAAACATGTTTTATGACGTATAGCGAACATTAAGCTTCAGGTAGCACACGCACGTCTTTAAAAGCGGATTTACATAAAACATATACATTTTAAAGACGTTTAATAAATGTGACAATGTCTATTTAACAAATGACAGGAAAATGTTCTAGACTAGAGCAACACACAACACAAAACATCTGAGTGAGTGATGGACGTTATGTGAGAATTCACTGTCACTGCTTTACATTAATGTAAGTAATGTAAATAAACACATATACATATAGTAGGCCTAACTGAACTTCAAACTCATTTCAAACAGAGCTATAACAGAACTTTTCTGATTCTTGATTTATGTGACTTTGTTGCAGATGTTTTGTGGTGGAGCAGGACCTGAAAGGAAAGGTGACTGCAGCATTTTTGGGGAAAAGTAAAATCCGAAACTTAATATAAAGATTGATCATTTTGTAACTTCCAATAAAGAGATCTAATGACACTGTGCTGTTAAAATGACAGTTTTTGTATTATATTTGTGCATCTTTGTATGATCTGAAATGTCTGCAGACTGGTGTGTGCAGTAAGAAAGGAGAAATCCACAGCAGCATCCTGGAAATGAGACCCTCCATCACTCCACCTGCCCTTTGTTTCATCTGGACCAGATGTTGCTGCGGTCTCTTCATCAAAAAGACTAGAAGACCAATATGTTTAATAAAGCTTTGTTCCATGTGTATTTATTTATGTTCATGGTTACTTTTATTATTTTACTAATTTATTCATGTTTCCTGATGTTGTCAGTAAATAAAATATAACATTTTCATAAGCGTATGCATTTATTCATTACTTCATTGAAAAAACAACAACATTATGCTTGTTTAACTAAAAATATAATTAATTATTAGTCAGCATTTATCATTATTATTGTTGGTACGTGTTGGAGTGGGCTAGCAATGCATTCTAAAGTTATTTTAATTTCTAAATAGTAATACTTAAATTTTCCGAGTGTAAAATCAACAGTCTTCTCCAAAGGTAAGATCTTTGAGCAACTGATCGACGTCTCTTTTGTGCAGATGTTGTAAACATGGAGGAGAGTGTACTAGGGTTGTCATGTTACTGATGCCATGAGGTGTCGCTGTCGCTCAAATTTTTGTATTATTATTACTGCAGAATTTATAATTCCATACAAACTCAGGGAAAGACTTAAGTATCTTTAACAAAGAACAATCATGACAGAAAACATAACTATAAAAGGTTTGCGTACATAGTACAAGATTAGATACAGAAAAAAATATTAAATATATTTGAATATTCATAAAATCGCAATGAATTAAAAATTGTTTTTGTTATTTATTTATTATTATTTTAAGTTTCAGGGATGAAAGGACAGAGAAATTCAGCAAGAAAAAGGAAAACAAATCAGATCTAAGCTAGTTTTGCACAATTTTGCCCATTAACATATTCAAGACAACAAATTTGGGGGTTTTAGTCATTTTAGTATTGTTAAAAATATAAAAACTTCAATCAATCCAAAATAAGCAAATTTCATCAACATCAAAATGTTTACAGATAGATGAATTAAATCCGTCGCTCATATCATTTCATGTTGCGCTTGTTATATAACGTCATAGGTCACATGATAACGTCAACATGGCGGAACGCATCCATACTCAACGAGATTTGGCTGTTGAGTAGGTACTCTTTTAGCGCTCGTTAAGTAAGTACTTATTGAAATTAAGTACCTACTCATTGAGTAGGCGATTTCGGACGCAGTGACAGCCACTAGAGACGTCTCTTGCTGCGTTTTTCACAGTTCTGAGGTGAGTTTAGTCCCTAAAATTACACAAATAATATATACAACTGTTCCTGACACCTTTCTTACTTGTATTTGACTCACTTCTGTTGAATATTTACTTCATAGAAATAGTTTACAGTCTTCGAAAAAGTCTGTTAGCATGTCAACCTTTTTCAGAAGAGAAAACTAGTCTAACTCAAGATTGAGCTCTTATTTACGTAAGTTTTGAATTTTAATCACATCTTTATGTGTAGATGAGCGATTTTGTTAGCTTTGTAAAGGGTTTGCTGGCAGTTTGTAAATGGTTTATTGGAAGTTGTCTAACTGGTGATTGATGGCAGGTGTAGGTAATGATCAATGCTGAGCGAGACACTGGTGAAGGAGAGCTGAGGGAAACTCTGACAATAATAGACAATAATAATGTTCTGTATTGTACTTCTGTTATTAAAATTGTATTATATTAAAAATGTCTGTGAATCAATTTTGTGTTTAAGATTTACCATGTAATATTTTAAATAAATAATAGGTGTGGCATAAATATGGTTAAATTATGGCTTTTGATTTATCAGCCACATGTGGTCCACGTACGGGCCATAGCCCTTTACAGAATTCAACCATATAAGGATACCATATAAGATCCATATTTCAACCAGATCTGTTTTCATGATTTGGCTCATTTTAGGTTGGGTTATGGCACTGTTTTGGCTTGGTTCTGGCTAAAAAGATGTGGACCAGATTTGGGCTGAGGAACCAAAACTTATCTGCGCCACACTTTAGCTGTTGGTATGGGCCAGATCCGGCCCAGAGGAAATTTGCTGACTGGGAAACTGCTTATTGCATTGTATTATATCAGCAAAGAATTTGCATTTTCATCTGTTAACGTGTTCTCCTCCTCTAATCTCATCTGTCCTGTTTCAGAATGGGCAGTGTGTTGGCTGTCTTTGTGCCTGAGAGTTCTTCACCTAGACATCAGGAGACGAAGCCTCTCCTTCCAAACCCCGGAAGGTATGAAGAGTGTCATTGCAAATGCAAAGGTAAGAAAATAATTCCTTTCTTGAATGATTATGATTTTTTTTTTAAACTATATACTACATATTTACAGATGGTGAGCTATGTTTGTGTACATAAATAAATAAAATATTCAAATTAAAAATATACACATTTACCAGGGTTTCCGCGGGGTCTTAAAAAGTCTTAAATTCGCTGTTCTAGGTCTTAAATAATTTTACACAGGTCTTATTTTTCCGATGTCCATGTAACGCTACCTCTAATGCTCATTTAAATTCTCTTTTTGTTGTTGTTGCTTGGTTTTCATGGTGTTGTAGTTCTTTATTTCACTAGTCCAAATATAATTTGCTGTATTACCAACTACAAATGAGACCAACATGCAATAGCCAATCGGCTTTCTGTTATCGGCGCGAGTCTCTCTCGGATTGGTGGCTCCTCACTGCTTAGGCAAGGCCCACACTGCAGCTCTGCAAACCCCAAATCCGTGTCACTTTTGGATCAGAGCCAACACTAGTTAGTTCTCAATCCATAGGGACCCTGTGACGTCACTGTGCTTTATCGCCGCCATTTTTGTGTCCGCGCTACCTATTTCAGTCTATGGTCACAGCAGCCACAACTACCAGAGGAAGATCAACAAAACTCCCAGACTGTTCAGAACAAGGATACAATATGTCCGGGATCTGTTATTCTGTTAGCTGTAACAACAATCATCAGAAAAAAACCTACAAACTACAGTTTTATTCGATCTCAGCAGTGCTTGAAGTGGGTTGGTATGCATACAGTATAGCCTTTAGTGTACCGGTGTCATTCACGCAGGTGCTTTTCACAGCAAGGGTGTTTTTATCTGCACAACAAGAGTAGTGGAATAATAATTAATTATTGAATAAGATTGTGAATCAGTACATTATAACCAAAATAATGCCTTAAAATGAAAAGAAGCATTTTTTTGCGATTACATCATTTTGAACCGATCAATTCGTGAGTCCAAAGATTTAGTAAACAAGAAAGCAATCGAACAGCAAGTTCAAAACAGTGCTAATGCAGAGAATAGTGACTTACAGTACATCCAGATGCCGTAAATTATTTGTTTCAGTGTGTATTTGGCTTAAGAGCAAGATTATGTTTTAGATTATGCAGTGTTTAGTGAATTATGAAAATTAAATAATAAACGCTAAACTATTGTACTACATAGCGTTCGTCATTGCAACGCCTGCAGTAAAGTATATGTAAAAAGGTTCTCAAAAATAATCATATTTGTTTTGCTAAAACTATTTATGTACAATTACTCTAAAAATTATTTGTCATACAAAATGGCACACAAGTTACACACAAACCATCGTCCCGAGTAAATGGTACCATTGTGAATTGTGACTGGCTGCACAAGTGGTGTAATAAACTAAACTAAAATGTTATTGCAGCCATATAGCTTGAATGAATACAAATGCATATTTTAAATAAAGAAATCTCTTGCTTTTGGTGCTTGAATTTGTGCTTCAATGAGATCCAGGTTTAGGAATACACAAGACGTGAAAGACGTCTTCCCTCAGGTATATTTTATGTTTTCTTGGCTTGCTGGATGTTGGGCTTATGCTCAATAAGCACTTTTTTTTTTTGCATTCGCCAAAACTAATTTGCCGAAATCTAAGCGTGGACTGTAAAAGGGAATTAGTGTCGTCAGCGCGAGTCTCGTTCCCTGTGAAGTAGTGACCAGGATTCTTCAAGGTCTTAAAGCCTTCATCGAGCGACTACGTTCACAATAATTTACACTTTTTGTCCTAAACATACAATCAAGTCAAATACACAGTGTGGGAAGTAGTAGTAAAAAGTAATTTCTTATTTCAATTTATTATTAAATCTCATTTAGATGCGCTGTGTCTGTTGTCATATCGGACACAAATATGGCGGCGAGCATAGCGGAAGTGACGTCTTTGGTACCCATGAATAATAATAATAATAATAATAATAATAATAATACATATAGGTCAAGCTATCTGACCACCAGCCTTTGAGATACTTTTAAAATCTTTATTTTACCTGCCCGACCAAACAAATAGCCTGATTAAAACTGAAGTGACAAAAACAACCAGAGAAACATCAAAATGCATGAAAGATTCCTATTTTAATCTATTCAACGTAAACGGCAATTGGTAATGAGTAGTGTATTTCTGGTCTCTTTGTGAGAGACTTCAAAACAAACAAGCGTAACAGCACTCATAAAGAAATTACATGACATTAATTTTAGTTTAATAAACTAGTTAGTCAAGTAGTTACTTACATTGTAGATGACAGATTAACTGTTTTGTTCTGTTTCACCAACGAAAATAGTTCCAAACAAGGATCACAGCAGAAGTACAGCACATTCTCCAAGAAACATTTTACTACTAATCGATTCAGAGTTTGGCTTGAATCAGTCGAAATAACTCACTCATGAAGTGACTTACTGCCACCTGCTGGTAGTTTAGTAGCCTATGTTTAAAAGTATGCATCCCCAGCCCAGCATTTCCAATTTGTATATTCATAAATGGATTTAAAACATTAATCTCATAACATCATTTATTGCATTTTTAATTTTGCAGTGTAAATTATGTAATCTGACGGCTAACAGCCATATAGAATTTATTGAAAAATTGTAATGATTGCAAAGGAAAACATTTCAAAAAGGAAAAAAAAGGTGAATCAAATATGCAGATTTAAGATGTAAAAGTTAATAGAGCACTGATGAAAATATGCCTCAGAATAAATAGTTTACATCACCAGATATCTCTAAGTGGTACTTTTATGGGGATATTTTGTGTGGAATAGTATCTGCTGATATGAAAAGTTCACTGTATATCATAGTAATACATATAATTTATGACAGCCATGAAATATTGTTTACTTTTTACATTAAATGTTACATATTTATATGCATGTAATGTAACGTGTTTCCATTACAGGTTTAGGTCTTAAATTTCATATAAGGTGGTATTAAAAAGGTCTTAAAAAGTCTTAAATTTCACTTGTTCATATCTGCAGAAACCCTGATTTACAGACGGTGAGCCCTACAACCTACTGCCGCCTGAATGCTGCCGTGCCAATTCTTCAGCTTTATTTCAAAGATGGATCTGACCTTCATCCCAGCCTGCAGCTTTCACGACAGTCCATCACGTCCCTCATCGCTGCTTTGAAGTCAGATTTTGACCATGGCTGGGAAACAGATATTGAGGTTTGACATCCCAAAGTCCACGGTGGATGACATTGTGCACAGAATCAGCAGGGCAGTCATCTGTATTTTGAAAATGGTGATCGCTTTCCCGACCCCGGATGATCTGGAGGTAGTGGAGGGAGGTTTTGCCCAGCTGGCTGGGTCTCCAGCTTTCTGCACGGTAGCTGGTGCAATAGACGGCTGCCACATCCAGATCAAAGCACCTGCAAGTGACCCCATGCTATTTCAACAGGAAGCTGTTCCACTCTGTTCAGCTGCAGGCCATCACCGACCACAAGGGGAAGTTCATTGATGTCTTTGTTGGGTATCCTGGGTCGGTGCATGATGCCAGGGTGCTTAAGAACGGCCCTGTTTACTCTGGCCGCTTATATCCACCTGCAGGAAAATGCATCCTCGGAGATGGTGGGTACCCCTGTTTGAGCGCGCCCATCTGCCTCATCACCCCGTACAGAATCCTGTACATGCTCGCTTCAACGTCAAGCATGCTCGTGCACGCAACGTTGTTGAAAGAGCCTTCGGGATGCTGAAGACACGCTGGAGGTCCATCTTCTTCAAGGCCCTGGAAGTGAGCCCTGCATTTGTGCCAGAAGTTGTTGCTTGCTGTGCAGTGCTCCACAACTTCTGTCATTAGAACGAGGACATTGTTGATGCAGAGGTTGTGGAGGATCCTGCCGATGACCCACCTGAACCCCAAAACACAGAAGCCAGACAACTGTGTGCCTGCTCTTCATGAGCATGATTACCTGTAAGACAATTTAACAGGTAAAGACTTTGCAAATCAGTTCTTGTTCTCACATTGAAATCGTTTAAGCATGTCTATGTTAGCTAGTTAATATGTAAATAGTTAGGTGTGTGTGGGTGGGCACAGCCAGCAGGGTGTTGTGATGCAAAAAAATGCAGTAGTAGTTAGAGAGAGGTGGAAGTGCATAACATCTGTGTGCATCCCTCTTGCTTACGGCTCACTGCCACTGGCAGTGTGATGAAAAAGCAGTATTTTTCAGGGTTTATGAAAACCGTTTTATGAAAGTAAATTTATGAAAAGTTAAAGGGAATACAACTAATCAGTACTTAGGATGCAAAATTATGATACATTTACATTTAATCATTTAGCAAACACTTATCCAAAGCGACTTACAAATGAGGACAATGGAAGCAATCAAATCAACAATGCTATGTAAGCTCTGACAAGTCTCAGATTAGCTTGTAGCAAGGATCTTTTAATTATATAGTAAATAAAAAGAAAACGGATATAAAAAGAATAGTGCAAGCAATTTTTTGTTAACTGTAAAATAAACAGAAAAAAAATAGAAAATATAAAAAGTTTTTTGTTAAAAAAATTATACAAGAAGCCTTGTTTTCTGTGAAATTGAACAAAATGAAGTTCATGATTAAAACAAGGACAATCTCTCTGACCATTCTTTGTATCCCACCTTTTCAAGTGCCACATTTGGTCAATTATGCGGCATTGTACATTACTGGCAAATCGTAGCAGTAGTTTGACCAACGTAGAAAAGTAGTTTTACCAATAACATGCAGACAGTAGTTTCTTTCACAGGCGTTTCAAGTGTTGTGCTCGAGACCCAGCCTTCTTTCTCATTCATCAGTGCTTTCATTTCTGTATTTACTGGTAAAGTCATACTGGTAATTTGACAGCAATTTACCGGGATTTCTGTGTGAAAGGGGCTATTGTCAATGCCTGCATGTTATAGGTCAAGCTATTGTTGTGATTCACCTTCAGAAAATATGAAAACTGAAAAATTAAGCCAGCACCTAGATATTTTAGGCAATATAGAAATCCTGGCCAGGACATGTCTAGGTAAAATAAATAAATAAAAAAGAGGAAGAATGGGTCAACATTTACAGTATGCGAAAAACAGTACTATCATTGAATTCATAGTGTGTTTTATTAGGGAAAGGAAATGTGCTGTGCTGCATTCACACACCATGTCATAATTACTGTAAAAAAGCTCTGTATGTTACAAATAGACCTTGTGGTACTTTGTCTCCCTTGATGAAGTGAGAGCAGGTTTACGCGACGTGGAGATCCTTATCATCGACGAGGTATCCATGATCTCAAAGGATATGTTCGCTTACATCAACTGGAGATTTCAGCAGATCAAAGGCAGCAAGAAGCCTTTTGGAGGGATCTCTTGTCTCGCTGTAGGGGATTATTATCAGCTGCCCACGACAGGTAAAGCCAAACCGCTGTGCGTGTTTGAATAGGATGTGCTGGACTTCTGGAAGGACAATTTTCAAATCGTCACCCTGACAGAGATCATGCGCCAGAAAGAAGACCTCGCTTTCGCTCAGCTGTTGAACCGACTGCGAGCAAAGCCGAAGGCCGAACCTCTCAGGGAAGATGATAGAACTTTGTTACCCCAGGCTGTGAAGAATTCAGAAGACTGTCCGCGTGAAGCACTGCACATATTCGCCACCAACAAAGAAGCCCTTAAGTACAATACCGAGACTGTGCAGGCCCTTTACGCTGACATCATAACATTTGATGCCGAAGACTACAGGAAAGACCCCACAACAGGAGGGATGAAGAGACTACGCAACCCGCCACTGGAAAAAAGGACAACTTACTTGACACCATAGAAGTTGCCGTGGGAGTTTGTGTAATGGTGACCAGGAATCTGGACGTAAAAGACGGAATCGTCAACGGATGTTTTGGCAGGATTGCAAACATCATCACCAAAACGAAGGATGGAATCGCCACAGTGGAGATGCTAGGCCTTCAACTCGACAATCTGAACGCTGGCCAGAAACATCGCAAGAAAGTAGGAGGTGAAGACGACGTCTTGGTCTACATCGAGAGATCCGAAGAGACTCTGAGGAAAGGAGCGGTTTCCCATCAAGTTAGCTTACGCCTGCACAGCCCACAAAGTTCAAGGCATGACGATGCAGTCTGCAGTAGTGTCCTTGAAGAAGATTTTTGAGCCAGGAATGGCCTACGTTGCCCTTAGCAGAACCACTTCCCTACGTGGATTACACATCACAGACTTCGAAGAGAAGAAGATATATGTTAATCCAGAAATCACAGCCTCTTTGCAGGCCATGAGGAGAGCACCAGTCGAAGAAATTATGCCACTTCTGCGGCACGTTAAGGAGAACAGGCAGGAACATACACTCACCATCATTCACCACAACACAGAAGGACTTGAACCCCACATCGAGGACATCAGATGGTATCATGAGCTGCGTCACGTGGATATTCTTTGTCTGACGGAAACACACCTGTCCGGATCGTCTACTTCATCGGATCTCCAATTGGACGGATATAACCTATTTACCCACAACAGACACGTCTCCTACTCCACGCATCAAGACATTGGAAAGAAGAACGGAGGTGGAGTCGCAATATATTGCAAGGAGCACATTCCAGCTCAGCCCCGGCAATATATACAAAATGTGACCGATCTGGAGTTCGTTGTCATCAAATTAGATTCGCCAATAAAGGCAGCAATTGTAGCAGTGTATAGGCCGCCACAGTACAACGTTGGAGATTTTTTTGACTAACCTGAAGGGTATGCTGGATTATTTTGACCTCGTACACGACGACCTTGTCATCGTCTGTGGAGACTTTAATGAGGACCTCCTATACACTGGGAAAAAACGAGTCTGGAGTTGTTTCAAGCTCGAGGATACACCCAACTGATTACAACAGCCACGACGGAAAAACACACACTACTTGATCACATCTACATTTCAAATCCGGACCTCTGCCTTCAGTCGGGTGTGTTACAGAGCTACCACAGTTACCACAATCCTGTGTACTGTGTGTTGCGCTTGATATAGGTGGTTTTGTTTTGGTTGTCGTTGGGAAATGTTTTGCAGTGTTATGCCAACTTGTTTTGCTTGCATGGTTGTTTATGTGTTATGCCATACAGAACCGTTCGGACCAAGCATTCTTTTAAGGATGGTGGTTGGGTTCAGACAGCCTTAGCTAACGGGTTGGCTTGTATGGTTGAGTTTTGGTGTTAGGCCATACAGAACCGTTGGGACCAAGCATGCATTAACGGTGCGGGTTGGGCTCTGACAACCTTAGGCAACGGGTTGGCGTGTATGGTTGTGTTTTGGTGTTAGGCCATACGGAACCGTGGCTCTGAGCATGCATTAACAGTGCCAGTGGGCTCAGAACAGCCTTAGCCAACGGGTTGGTACGTATGGTTGTGTTGTGGTGAGACGTATAGTCGTCTTGAGGTTTTATGGCGCTGAGCTAGCAGGAAAGAAGAGCAGCACCTACAGCAGCAGGAAGGACGAAGATAGAAGTAGATTCAGGCAGATTCAGGGAGGACACTGGCAGCAGCACCAGCGACAGACAGGATACAGTGAGGATTATTGTGGCAGCTCCAGGGAAGCAGTAAGTGAGTAACATCACTAACATGAAGATAGCAAGGTAAAGGGGGAGGTAGTAAGACACTAGTAAGACACTATTATATTAGAAGTTTTAATTTTAATTTGTTCGACAATCTGTACTAAATGTGTTATATGCAGTTATTGAACTGTTATTCTGTCATTAATATGTGCCCTTCTGTAAAGTTGCAGGAAGAGACAAAAGCAGTCATGTCCAAGACTGGATGCGACTCTGCAATATACCATCCAAAGCTAAGTGTTTAAACATTTTGATTCAATCACTGTACTACTGCACATCATAACCACATTTATAAGAAAATGTTAATTCTAATCTCATTTTGATGTTGATGTTTTTCAGCAGTTGAAGTCAGAATGCCTGAGAAGATCGAGTGTGCTACAACACTAATGATGACAGCATCTGAATACCGGCATCTGTGGTAAGCATAAGATTAGAATTGGTTTTGAAGTTTGGAAGATTGTTTTGTGACTAAATAAAAACAAGTAGTGTCTTTCTGTAAAGTTAAGTTGTGAATTTACTTTTATTTACTACTTTAGTATTTGTGTATGATAATGATCCTATTATTCATTTATTATTTACAGGATGGGACCAGTAGTTGATGGCACTGAAGACCAGAGCAAAGGACAATGCTGAAGACAGAAGAAGCAGAGAAATATGCATACTAAAGCACTGATGTAAGTTCATAAATACTTCTAGTAAAATCTAGTGTTTCAGTCCATTTTATTATATACTGAGCTTAGAATTTTAAAGTGTAAATGGTTCTCTTGCAAGACAAATCACACCCGTCTTTCAAACTTTGTTTTTCATAAGTCTTGTGGAGTCAAAACAATTCAAATAAATTTACTAACGGTATCACATCTGTTATACTTCCTCTACCACAGGACATCCAGCCTGCAAGAAGAGTCAGATCCAGTGGCTAGATGGCGGGCGATCCTTCATCTAATAATCCGAAGACCAGTTAATTTTAATATGTTTAGAAATGATTTGACCATACAACATAATTGGTTTAATTTCTAAATATATTAATATTCCATATATTAGGTTAAATGAATGTGTTTTTGCAATGTTTGCGCCATGCCAGAAGAGGATGGGTTTCCCCCTTTGTTGAGTCGGGTTCCTCTCAAGGTTTTTACCTCCTGACTTTATGGAGTTTTTTCCTTGCCACTGTCGCCATTGGCTTGCTCACTGGGGGTGTTGTGCCAGATCCTGTCTCTTTCTCTGGTCCTTTCCAACTAGGGTTTCCAAAACAGGGGTTTTTGAGTTGATTAAAATCGTGTAAATAATTAATTAGTATTAAATTAAATATAGGACTGCACAATTATTAAAAATTAAAAATAAACCATGTTATGGCGATTATCAAAACTAAACCAGCTGCAATTCTTTAAACCACTGTATAAGTGTATATATATATATAAAAAAAAAAATATATATATATATATATATATATATATATATATATAATACGTAAAAATATAATGTGTATCTATCTGAGCATCTGCATGTATTTACATTTATGTGACTATATGTATATATCTTTATTAATTTATATGTAACTGTCTATATATATATATATATAATTATAAACAAAGTTTTATTTCAAAATAATAATTAAGTGATGTTTAAAATAAGTGTTTTACAATTTAAAGCTTAGTTATATTTTATTATATATTGAGTAACATAAATTTATTTTATAATTCTGTAAAGTAAAATGGTGATATTCATATTTTATATTATACAGTACAATTGTCGCATTGCAACAGTAATATTTCGGTTTTCACTTTTATAAATTTAATAGTGGTAATACAATAAGGGTATAATATTTAAATGACTTCACTGAAATAATGTTTACTGGTAGCCAATAAAACACTTTAGGATCTAGATGCGTGACTGGGATCAGGATTGGTGGACAGGATTTGGCACAACAGGTGCTTTTCTTAATTTTAATAAACATTTTAGGTGAATTGGCAAATCAAGCCTGTTTGTCTTTATTGAATGGTACATTGAGATGGTAAGAACTTACTTTTAAATAAGGTTTATACATTTCTCTAAATGAAGACCACATTAAGTGTAAATATTTATTTGTTTTATTATAATTCTGCAAATTAACTAAGTGTACTTATCCAAGACCACAATATGTCTGAATATCCAATAAGCAAACTTTAGTATCTAAACCTGAAAAAAAAAAATCACACTCTTACTTGATCTGGAAAGGTATCATTAATCATTTGAGTTTTCACTTCCTGGATTGCTGTTGTAGCTCAGAAGATCATTCACTGCTTATGACACTCATATGTTGAACTGCATGCTAGTACAGTACTACTCGTACTATTTTAGTCTGTCTTTCTGTGGCAGAAATAATACAAGTGTTATGTAGGTTTGTAGTTCTAAATTCAGCAGCATTACATTTTTTTATAACCTGCCTATGTCTCATCTGATAACAAATGTCTGCTTTACTTTCACTTTGTGCTCAATACATAACAGACAAACATTTCTACATGATTTTATTGAATCACTTTAACTATGGAGCCTGTTCACAAACTTTTGTGGTGAGTCAAATCTGCAATATTGCAATGTTTGTTAGTTTTTTTTTTTTTTTATTGATGCACATTTATTTAATCATATATCCACCTCACTGAAAACGAATGACAAACATAATTTTGTAGATATACAGTAGTCAACATTTGAAGTGGATCAAAACCTTTCAATAAATTTGTCCTAAAAGCATAAAGAATTATCCTTGTCTTAGAACCACTTTGATGACCTTTTTTGATCCCCTTCAGATGTTGACTATTATATGGTATTTTTTATGTATGGACTAATAGCACTTCTCTCTCTCTCTCTCTTTCTCTCTCTCTCTCTCTATATATATATATAAAATTTACAATCTCTGAAAATTGAACCCCATCCAACCTGGACAGTTCACTTTTCTTCTCTGTTATATCTTTATTATTGATAAACACTACATGTGTTTTGCCATGGCGTTGTTGATGGATGCCTGATGCCTGGCTTTTTTCATCTTCCGGCCTTTAGTATTGTGGTATTGGTGCTGAAATTGCTTAAAAGTCCTCATTGGAGTGCTGAAAGGTTGAGAGCATGACATCTAGAAGCTGGCTCTATCTCATGCCTTCCTTCCCAAGTCTCTGGACTATTCAGAAGACCCAGGTTTGGTTTCCAGGTGACCTTAGCTGTCCTCTCAGCCCATTTGATATAGCTGTGACTGAGTACAATTTTCTCTAAAATATTGTGTTAAAACTATTTATTAATGCATTTATTTACTTTTTATTAATTATACACAAAATGAAAACCGAAAACGGAGTGTCTATTCATACTAACTCCGCCCACCAATGTTGGTCAACAGCACAAAAATGGGAGTTGAACGTCAGCTTCTGTGGTCTCGTCTTTTTCAAGTTTTATTAATAGCAGAAAATCCTGCTATTTTAAATAAAAGTGTAAAAAAGATCTATACTTATTTGCAAATTCTGTACAAGCTTAGAGCACGTCTCTATCTCAGCAGCTCGGTCCAAAAACTCTTCCTCTGCATATGCTGTGAGTTTAGAATGCTTAACAATCATCTGGGAAAAAAGTGTGTGTGTGTGTGTGTGATCTCAAGATTTGTTACGTAAATCATCTATGCCATGCCAACATAGAAGAATACTTCAAAATATGCATCGCGATTTCAAAATAAAAATAAAAGTCACCCTGAATTTGCTGTAATTTGTTTAAATGTCATGAATTGCGGTGTAAAGAAACCAGGCCGTTTCAGGAATATAATACATAATAAAGTCAACTTATATTTTTCAGGTTAATGATTCATAAGAAAAGAAAAAGTTTTAATATGGAACCCCTCAAATGCAACTCACTGAGAAAGAATGACAAACAAGTTTTGTAGATAAATTACTTTAAAATTTATTTGCTTATAGCACTTGCAATGTTTTTCAAAAACATGTCATTTGCCTCATCAGACAGATGAACCCCATCCCACCTGAACAGTCCACCTCTCTTCCATGTTATAATGTGGTTGTCAATGAATCCACCACCAGTCTCAGCCATGAACTTTTTCATGGCACTGTTTACAAACTCCCTCGCTTTATTAATACTCCGGCCTTTTCCCCACCGCCAGACACACCTCTCGGTGATGTCGGAGAAAATCACCTTGGCCCCGGTGATTTTCTGCAGTGCAGAAATGTCCTTCCTCATGGAACTTAGGAGATCCAGACTCCTTAGTGCACCCAAGTCATTCCCCCCAGCATGGATCACCAGGACGTCTGGTCTCTGGCTTGTTGAGAGGACGGCAGGCAGTAGCTGGCTCCATCTCATCCCTCCTTTTCCATGCCACTTTACACTGGTGCTCCGCAGACCCAAGTTAGGCTCCCAGGCGGCCTCAGCTCTCTTTTCAGCCCACTTTACAAAACTGTGGCCAACAATCAGTACTACTTTCTCTAAAATATTTAAAGAAAACTATTAATATATTGACAATAAACTGACAAATATGTGATGAACTGATGATCAAGACAACAACTTACCTCGTGTCATGATCCCAGCAAGTGCTCAATCAGTAATGAAGCAAAAATGTATAAGAGGCTTTTTTTTCTGTCTGGTAAACCCTTAAAGAACGTTGCTAAGCAACAAAAATAACAATGCACTTTTCAAGGCAAAACAAATCTTGATTACCACAGTTACCTTTGCATTCCTGTGGACCAGAGATTTATATAGGAGAAATATCCGGATTTCTAAATATTTTTTACATTTAACTATTTATTTATTCATTCATTCATTTATTCTTTCATTCTTTCATTCATTCATTTATTTATTGACAGCTAAATGAAAATCACTGAAAATATAAGCAGTTTAGCTTAAAGTTTGGCTCAGAAAAGTCATAGTTAAAGTTTGCCATTCTAAGTGATCGGGTGTACAATTATCGTACAGCGGAGGAAAAAGCGGACTAAAAAATCCCATTGATTTACAATGGCAGAATGTCTGTGAATTTGAATCTCAACTGTCACTTTCTCACACACACACACACACACAGGCCCATAGGAACTTCGGTGCATAATTTGTCCGGCACCGTTTGCCGTAGACCCATGAATGAGGTCTCAAATCGACCGGCTCATTGAGGAGAGGTGTGCTATGACTTTTCTAAGCGATCGGACTTACGATGTTCACACAGCGGAGAAAAAAGCAGGCTAAAAAATGCCATTGATTTACTATGGCAGAATGTCTGTGAATTTGAATCTCAACTGTCACTTTCTCACACACACACACACACACACACACAAAGGCCCATAGGAACTTCGGTGCATGATTTGTCCGGCACCGTTTGCCGTAGACCCATGAATGAGGTGTCAAATGTTGCGGCTTATTGAGGAGAGGTGTGCTATGAGTTTTCGGAGCAATTGGAGATACGATGTTCAAACAGCGCACGAAAAAGTGGGCAAAAATATCCCATAGACTTTCATTGGCAGAATGTTCACGCAGGCCCAAAGGTACTTCGGCGTGTAACTCGTCCTACACCGTTTGTCATAGACCCATGATCGGGACAGTCCCGAAATCTAAGCTGCTGTCCCGAATCCCGCTCTAATTGTCCCGAAAATTATACTGAAGCAAAATCTTAAATAGTTATTGTCTGATAAAACATAAAAAACTGTCCGTGGAGCGAGGTTGAGGCTGCTCATTGGCTGCAGCATCTTGTTTTTTTTTAGATATACCCAGAGCCATAGAGAAAGAGAGTTACGACCACTGATCTATATAATGTTCTCTATTATAGATCAGTGGTTACGACACGCTTTGATCTCGGTGCCGCGCGGTCACGTGGTTCGTGGAGCGCCCAATAGTTCCAAACAACTCCGCGCTGTCAATGTGTTTGAATGGGTTTAAGTAGGATAGACAGCAGTTTTACTATATTTGCAGCAATTTCGAGTAATTATTAACACATAATGTGCATTGATGGTGTATTGATAACTTCTCTGAATACGCTTTACAATCGCATTTTATTCTGGGCAGTGATAAAGAGACATAATTAATATATTCCCATACTTTTTGGCAGTCAAATGTGACCAAACACGTAACTTTTATTCAATTAAATAATTGTAATATATAGTTCAGTTCTATTTAGTTAATATTTGAGGAGGCTTTTTTTTAACCCCCTTGACACAGAATGCAAATCAGTAAATATACGGTGCTCAAGGAACACTCTTGATGTTGGACTTTATACTCAGGAGATCAAAAACAGATCCTCTGACCTCAAGGTGATTTGGAGCCAGACACTCTACCGTTGCACTACAAGATAGCGGAAAAATTATTTAGTGTTTCATGCTAAAGCACTTTGATAAACTATGCAAATCCGCTAGTCTTTACACTCACAAAGTCAAGAACAGTTCGCTTGACCTCAACATAATTGGAACACGCAACCTCCCGATCCGGGGTCAGGCGCACTCTGTCGCGGCCACGAGGTCGAGAAAACAAGCTTAATTGCTTTGATTCAATTTGCAAATCAGTCACGGTAAAGGGCTGTAGACTTTATACCATGGATGTCAAGAAGAGATCAACTGATGTGATTGGAACATGCAACCGTCTGATCTGGATTCAGCCAAGCTACCGTTGTACCCCAAGACACCACAAACCTATCTGGTGTTTCCTGCTTAAGCCACCTTTGGTCATCCTGCCTTTGATAGCTCAGCTGGTAGAGCGGAGGACTGTAGATAATACATTGGCTATCCTTAGGTCGCTGGTTCGATTCCGGCTCAAAAGAGCTGGCTTTTGAATTCGGCAAGTAGATGTTTCCACGATTTCTTCAGAGATTGCAGGGCAAGATATGCAAAAGTAACACGTCAAGAGGCAGATCTGTCACAGTACACAATGACAGGAATGGTTATTACATGAGATCTCAGGCTTAATAAAAATAACAGGTCAAGATACAAATCTATCACAGTACACTGGTGATTTTCAATCCTGATCCTGGGGACCCCCTGCTCTGGGCTGTGTTTCCCAAAAGCGTTGCAATCCTTAATACAACGTAGACGCATTGAAACCAATAGAGTTGCAATCAACTTAGGCTTACGATGACTCTGGAAGACGCGGCCTTGCATTTTTGTCTGTCTCCTTTTTCTGACACACCCAGATGAGCTCATGGAGCTCTCTCCTAACTAGCTAATGATCTTAATCAGGTGTGTTTAATAAGGGAGACATACAGAGCGGTGGGATTGGAAACCACTGCAGCACACAACGACAGGACTTCTTTTCACATTAGAAGTCAACAAGAAATCACGTGACCCCGACGTGATTTGAACACGCAACCTTCTGATCTGGAGTCAGACACGCTACCGTTGCGCCACGAGGTCCTGAACCCAGAGATGATGTATTTTGCTTAACCCCCTTGACACAGAATGCAAATCAGTAAATATACGGTGCTCAAGGAACACTCTTGATGTTGGACTTTATACTCAGAAGATCAAAAACAGATCGTCTGACCTCAAGGTGATTTGGAGCCAGACACTCTACCGTTGCACTACAAGATAGCGGAAAAATTATTTAGTGTTTCATGCTAAAGCACTTTGATAAACTATGCAAATCCGCTAGTCTTTACACTCACAAAGTCAAGAACAGTTCGCTTGACCTCAACATAATTGGAACACGCAACCTCCCGATCCGGGGTCAGGCGCACTCTGTCGCGGCCACGAGGTCGAGAAAACAAGTCGGCGTTCCTTGCTTAATTGCTTTGATTCAATTTGCAAATCAGTCACGGTAAAGGGCTGTAGACTTTATACCATGGATGTCAAGAAGAGATCAACTGATGTGATTGGAACATGCAACCGTCTGATCTGGATTCAGCCAAGCTACCGTTGTACCCCAAGACACCACAAACCTATCTGGTGTTTCCTGCTTAAGCCACCTTTGGTCATCCTGCCTTTGATAGCTCAGCTGGTAGAGCGGAGGACTGTAGATAATACATTGGCTATCCTTAGGTCGCTGGTTCGATTCCGGCTCAAAAGAGCTGGCTTTTGAATTCGGCAAGTAGATGTTTCCACGATTTCTTCAGAGATTGCAGGGCAAGATATGCAAAAGTAACACGTCAAGAGGCAGATCTGTCACAGTACACAATGACAGGAATGGTTATTACATGAGATCTCAGGCTTAATAAAAATAACAGGTCAAGATACAAATCTATCACAGTACACTGGTGATTTTCAATCCTGATCCTGGGGACCCCCTGCTCTGGGCTGTGTTTCCCAAAAGCGTTGCAATCCTTAATACAACGTAGACGCATTGAAACCAATAGAGTTGCAATCAACTTAGGCTTACGATGACTCTGGAAGACGCGGCCTTGCATTTTTGTCTGTCTCCTTTTTCTGACACACCCAGATGAGCTCATGGAGCTCTCTCCTAACTAGCTAATGATCTTAATCAGGTGTGTTTAATAAGGGAGACATACAGAGCGGTGGGATTGGAAACCACTGCAGCACACAACGACAGGACTTCTTTTCACATTAGAAGTCAACAAGAAATCACGTGACCCCGACGTGATTTGAACACGCAACCTTCTGATCTGGAGTCAGACACGCTACCGTTGCGCCACGAGGTCCTGAACCCAGAGATGATGTATTTTGCTTAACCCCCTTGACACAGAATGCAAATCAGTAAATATACGGTGCTCAAGGAACACTCTTGATGTTGGACTTTATACTCAGAAGATCAAAAACAGATCGTCTGACCTCAAGGTGATTTGGAGCCAGACACTCTACCGTTGCACTACAAGATAGCGGAAAAATTATTTAGTGTTTCATGCTAAAGCACTTTGATAAACTATGCAAATCCGCTAGTCTTTACACTCACAAAGTCAAGAACAGTTCGCTTGACCTCAACATAATTGGAACACGCAACCTCCCGATCCGGGGTCAGGCGCACTCTGTCGCGGCCACGAGGTCGAGAAAACAAGTCGGCGTTCCTTGCTTAATTGCTTTGATTCAATTTGCAAATCAGTCACGGTAAAGGGCTGTAGACTTTATACCATGGATGTCAAGAAGAGATCAACTGATGTGATTGGAACATGCAACCGTCTGATCTGGATTCAGCCAAGCTACCGTTGTACCCCAAGACACCACAAACCTATCTGGTGTTTCCTGCTTAAGCCACCTTTGGTCATCCTGCCTTTGATAGCTCAGCTGGTAGAGCGGAGGACTGTAGATAATACATTGGCTATCCTTAGGTCGCTGGTTCGATTCCGGCTCAAAAGAGCTGGCTTTTGAATTCGGCAAGTAGATGTTTCCACGATTTCTTCAGAGATTGCAGGGCAAGATATGCAAAAGTAACACGTCAAGAGGCAGATCTGTCACAGTACACAATGACAGGAATGGTTATTACATGAGATCTCAGGCTTAATAAAAATAACAGGTCAAGATACAAATCTATCACAGTACACTGGTGATTTTCAATCCTGATCCTGGGGACCCCCTGCTCTGGGCTGTGTTTCCCAAAAGCGTTGCAATCCTTAATACAACGTAGACGCATTGAAACCAATAGAGTTGCAATCAACTTAGGCTTACGATGACTCTGGAAGACGCGGCCTTGCATTTTTGTCTGTCTCCTTTTTCTGACACACCCAGATGAGCTCATGGAGCTCTCTCCTAACTAGCTAATGATCTTAATCAGGTGTGTTTAATAAGGGAGACATACAGAGCGGTGGGATTGGAAACCACTGCAGCACACAACGACAGGACTTCTTTTCACATTAGAAGTCAACAAGAAATCACGTGACCCCGACGTGATTTGAACACGCAACCTTCTGATCTGGAGTCAGACACGCTACCGTTGCGCCACGAGGTCCTGAACCCAGAGATGATGTATTTTGCTTAACCCCCTTGACACAGAATGCAAATCAGTAAATATACGGTGCTCAAGGAACACTCTTGATGTTGGACTTTATACTCAGAAGATCAAAAACAGATCGTCTGACCTCAAGGTGATTTGGAGCCAGACACTCTACCGTTGCACTACAAGATAGCGGAAAAATTATTTAGTGTTTCATGCTAAAGCACTTTGATAAACTATGCAAATCCGCTAGTCTTTACACTCACAAAGTCAAGAACAGTTCGCTTGACCTCAACATAATTGGAACACGCAACCTCCCGATCCGGGGTCAGGCGCACTCTGTCGCGGCCACGAGGTCGAGAAAACAAGTCGGCGTTCCTTGCTTAATTGCTTTGATTCAATTTGCAAATCAGTCACGGTAAAGGGCTGTAGACTTTATACTATGGATGTCAAGAAGAGATCAACTGATGTGATTGGAACATGCAACCGTCTGATCTGGATTCAGCCAAGCTACCGTTGTACCCCAAGACACCACAAACCTATCTGGTGTTTCCTGCTTAAGCCACCTTTGGTCATCCTGCCTTCGATAGCTCAGCTGGTAGAGCGGAGGACTGTAGATAATACATTGGCTATCCTTAGGTCGCTGGTTCGATTCCGGCTCGAAAGAGCTGGCTTTTGAATTCGGCAAGTAGATGTTTCCACGATTTCTTCAGAGATTGCAGGGCAAGATATGCAAAAGTAACACGTCAAGAGGCAGATCTGTCACAGTACACAATGACAGGAATGGTTATTACATGAGATCTCAGGCTTAATAAAAATAACAGGTCAAGATACAAATCTATCACAGTACACTGGTGATTTTCAATCCTGATCCTGGGGACCCCCTGCTCTGGGCTGTGTTTCCCAAAAGCGTTGCAATCCTTAATACAACGTAGACGCATTGAAACCAATAGAGTTGCAATCAACTTAGGCTTACGATGACTCTGGAAGACGCGGCCTTGCATTTTTGTCTGTCTCCTTTTTCTGACACACCCAGATGAGCTCATGGAGCTCTCTCCTAACTAGCTAATGATCTTAATCAGGTGTGTTTAATAAGGGAGACATACAGAGCGGTGGGATTGGAAACCATTGCAGCACACAACGACAGGACTTCTTTTCACATTAGAAGTCAACAAGAAATCACGTGACCCCGACGTGATTTGAACACGCAACCTTCTGATCTGGAGTCAGACGCGCTACCGTTGCGCCACGAGGTCCTGAACCCAGAGGTGATGTATTTTGCTTAACCCCCTTGACACAGAATGCAAATCAGTAAATATACGGTGCTCAAGGAACACTCTTGATGTTGGACTTTATACTCAGGAGATCAAAAACAGATCGTCTGACCTCAAGGTGATTTGGAGCCAGACACTCTACCGTTGCACTACAAGATAGCGGAAAAATTATTTAGTGTTTCATGCTAAAGCACTTTGATAAACTATGCAAATCCGCTAGTGTTTACACTCACAAAGTCAAGAACAGTTCGCTTGACCTCAACATAATTGGAACACGCAACCTCCCGATCCGGGGTCAGGCGCACTCTGTCGTGGCCACGAGGTCGAGAAAACAAGTCGGCGTTCCTTGCTTAATTGCTTTGATTCAATTTGCAAATCAGTCACGGTAAAGGGCTGTAGACTTTATACTATGGATGTCAAGAAGAGATCAACTGATGTGATTGGAACATGCAACCGTCTGATCTGGATTCAGCCAAGCTACCGTTGTACCCCAAGACACCACAAACCTATCTGGTGTTTCCTGCTTAAGCCACCTTCGGTCATCCTGCCTTCGATAGCTCAGCTGGTAGAGCGGAGGACTGTAGATAATACATTGGCTATCCTTAGGTCGCTGGTTAGATTCCGGCTCGAAGGAGCTGGCTTTTGAATTCGGCAAGTAGATGTTTCCACGATTTCTTCAGAGATTGCAGGGCAAGGTATGCAAAAGTAACACGTCAAGAGGCAGATCTGTCACAGTACACAATGACAGGAATGGTTATTACATGAGGTCTCAGGCTTAATAAAAATAACAGGTCAAGATACAAATCTATCACAGTACACTGGTGATTTTCAATCCTGATCCTGGGGACCCCCTGCTCTGGGCTGTGTTTCCCAAAAGCGTTGCAATCCTTAATACAACGTAGACGCATTGAAACCAATAGAGTTGCAATCAACTTAGGCTTACGATGACTCTGGAAGACGCGGCCTTGCATTTTTGTCTGTCTCCTTTTTCTGACACACCCAAATGAGCTCATGGAGCTCTCTCCTAACTAGCTAATGATCTTAATCAGGTGTGTTTAATAAGGGAGACATACAGAGCGGTGGGATTGGAAACCACTGCAGCACACAACGACAGGACTTCTTTTCACATTAGAAGTCAACAAGAAATCACGTGACCCCGACGTGATTTGAACACGCAACCTTCTGATCTGGAGTCAGACGCGCTACCGTTGCGCCACGAGGTCCTGAACCCAGAGGTGATGTATTTTGCTTAACCCCCTTGACACAGAATGCAAATCAGTAAATATACGGTGCTCAAGGAACACTCTTGATGTTGGACTTTATACTCAGGAGATCAAAAACAGATCGTCTGACCTCAAGGTGATTTGGAGCCAGACACTCTACCGTTGCACTACAAGATAGCGGAAAAATTATTTAGTGTTTCATGCTAAAGCACTTTGATAAACTATGCAAATCCGCTAGTCTTTACACTCACAAAGTCAAGAACAGTTCGCTTGACCTCAACATAATTGGAACACGCAACCTCCCAATCCGGGGTCAGGCGCACTCTGTCGCGGCCACGAGGTCGAGAAAACAAGCTTAATTGCTTTGATTCAATTTGCAAATCAGTCACGGTAAAGGGCTGTAGACTTTATACTATGGATGTCAAGAAGAGATCAACTGATGTGATTGGAACATGCAACCGTCTGATCTGGATTCAGCCAAGCTACCGTTGTACCCCAAGACACCACAAACCTATCTGGTGTTTCCTGCTTAAGCCACCTTTGGTCATCCTGCCTTCGATAGCTCAGCTGGTAGAGCGGAGGACTGTAGATAATACATTGGCTATCCTTAGGTCGCTGGTTCGATTCCGGCTCGAAAGAGCTGGCTTTTGAATTCGGCAAGTAGATGTTTCCACGATTTCTTCAGAGATTGCAGGGCAAGATATGCAAAAGTAACACGTCAAGAGGCAGATCTGTCACAGTACACAATGACAGGAATGGTTATTACATGAGATCTCAGGCTTAATAAAAATAACAGGTCAAGATACAAATCTATCACAGTACACTGGTGATTTTCAATCCTGATCCTGGGGACCCCCTGCTCTGGGCTGTGTTTCCCAAAAGCGTTGCAATCCTTAATACAACGTAGACGCATTGAAAACAATAGAGTTGCAATCAACTTAGGCTTACGATGACTCTGGAAGACGCGGCCTTGCATTTTTGTCTGTCTCCTTTTTCTGACACACCCAGATGAGCTCATGGAGCTCTCTCCTAACTAGCTAATGATCTTAATCAGGTGTGTTTAATAAGGGAGACATACAGAGCGGTGGGATTGGAAACCATTGCAGCACACAACGACAGGACTTCTTTTCACATTAGAAGTCAACAAGAAATCACGTGACCCCGACGTGATTTGAACACGCAACCTTCTGATCTGGAGTCAGACGCGCTACCGTTGCGCCACGAGGTCCTGAACCCAGAGGTGATGTATTTTGCTTAACCCCCTTGACACAGAATGCAAATCAGTAAATATACGGTGCTCAAGGAACACTCTTGATGTTGGACTTTATACTCAGGAGATCAAAAACAGATCGTCTGACCTCAAGGTGATTTGGAGCCAGACACTCTACCGTTGCACTACAAGATAGCGGAAAAATTATTTAGTGTTTCATGCTAAAGCACTTTGATAAACTATGCAAATCCGCTAGTGTTTACACTCACAAAGTCAAGAACAGTTCGCTTGACCTCAACATAATTGGAACACGCAACCTCCCGATCCGGGGTCAGGCGCACTCTGTCGCGGCCACGAGGTCGAGAAAACAAGCTTAATTGCTTTGATTCAATTTGCAAATCAGTCACGGTAAAGGGCTGTAGACTTTATACTATGGATGTCAAGAAGAGATCAACTGATGTGATTGGAACATGCAACCGTCTGATCTGGATTCAGCCAAGCTACTGTTGTACCCCAAGACACCACAAACCTATCTGGTGTTTCCTGCTTAAGCCACCATTGGTCATCCTGCCTTCGATAGCTCAGCTGGTAGAGCGGAGGACTGTAGATAATACATTGGCTATCCTTAGGTCGCTGGTTCGATTCCGGCTCGAAAGAGCTGGCTTTTGAATTCGGCAAGTAGATGTTTCCACGATTTCTTCAGAGATTGCAGGGCAAGATATGCAAAAGTAACACGTCAAGAGGCAGATCTGTCACAGTACACAATGACAGGAATGGTTATTACATGAGATCTCAGGCTTAATAAAAATAACAGGTCAAGATACAAATCTATCACAGTACACTGGTGATTTTCAATCCTGATCCTGGGGACCCCCTGCTCTGGGCTGTGTTTCCCAAAAGCGTTGCAATCCTTAATACAACGTAGACGCATTGAAACCAATAGAGTTGCAATCAACTTAGGCTTACGATGACTCTGGAAGACGCGGCCTTGCATTTTTGTCTGTCTCCTTTTTCTGACACACCCAGATGAGCTCATGGAGCTCTCTCCTAACTAGCTAATGATCTTAATCAGGTGTGTTTAATAAGGGAGACATACAGAGCGGTGGGATTGGAAACCATTGCAGCACACAACGACAGGACATCTTTTCACATTAGAAGTCAACAAGAAATCACGTGACCCCGACGTGATTTGAACACGCAACCTTCTGATCTGGAGTCAGACGCGCTACCGTTGCGCCACGAGGTCCTGAACCCAGAGGTGATGTATTTTGCTTAACCCCCTTGACACAGAATGCAAATAAGTAAATATACGGTGCTCAAGGAACACTCTTGATGTTGGACTTTATACTCAGGAGATCAAAAACAGATCGTCTGACCTCAAGGTGATTTGGAGCCAGACACTCTACCGTTGCACTACAAGATAGCGGAAAAATTATTTAGTGTTTCATGCTAAAGCACTTTGATAAACTATGCAAATCCGCTAGTCTTTACACTCACAAAGTCAAGAACAGTTCGCTTGACCTCAACATAATTGGAACACGCAACCTCCCGATCCGGGGTCAGGCGCACTCTGTCGCGGCCACGAGGTCGAGAAAACAAGCTTAATTGCTTTGATTCAATTTGCAAATCAGTCACGGTAAAGGGCTGTAGACTTTATATATACTATGGATGTCAAGAAGAGATCAACTGATGTGATTGGAACATGCAAACGTCTGATCTGGATTCAGCCAAGCTACCGTTGTACCCCAAGACACCACAAACCTATCTGGTGTTTCCTGCTTAAGCCACCTTTGGTCATCCTGCCTTCGATAGCTCAGCTGGTAGAGCGGAGGACTGTAGATAATACATTGGCTATCCTTAGGTCGCTGGTTCGATTCCGGCTCGAAAGAGCTGGCTTTTGAATTCGGCAAGTAGATGTTTCCACGATTTCTTCAGAGATTGCAGGGCAAGATATGCAAAAGTAACACGTCAAGAGGCAGATCTGTCACAGTACACAATGACAGGAATGGTTATTACATGAGATCTCAGGCTTAATAAAAATAACAGGTCAAGATACAAATCTATCACAGTACACTGGTGATTTTCAATCCTGATCCTGGGGACCCCCTGCTCTGGGCTGTGTTTCCCAAAAGCGTTGCAATCCTTAATACAACGTAGACGCATTGAAACCAATAGAGTTGCAATCAACTTAGGCTTACGATGACTCTGGAAGACGCGGCCCTGCATTTTTGTCTGTCTCCTTTTTCTGACACACCCAGATGAGCTCATGGAGCTCTCTCCTAACTAGCTAATGATCTTAATCAGGTGTGTTTAATAAGGGAGACATACAGAGCGGTGGGATTGGAAACCATTGCAGCACACAACGACAGGACTTCTTTTCACATTAGAAGTCAACAAGAAATCACGTGACCCCGACGTGATTTGAACACGCAACCTTCTGATCTGGAGTCAGACGCGCTACCGTTGCGCCACGAGGTCCTGAACCCAGAGGTGATGTATTTTGCTTAACCCCCTTGACACAGAATGCAAATAAGTATATATACGGTGCTCAAGGAACACTCTTGATGTTGGACTTTATACTCAGGAGATCAAAAACAGATCGTCTGACCTCAAGGTGATTTGGAGCCAGACACTCTACCGTTGCACTACAAGATAGCGGAAAAATTATTTAGTGTTTCATGCTAAAGCACTTTGATAAACTATGCAAATCCGCTAGTCTTTACACTCACAAAGTCAAGAACAGTTCGCTTGACCTCAACATAATTGGAACACGCAACCTCCCGATCCGGGGTCAGGCGCACTCTGTCGCGGCCACGAGGTCGAGAAAACAAGCTTAATTGCTTTGATTCAATTTGCAAATCAGTCACGGTAAAGGGCTGTAGACTTTATACTATGGATGTCAAGAAGAGATCAACTGATGTGATTGGAACATGCAACCGTCTGATCTGGATTCAGCCAAGCTACCGTTGTACCCCAAGACACCACAAACCTATCTGGTGTTTCCTGCTTAAGCCACCTTTGGTCATCCTGCCTTCGATAGCGCAGCTGGTAGAGCGGAGAACTGTAGATAATACATTGGCTATCCTTAGGTCGCTGGTTCGATTCCGGCTCGAAAGAGCTGGCTTTTGAATTCGGCAAGTAGATGTTTCCACGATTTCTTCAGAGATTGCAGGGCAAGATATGCAAAAGTAACACGTCAAGAGGCAGATCTGTCACAGTACACAATGACAGGAATGGTTATTACATGAGATCTCAGGCTTAATAAAAATAACAGGTCAAGATACAAATCTATCACAGTACACTGGTGATTTTCAATCCTGATCCTGGGGACCCCCTGCTCTGGGCTGTGTTTCCCAAAAGCGTTGCAATCCTTAATACAACGTAGACGCATTGAAACCAATAGAGTTGCAATCAACTTAGGCTTACGATGACTCTGGAAGACGCGGCCCTGCATTTTTGTCTGTCTCCTTTTTCTGACACACCCAGATGAGCTCATGGAGCCTTCTCCTAACTAGCTAATGATCTTAATCAGGTGTGTTTAATAAGGGAGACATACAGAGCGGTGGGATTGGAAACCATTGCAGCACACAACGACAGGACTTCTTTTCACATTAGAAGTCAACAAGAAATCACGTGACCCCGACGTGATTTGAACACGCAACCTTCTGATCTGGAGTCAGACGCGCTACCGTTGCGCCACGAGGTCCTGAACCCAGAGGTGATGTATTTTGCTTAACCCCCTTGACACAGAATGCAAATAAGTAAATATACGGTGCTCAAGGAACACTCTTGATGTTGGACTTTATACTCAGGAGATCAAAAACAGATCGTCTGACCTCAAGGTGATTTGGAGCCAGACACTCTACCGTTGCACTACAAGATAGCGGAAAAATTATTTAGTGTTTCATGCTAAAGCACTTTGATAAACTATGCAAATCCGCTAGTCTTTACACTCACAAAGTCAAGAACAGTTCGCTTGACCTCAACATAATTGGAACACGCAACCTCCCGATCCGGGGTCAGGCGCACTCTGTCGCGGCCACGAGGTCGAGAAAACAAGCTTAATTGCTTTGATTCAATTTGCAAATCAGTCACGGTAAAGGGCTGTAGACTTTATATATACTATGGATGTCAAGAAGAGATCAACTGATGTGATTGGAACATGCAACCGTCTGATCTGGATTCAGCCAAGCTACCGTTGTACCCCAAGACACCACAAACCTATCTGGTGTTTCCTGCTTAAGCCACCTTTGGTCATCCTGCCTTCGATAGCTCAGCTGGTAGAGCGGAGGACTGTAGATAATACATTGGCTATCCTTAGGTCGCTGGTTCGATTCCGGCTCGAAAGAGCTGGCTTTTGAATTCGGCAAGTAGATGTTTCCACGATTTCTTCAGAGATTGCAGGGCAAGATATGCAAAAGTAACACGTCAAGAGGCAGATCTGTCACAGTACACAATGACAGGAATGGTTATTACATGAGATCTCAGGCTTAATAAAAATAACAGGTCAAGATACAAATCTATCACAGTACACTGGTGATTTTCAATCCTGATCCTGGGGACCCCCTGCTCTGGGCTGTGTTTCCCAAAAGCGTTGCAATCCTTAATACAACGTAGACGCATTGAAACCAATAGAGTTGCAATCAACTTAGGCTTACGATGACTCTGGAAGACGCGGCCCTGCATTTTTGTCTGTCTCCTTTTTCTGACACACCCAGATGAGCTCATGGAGCTCTCTCCTAACTAGCTAATGATCTTAATCAGGTGTGTTTAATAAGGGAGACATACAGAGCGGTGGGATTGGAAACCATTGCAGCACACAACGACAGGACTTCTTTTCACATTAGAAGTCAACAAGAAATCACGTGACCCCGACGTGATTTGAACACGCAACCTTCTGATCTGGAGTCAGACGCGCTACCGTTGCGCCACGAGGTCCTGAACCCAGAGGTGATGTATTTTGCTTAACCCCCTTGACACAGAATGCAAATCAGTAAATATACGGTGCTCAAGGAACACTCTTGATGTTGGACTTTATACTCAGGAGATCAAAAACAGATCGTCTGACCTCAAGGTGATTTGGAGCCAGACACTCTACCGTTGCACTACAAGATAGCGGAAAAATTATTTAGTGTTTCATGCTAAAGCACTTTGATAAACTATGCAAATCCGCTAGTCTTTACACTCACAAAGTCAAGAACAGTTCGCTTGACCTCAACATAATTGGAACACGCAACCTCCCGATCCGGGGTCAGGCGCACTCTGTCGCGGCCACGAGGTCGAGAAAACAAGCTTAATTGCTTTGATTCAATTTGCAAATCAGTCACGGTAAAGGGCTGTAGACTTTATACTATGGATGTCAAGAAGAGATCAACTGATGTGATTGGAACATGCAACCGTCTGATCTGGATTCAGCCAAGCTACTGTTGTACCCCAAGACACCACAAACCTATCTGGTGTTTCCTGCTTAAGCCACCATTGGTCATCCTGCCTTCGATAGCTCAGCTGGTAGAGCGGAGGACTGTAGATAATACATTGGCTATCCTTAGGTCGCTGGTTAGATTCCGGCTCGAAAGAGCTGGCTTTTGAATTCGGCAAGTAGATGTTTCCACGATTTCTTCAGAGATTGCAGGGCAAGATATGCAAAAGTAACACGTCAAGAGGCAGATCTGTCACAGTACACAATGACAGGAATGGTTATTACATGAGATCTCAGGCTTAATAAAAATAACAGGTCAAGATACAAATCTATCACAGTACACTGGTGATTTTCAATCCTGATCCTGGGGACCCCCTGCTCTGGGCTGTGTTTCCCAAAAGCGTTGCAATCCTTAATACAACGTAGACGCATTGAAACCAATAGAGTTGCAATCAACTTAGGCTTACGATGACTCTGGAAGACGCGGCCTTGCATTTTTGTCTGTCTCCTTTTTCTGACACACCCAGATGAGCTCATGGAGCTCTCTCCTAACTAGCTAATGATCTTAATCAGGTGTGTTTAATAAGGGAGACATACAGAGCGGTGGGATTGGAAACCATTGCAGCACACAACGACAGGACATCTTTTCACATTAGAAGTCAACAAGAAATCACGTGACCCCGACGTGATTTGAACACGCAACCTTCTGATCTGGAGTCAGACGCGCTACCGTTGCGCCACGAGGTCCTGAACCCAGAGGTGATGTATTTTGCTTAACCCCCTTGACACAGAATGCAAATAAGTAAATATACGGTGCTCAAGGAACACTCTTGATGTTGGACTTTATACTCAGGAGATCAAAAACAGATCGTCTGACCTCAAGGTGATTTGGAGCCAGACACTCTACCGTTGCACTACAAGATAGCGGAAAAATTATTTAGTGTTTCATGCTAAAGCACTTTGATAAACTATGCAAATCCGCTAGTCTTTACACTCACAAAGTCAAGAACAGTTCGCTTGACCTCAACATAATTGGAACACGCAACCTCCCGATCCGGGGTCAGGCGCACTCTGTCGCGGCCACGAGGTCGAGAAAACAAGCTTAATTGCTTTGATTCAATTTGCAAATCAGTCACGGTAAAGGGCTGTAGACTTTATATATACTATGGATGTCAAGAAGAGATCAACTGATGTGATTGGAACATGCAACCGTCTGATCTGGATTCAGCCAAGCTACCGTTGTACCCCAAGACACCACAAACCTATCTGGTGTTTCCTGCTTAAGCCACCTTTGGTCATCCTGCCTTCGATAGCTCAGCTGGTAGAGCGGAGGACTGTAGATAATACATTGGCTATCCTTAGGTCGCTGGTTCGATTCCGGCTCGAAAGAGCTGGCTTTTGAATTCGGCAAGTAGATGTTTCCACGATTTCTTCAGAGATTGCAGGGCAAGATATGCAAAAGTAACACGTCAAGAGGCAGATCTGTCACAGTACACAATGACAGGAATGGTTATTACATGAGATCTCAGGCTTAATAAAAATAACAGGTCAAGATACAAATCTATCACAGTACACTGGTGATTTTCAATCCTGATCCTGGGGACCCCCTGCTCTGGGCTGTGTTTCCCAAAAGCGTTGCAATCCTTAATACAACGTAGACGCATTGAAACCAATAGAGTTGCAATCAACTTAGGCTTACGATGACTCTGGAAGACGCGGCCCTGCATTTTTGTCTGTCTCCTTTTTCTGACACACCCAGATGAGCTCATGGAGCTCTCTCCTAACTAGCTAATGATCTTAATCAGGTGTGTTTAATAAGGGAGACATACAGAGCGGTGGGATTGGAAACCATTGCAGCACACAACGACAGGACTTCTTTTCACATTAGAAGTCAACAAGAAATCACGTGACCCCGACGTGATTTGAACACGCAACCTTCTGATCTGGAGTCAGACGCGCTACCGTTGCGCCACGAGGTCCTGAACCCAGAGGTGATGTATTTTGCTTAACCCCCTTGACACAGAATGCAAATAAGTATATATACGGTGCTCAAGGAACACTCTTGATGTTGGACTTTATACTCAGGAGATCAAAAACAGATCGTCTGACCTCAAGGTGATTTGGAGCCAGACACTCTACCGTTGCACTACAAGATAGCGGAAAAATTATTTAGTGTTTCATGCTAAAGCACTTTGATAAACTATGCAAATCCGCTAGTCTTTACACTCACAAAGTCAAGAACAGTTCGCTTGACCTCAACATAATTGGAACACGCAACCTCCCGATCCGGGGTCAGGCGCACTCTGTCGCGGCCACGAGGTCGAGAAAACAAGCTTAATTGCTTTGATTCAATTTGCAAATCAGTCACGGTAAAGGGCTGTAGACTTTATACTATGGATGTCAAGAAGAGATCAACTGATGTGATTGGAACATGCAACCGTCTGATCTGGATTCAGCCAAGCTACCGTTGTACCCCAAGACACCACAAACCTATCTGGTGTTTCCTGCTTAAGCCACCTTTGGTCATCCTGCCTTCGATAGCGCAGCTGGTAGAGCGGAGAACTGTAGATAATACATTGGCTATCCTTAGGTCGCTGGTTTGATTCCGGCTCGAAAGAGCTGGCTTTTGAATTCGGCAAGTAGATGTTTCCACGATTTCTTCAGAGATTGCAGGGCAAGATATGCAAAAGTAACACGTCAAGAGGCAGATCTGTCACAGTACACAATGACAGGAATGGTTATTACATGAGATCTCAGGCTTAATAAAAATAACAGGTCAAGATACAAATCTATCACAGTACACTGGTGATTTTCAATCCTGATCCTGGGGACCCCCTGCTCTGGGCTGTGTTTCCCAAAAGCGTTGCAATCCTTAATACAACGTAGACGCATTGAAACCAATAGAGTTGCAATCAACTTAGGCTTACGATGACTCTGGAAGACGCGGCCCTGCATTTTTGTCTGTCTCCTTTTTCTGACACACCCAGATGAGCTCATGGAGCCTTCTCCTAACTAGCTAATGATCTTAATCAGGTGTGTTTAATAAGGGAGACATACAGAGCGGTGGGATTGGAAACCATTGCAGCACACAACGACAGGACTTCTTTTCACATTAGAAGTCAACAAGAAATCACGTGACCCCGACGTGATTTGAACACGCAACCTTCTGATCTGGAGTCAGACGCGCTACCGTTGCGCCACGAGGTCCTGAACCCAGAGGTGATGTATTTTGCTTAACCCCCTTGACACAGAATGCAAATCAGTAAATATACGGTGCTCAAGGAACACTCTTGATGTTGGACTTTATACTCAGGAGATCAAAAACAGATCGTCTGACCTCAAGGTGATTTGGAGCCAGACACTCTACCGTTGCACTACAAGATAGCGGAAAAATTATTTAGTGTTTCATGCTAAAGCACTTTGATAAACTATGCAAATCCGCTAGTGTTTACACTCACAAAGTCAAGAACAGTTCGCTTGACCTCAACATAATTGGAACACGCAACCTCCCGATCCGGGGTCAGGCGCACTCTGTCGCGGCCACGAGGTCGAGAAAACAAGTCGGCGTTCCTTGCTTAATTGCTTTGATTCAATTTGCAAATCAGTCACGGTAAAGGGCTGTAGACTTTATACTATGGATGTCAAGAAGAGATCAACTGATGTGATTGGAACATGCAACCGTCTGATCTGGATTCAGCCAAGCTACTGTTGTACCCCAAGACACCACAAACCTATCTGGTGTTTCCTGCTTAAGCCACCTTTGGTCATCCTGCCTTCGATAGCGCAGCTGGTAGAGCGGAGAACTGTAGATAATACATTGGCTATCCTTAGGTCGCTGGTTCGATTCCGGCTCGAAAGAGCTGGCTTTTGAATTCGGCAAGTAGATGTTTCCACGATTTCTTCAGAGATTGCAGGGCAAGATATGCAAAAGTAACACGTCAAGAGGCAGATCTGTCACAGTACACAATGACAGGAATGGTTATTACATGAGATCTCAGGCTTAATAAAAATAACAGGTCAAGATACAAATCTATCACAGTACACTGGTGATTTTCAATCCTGATCCTGGGGACCCCCTGCTCTGGGCTGTGTTTCCCAAAAGCGTTGCAATCCTTAATACAACGTAGACGCATTGAAACCAATAGAGTTGCAATCAACTTAGGCTTACGATGACTCTGGAAGACGCGGCCCTGCATTTTTGTCTGTCTCCTTTTTCTGACACACCCAGATGAGCTCATGGAGCCTTCTCCTAACTAGCTAATGATCTTAATCAGGTGTGTTTAATAAGGGAGACATACAGAGCGGTGGGATTGGAAACCATTGCAGCACACAACGACAGGACTTCTTTTCACATTAGAAGTCAACAAGAAATCACGTGACCCCGACGTGATTTGAACACGCAACCTTCTGATCTGGAGTCAGACGCGCTACCGTTGCGCCACGAGGTCCTGAACCCAGAGGTGATGTATTTTGCTTAACCCCCTTGACACAGAATGCAAATCAGTAAATATACGGTGCTCAAGGAACACTCTTGATGTTGGACTTTATACTCAGGAGATCAAAAACAGATCGTCTGACCTCAAGGTGATTTGGAGCCAGACACTCTACCGTTGCACTACAAGATAGCGGAAAAATTATTTAGTGTTTCATGCTAAAGCACTTTGATAAACTATGCAAATCCGCTAGTGTTTACACTCACAAAGTCAAGAACAGTTCGCTTGACCTCAACATAATTGGAACACGCAACCTCCCGATCCGGGGTCAGGCGCACTCTGTCGCGGCCACGAGGTCGAGAAAACAAGTCGGCGTTCCTTGCTTAATTGCTTTGATTCAATTTGCAAATCAGTCACGGTAAAGGGCTGTAGACTTTATACTATGGATGTCAAGAAGAGATCAACTGATGTGATTGGAACATGCAACCGTCTGATCTGGATTCAGCCAAGCTACCGTTGTACCCCAAGACACCACAAACCTATCTGGTGTTTCCTGCTTAAGCCACCTTCGGTCATCCTGCCTTCGATAGCTCAGCTGGTAGAGCGGAGGACTGTAGATAATACATTGGCTATCCTTAGGTCGCTGGTTAGATTCCGGCTCGAAGGAGCTGGCTTTTGAATTCGGCAAGTAGATGTTTCCACGATTTCTTCAGAGATTGCAGGGCAAGATATGCAAAAGTAACACGTCAAGAGGCAGATCTGTCACAGTACACAATGACAGGAATGGTTATTACATGAGATCTCAGGCTTAATAAAAATAACAGGTCAAGATACAAATCTATCACAGTACACTGGTGATTTTCAATCCTGATCCTGGGGACCCCCTGCTCTGGGCTGTGTTTCCCAAAAGCGTTGCAATCCTTAATACAACGTAGACGCATTGAAACCAATAGAGTTGCAATCAACTTAGGCTTACGATGACTCTGGAAGATGCGGCCTTGCATTTTTGTCTGTCTCCTTTTTCTGACACACCCAGATGAGCTCATGGAGCTCTCTCCTAACTAGCTAATGATCTTAATCAGGTGTGTTTAATAAGGGAGACATACAGAGCGGTGGGATTGGAAACCATTGCAGCACACAACGACAGGACTTCTTTTCACATTAGAAGTCAACAAGAAATCACGTGACCCCGACGTGATTTGAACACGCAACCTTCTGATCTGGAGTCAGACGCGCTACCGTTGCGCCACGAGGTCCTGAACCCAGAGGTGATGTATTTTGCTTAACCCCCTTGACAGAGAATGCAAATAAGTAAATATACGGTGCTCAAGGAACACTCTTGATGTTGGACTTTATACTCAGGAGATCAAAAACAGATCGTCTGACCTCAAGGTGATTTGGAGCCAGACACTCTACCGTTGCACTACAAGATAGCGGAAAAATTATTTAGTGTTTCATGCTAAAGCACTTTGATAAACTATGCAAATCCGCTAGTCTTTACACTCACAAAGTCAAGAACAGTTCGCTTGACCTCAACATAATTGGAACACGCAACCTCCCGATCCGGGGTCAGGCGCACTCTGTCGCGGCCACGAGGTCGAGAAAACAAGCTTAATTGCTTTGATTCAATTTGCAAATCAGTCACGGTAAAGGGCTGTAGACTTTATATATACTATGGATGTCAAGAAGAGATCAACTGATGTGATTGGAACATGCAACCGTCTGATCTGGATTCAGCCAAGCTACCGTTGTACCCCAAGACACCACAAACCTATCTGGTGTTTCCTGCTTAAGCCACCTTTGGTCATCCTGCCTTCGATAGCTCAGCTGGTAGAGCGGAGGACTGTAGATAATACATTGGCTATCCTTAGGTCGCTGGTTCGATTCCGGCTCGAAAGAGCTGGCTTTTGAATTCGGCAAGTAGATGTTTCCACGATTTCTTCAGAGATTGCAGGGCAAGATATGCAAAAGTAACACGTCAAGAGGCAGATCTGTCACAGTACACAATGACAGGAATGGTTATTACATGAGATCTCAGGCTTAATAAAAATAACAGGTCAAGATACAAATCTATCACAGTACACTGGTGATTTTCAATCCTGATCCTGGGGACCCCCTGCTCTGGGCTGTGTTTCCCAAAAGCGTTGCAATCCTTAATACAACGTAGACGCATTGAAACCAATAGAGTTGCAATCAACTTAGGCTTACGATGACTCTGGAAGACGCGGCCCTGCATTTTTGTCTGTCTCCTTTTTCTGACACACCCAGATGAGCTCATGGAGCTCTCTCCTAACTAGCTAATGATCTTAATCAGGTGTGTTTAATAAGGGAGACATACAGAGCGGTGGGATTGGAAACCATTGCAGCACACAACGACAGGACTTCTTTTCACATTAGAAGTCAACAAGAAATCACGTGACCCCGACGTGATTTGAACACGCAACCTTCTGATCTGGAGTCAGACGCGCTACCGTTGCGCCACGAGGTCCTGAACCCAGAGGTGATGTATTTTGCTTAACCCCCTTGACACAGAATGCAAATCAGTAAATATACGGTGCTCAAGGAACACTCTTGATGTTGGACTTTATACTCAGGAGATCAAAAACAGATCGTCTGACCTCAAGGTGATTTGGAGCCAGACACTCTACCGTTGCACTACAAGATAGCGGAAAAATTATTTAGTGTTTCATGCTAAAGCACTTTGATAAACTATGCAAATCCGCTAGTCTTTACACTCACAAAGTCAAGAACAGTTCGCTTGACCTCAACATAATTGGAACACGCAACCTCCCGATCCGGGGTCAGGCGCACTCTGTCGCGGCCACGAGGTCGAGAAAACAAGCTTAATTGCTTTGATTCAATTTGCAAATCAGTCACGGTAAAGGGCTGTAGACTTTATACTATGGATGTCAAGAAGAGATCAACTGATGTGATTGGAACATGCAACCGTCTGATCTGGATTCAGCCAAGCTACCGTTGTACCCCAAGACACCACAAACCTATCTGGTGTTTCCTGCTTAAGCCACCATTGGTCATCCTGCCTTCGATAGCTCAGCTGGTAGAGCGGAGGACTGTAGATAATACATTGGCTATCCTTAGGTCGCTGGTTCGATTCCGGCTCGAAAGAGCTGGCTTTTGAATTCGGCAAGTAGATGTTTCCACGATTTCTTCAGAGATTGCAGGGCAAGATATGCAAATGTAACACGTCAAGAGGCAGATCTGTCACAGTACACAATGACAGGAATGGTTATTACATGAGATCTCAGGCTTAATAAAAATAACAGGTCAAGATACAAATCTATCACAGTACACTGGTGATTTTCAATCCTGATCCTGGGGACCCCCTGCTCTGGGCTGTGTTTCCCAAAAGCGTTGCAATCCTTAATACAACGTAGACGCATTGAAAACAATAGAGTTGCAATCAACTTAGGCTTACGATGACTCTGGAAGACGCGGCCTTGCATTTTTGTCTGTCTCCTTTTTCTGACACACCCAGATGAGCTCATGGAGCTCTCTCCTAACTAGCTAATGATCTTAATCAGGTGTGTTTAATAAGGGAGACATACAGAGCGGTGGGATTGGAAACCATTGCAGCACACAACGACAGGACTTCTTTTCACATTAGAAGTCAACAAGAAATCACGTGACCCCGACGTGATTTGAACACGCAACCTTCTGATCTGGAGTCAGACGCGCTACCGTTGCGCCACGAGGTCCTGAACCCAGAGGTGATGTATTTTGCTTAACCCCCTTGACACAGAATGCAAATAAGTATATATACGGTGCTCAAGGAACACTCTTGATGTTGGACTTTATACTCAGGAGATCAAAAACAGATCGTCTGACCTCAAGGTGATTTGGAGCCAGACACTCTACCGTTGCACTACAAGATAGCGGAAAAATTATTTAGTGTTTCATGCTAAAGCACTTTGATAAACTATGCAAATCCGCTAGTCTTTACACTCACAAAGTCAAGAACAGTTCGCTTGACCTCAACATAATTGGAACACGCAACCTCCCGATCCGGGGTCAGGCGCACTCTGTCGCGGCCACGAGGTCGAGAAAACAAGCTTAATTGCTTTGATTCAATTTGCAAATCAGTCACGGTAAAGGGCTGTAGACTTTATACTATGGATGTCAAGAAGAGATCAACTGATGTGATTGGAACATGCAACCGTCTGATCTGGATTCAGCCAAGCTACCGTTGTACCCCAAGACACCACAAACCTATCTGGTGTTTCCTGCTTAAGCCACCTTTGGTCATCCTGCCTTCGATAGCGCAGCTGGTAGAGCGGAGAACTGTAGATAATACATTGGCTATCCTTAGGTCGCTGGTTCGATTCCGGCTCGAAAGAGCTGGCTTTTGAATTCGGCAAGTAGATGTTTCCACGATTTCTTCAGAGATTGCAGGGCAAGATATGCAAAAGTAACACGTCAAGAGGCAGATCTGTCACAGTACACAATGACAGGAATGGTTATTACATGAGATCTCAGGCTTAATAAAAATAACAGGTCAAGATACAAATCTATCACAGTACACTGGTGATTTTCAATCCTGATCCTGGGGACCCCCTGCTCTGGGCTGTGTTTCCCAAAAGCGTTGCAATCCTTAATACAACGTAGACGCATTGAAACCAATAGAGTTGCAATCAACTTAGGCTTACGATGACTCTGGAAGATGCGGCCTTGCATTTTTGTCTGTCTCCTTTTTCTGACACACCCAGATGAGCTCATGGAGCTCTCTCCTAACTAGCTAATGATCTTAATCAGGTGTGTTTAATAAGGGAGACATACAGAGCGGTGGGATTGGAAACCATTGCAGCACACAACGACAGGACTTCTTTTCACATTAGAAGTCAACAAGAAATCACGTGACCCCGACGTGATTTGAACACGCAACCTTCTGATCTGGAGTAAGACGCGCTACCGTTGCGCCACGAGGTCCTGAACCCAGAGGTGATGTATTTTGCTTAACCCCCTTGACACAGAATGCAAATCAGTAAATATACGGTGCTCAAGGAACACTCTTGATGTTGGACTTTATACTCAGGAGATCAAAAACAGATCGTCTGACCTCAAGTTGATTTGGAGCCAGACACTCTACCGTTGCACTACAAGATAGCGGAAAAATTATTTAGTGTTTCATGCTAAAGCACTTTGATAAACTATGCAAATCCGCTAGTCTTTACACTCACAAAGTCAAGAACAGTTCGCTTGACCTCAACATAATTGGAACACGCAACCTCCCGATCCGGGGTCAGGCGCACTCTGTCGCGGCCACGAGGTCGAGAAAACAAGCTTAATTGCTTTGATTCAATTTGCAAATCAGTCACGGTAAAGGGCTGTAGACTTTATACTATGGATGTCAAGAAGAGATCAACTGATGTGATTGGAACATGCAACCGTCTGATCTGGATTCAGCCAAGCTACCGTTGTACCCCAAGACACCACAAACCTATCTGGTGTTTCCTGCTTAAGCCACCATTGGTCATCCTGCCTTCGATAGCTCAGCTGGTAGAGCGGAGGACTGTAGATAATACATTGGCTATCCTTAGGTCGCTGGTTCGATTCCGGCTCGAAAGAGCTGGCTTTTGAATTCGGCAAGTAGATGTTTCCACGATTTCTTCAGAGATTGCAGGGCAAGATATGCAAAAGTAACACGTCAAGAGGCAGATCTGTCACAGTACACAATGACAGGAATGGTTATTACATGAGATCTCAGGCTTAATAAAAATAACAGGTCAAGATACAAATCTATCACAGTACACTGGTGATTTTCAATCCTGATCCTGGGGACCCCCTGCTCTGGGCTGTGTTTCCCAAAAGCGTTGCAATCCTTAATACAACGTAGACGCATTGAAACCAATAGAGTTGCAATCAACTTAGGCTTACGATGACTCTGGAAGACGCGGCCTTGCATTTTTGTCTGTCTCCTTTTTCTGACACACCCAGATGAGCTCATGGAGCTCTCTCCTAACTAGCTAATGATCTTAATCAGGTGTGTTTAATAAGGGAGACATACAGAGCGGTGGGATTGGAAACCATTGCAGCACACAACGACAGGACTTCTTTTCACATTAGAAGTCAACAAGAAATCACGTGACCCCGACGTGATTTGAACACGCAACCTTCTGATCTGGAGTCAGACGCGCTACCATTGCGCCACGAGGTCCTGAACCCAGAGGTGATGTATTTTGCTTAACCCCCTTGACACAGAATGCAAATAAGTAAATATACGGTGCTCAAGGAACACTCTTGATGTTGGACTTTATACTCAGGAGATCAAAAACAGATCGTCTGACCTCAAGGTGATTTGGAGCCAGACACTCTACCGTTGCACTATAAGATAGCGGAAAAATTATTTAGTGTTTCATGCTAAAGCACTTTGATAAACTATGCAAATCCGCTAGTCTTTACACTCACAAAGTCAAGAACAGTTCGCTTGACCTCAACATAATTGGAACACGCAACCTCCCGATCCGGGGTCAGGCGCACTCTGTCGCGGCCACGAGGTCGAGAAAACAAGCTTAATTGCTTTGATTCAATTTGCAAATCAGTCACGGTAAAGGGCTGTAGACTTTATATATACTATGGATGTCAAGAAGAGATCAACTGATGTGATTGGAACATGCAACCGTCTGATCTGGATTCAGCCAAGCTACCGTTGTACCCCAAGACACCACAAACCTATCTGGTGTTTCCTGCTTAAGCCACCTTTGGTCATCCTGCCTTCGATAGCTCAGCTGGTAGAGCGGAGGACTGTAGATAATACATTGGCTATCCTTAGGTCGCTGGTTCGATTACGGCTCGAAAGAGCTGGCTTTTGAATTCGGCAAGTAGATGTTTCCACGATTTCTTCAGAGATTGCAGGGCAAGATATGCAAAAGTAACACGTCAAGAGGCAGATCTGTCACAGTACACAATGACAGGAATGGTTATTACATGAGATCTCAGGCTTAATAAAAATAACAGGTCAAGATACAAATCTATCACAGTACACTGGTGATTTTCAATCCTGATCCTGGGGACCCCCTGCTCTGGGCTGTGTTTCCCAAAAGCGTTGCAATCCTTAATACAACGTAGACGCATTGAAACCAATAGAGTTGCAATCAACTTAGGCTTACGATGACTCTGGAAGACGCGGCCTTGCATTTTTGTCTGTCTCCTTTTTCTGACACACCCAGATGAGCTCATGGAGCTCTCTCCTAACTAGCTAATGATCTTAATCAGGTGTGTTTAATAAGGGAGACATACAGAGCGGTGGGATTGGAAACCATTGCAGCACACAACGACAGGACTTCTTTTCACATTAGAAGTCAACAAGAAATCACGTGACCCCGACGTGATTTGAACACGCAACCTGCTGATCTGGAGTCAGACGCGCTACCGTTGCGCCACGAGGTCCTGAACCTAGAGGTGATGTATTTTGCTTAACCCCCTTGACACAGAATGCAAATCAGTAAATATACGGTGCTCAAGGAACACTCTTGATGTTGGACTTTATACTCAGGAGATCAAAAACAGATCGTCTGACCTCAAGGTGATTTGGAGCCAGACACTCTACCGTTGCACTACAAGATAGCGGAAAAATTATTTAGTGTTTCATGCTAAAGCACTTTGATAAACTATGCAAATCCGCTAGTCTTTACACTCACAAAGTCAAGAACAGTTCGCTTGACCTCAACATAATTGGAACACGCAACCTCCCGATCCGGGGTCAGGCGCACTCTGTCGCGGCCACGAGGTCGAGAAAACAAGCTTAATTGCTTTGATTCAATTTGCAAATCAGTCACGGTAAAGGGCTGTAGACTTTATACTATGGATGTCAAGAAGAGATCAACTGATGTGATTGGAACATGCAACCGTCTGATCTGGATTCAGCCAAGCTACCGTTGTACCCCAAGACACCACAAACCTATCTGGTGTTTCCTGCTTAAGCCACCATTGGTCATCCTGCCTTCGATAGCTCAGCTGGTAGAGCGGAGGACTGTAGATAATACATTGGCTATCCTTAGGTCGCTGGTTCGATTCCGGCTCGAAAGAGCTGGCTTTTGAATTCGGCAAGTAGATGTTTCCACGATTTCTTCAGAGATTGCAGGGCAAGATATGCAAATGTAACACGTCAAGAGGCAGATCTGTCACAGTACACAATGACAGGAATGGTTATTACATGAGATCTCAGGCTTAATAAAAATAACAGGTCAAGATACAAATCTATCACAGTACACTGGTGATTTTCAATCCTGATCCTGGGGACCCCCTGCTCTGGGCTGTGTTTCCCAAAAGCGTTGCAATCCTTAATACAACGTAGACGCATTGAAAACAATAGAGTTGCAATCAACTTAGGCTTACGATGACTCTGGAAGACGCGGCCTTGCATTTTTGTCTGTCTCCTTTTTCTGACACACCCAGATGAGCTCATGGAGCTCTCTCCTAACTAGCTAATGATCTTAATCAGGTGTGTTTAATAAGGGAGACATACAGAGCGGTGGGATTGGAAACCATTGCAGCACACAACGACAGGACTTCTTTTCACATTAGAAGTCAACAAGAAATCACGTGACCCCGACGTGATTTGAACACGCAACCTTCTGATCTGGAGTCAGACGCGCTACCGTTGCGCCACGAGGTCCTGAACCCAGAGGTGATGTATTTTGCTTAACCCCCTTGACACAGAATGCAAATAAGTATATATACGGTGCTCAAGGAACACTCTTGATGTTGGACTTTATACTCAGGAGATCAAAAACAGATCGTCTGACCTCAAGGTGATTTGGAGCCAGACACTCTACCGTTGCACTACAAGATAGCGGAAAAATTATTTAGTGTTTCATGCTAAAGCACTTTGATAAACTATGCAAATCCGCTAGTCTTTACACTCACAAAGTCAAGAACAGTTCGCTTGACCTCAACATAATTGGAACACGCAACCTCCCGATCCGGGGTCAGGCGCACTCTGTCGCGGCCACGAGGTCGAGAAAACAAGCTTAATTGCTTTGATTCAATTTGCAAATCAGTCACGGTAAAGGGCTGTAGACTTTATACTATGGATGTCAAGAAGAGATCAACTGATGTGATTGGAACATGCAACCGTCTGATCTGGATTCAGCCAAGCTACCGTTGTACCCCAAGACACCACAAACCTATCTGGTGTTTCCTGCTTAAGCCACCTTCGGTCATCCTGCCTTCGATAGCTCAGCTGGTAGAGCGGAGGACTGTAGATAATACATTGGCTATCCTTAGGTCGCTGGTTAGATTCCGGCTCGAAGCAGCTGGCTTTTGAATTCGGCAAGTAGATGTTTCCACGATTTCTTCAGAGATTGCAGGGCAAGATATGCAAAAGTAACACGTCAAGAGGCAGATCTGTCACAGTACACAATGACAGGAATGGTTATTACATGAGATCTCAGGCTTAATAAAAATAACAGGTCAAGATACAAATCTATCACAGTACACTGGTGATTTTCAATCCTGATCCTGGGGACCCCCTGCTCTGGGCTGTGTTTCCCAAAAGCGTTGCAATCCTTAATACAACGTAGACGCATTGAAACCAATAGAGTTGCAATCAACTTAGGCTTACGATGACTCTGGAAGATGCGGCCTTGCATTTTTGTCTGTCTCCTTTTTCTGACACACCCAGATGAGCTCATGGAGCTCTCTCCTAACTAGCTAATGATCTTAATCAGGTGTGTTTAATAAGGGAGACATACAGAGCGGTGGGATTGGAAACCATTGCAGCACACAACGACAGGACTTCTTTTCACATTAGAAGTCAACAAGAAATCACGTGACCCCGACGTGATTTGAACACGCAACCTTCTGATCTGGAGTAAGACACGCTACCGTTGCGCCACGAGGTCCTGAACCCAGAGGTGATGTATTTTGCTTAACCCCCTTGACACAGAATGCAAATCAGTAAATATACGGTGCTCAAGGAACACTCTTGATGTTGGACTTTATACTCAGGAGATCAAAAACAGATCGTCTGACCTCAAGTTGATTTGGAGCCAGACACTCTACCGTTGCACTACAAGATAGCGGAAAAATTATTTAGTGTTTCATGCTAAAGCACTTTGATAAACTATGCAAATCCGCTAGTCTTTACACTCACAAAGTCAAGAACAGTTCGCTTGACCTCAACATAATTGGAACACGCAACCTCCCGATCCGGGGTCAGGCGCACTCTGTCGCGGCCACGAGGTCGAGAAAACAAGCTTAATTGCTTTGATTCAATTTGCAAATCAGTCACGGTAAAGGGCTGTAGACTTTATATATACTATGGATGTCAAGAAGAGATCAACTGATGTGATTGGAACATGCAACCGTCTGATCTGGATTCAGCCAAGCTACCGTTGTACCCCAAGACACCACAAACCTATCTGGTGTTTCCTGCTTAAGCCACCTTTGGTCATCCTGCCTTCGATAGCTCAGCTGGTAGAGCGGAGGACTGTAGATAATACATTGGCTATCCTTAGGTCGCTGGTTCGATTCCGGCTCGAAAGAGCTGGCTTTTGAATTCGGCAAGTAGATGTTTCCACGATTTCTTCAGAGATTGCAGGGCAAGATATGCAAAAGTAACACGTCAAGAGGCAGATCTGTCACAGTACACAATGACAGGAATGGTTATTACATGAGATCTCAGGCTTAATAAAAATAACAGGTCAAGATACAAATCTATCACAGTACACTGGTGATTTTCAATCCTGATCCTGGGGACCCCCTGCTCTGGGCTGTGTTTCCCAAAAGCGTTGCAATCCTTAATACAACGTAGACGCATTGAAACCAATAGAGTTGCAATCAACTTAGGCTTACGATGACTCTGGAAGACGCGGCCTTGCATTTTTGTCTGTCTCCTTTTTCTGACACACCCAGATGAGCTCATGGAGCTCTCTCCTAACTAGCTAATGATCTTAATCAGGTGTGTTTAATAAGGGAGACATACAGAGCGGTGGGATTGGAAACCATTGCAGCACACAACGACAGGACTTCTTTTCACATTAGAAGTCAACAAGAAATCACGTGACCCCGACGTGATTTGAACACGCAACCTTCTGATCTGGAGTCAGACGCGCTACCGTTGCGCCACGAGGTCCTGAACCCAGAGGTGATGTATTTTGCTTAACCCCCTTGACACAGAATGCAAATCAGTAAATATACGGTGCTCAAGGAACACTCTTGATGTTGGACTTTATACTCAGGAGATCAAAAACAGATCGTCTGACCTCAAGGTGATTTGGAGCCAGACACTCTACCGTTGCACTACAAGATAGCGGAAAAATTATTTAGTGTTTCATGCTAAAGCACTTTGATAAACTATGCAAATCCGCTAGTCTTTACACTCACAAAGTCAAGAACAGTTCGCTTGACCTCAACATAATTGGAACACGCAACCTCCCGATCCGGGGTCAGGCGCACTCTGTCGCGGCCACGAGGTCGAGAAAACAAGCTTAATTGCTTTGATTCAATTTGCAAATCAGTCACGGTAAAGGGCTGTAGACTTTATACTATGGATGTCAAGAAGAGATCAACTGATGTGATTGGAACATGCAACCGTCTGATCTGGATTCAGCCAAGCTACCGTTGTACCCCAAGACACCACAAACCTATCTGGTGTTTCCTGCTTAAGCCACCATTGGTCATCCTGCCTTCGATAGCTCAGCTGGTAGAGCGGAGGACTGTAGATAATACATTGGCTATCCTTAGGTCGCTGGTTCGATTCCGGCTCGAAAGAGCTGGCTTTTGAATTCGGCAAGTAGATGTTTCCACGATTTCTTCAGAGATTGCAGGGCAAGATATGCAAATGTAACACGTCAAGAGGCAGATCTGTCACAGTACACAATGACAGGAATGGTTATTACATGAGATCTCAGGCTTAATAAAAATAACAGGTCAAGATACAAATCTATCACAGTACACTGGTGATTTTCAATCCTGATCCTGGGGACCCCCTGCTCTGGGCTGTGTTTCCCAAAAGCGTTGCAATCCTTAATACAACGTAGACGCATTGAAAACAATAGAGTTGCAATCAACTTAGGCTTACGATGACTCTGGAAGACGCGGCCTTGCATTTTTGTCTGTCTCCTTTTTCTGACACACCCAGATGAGCTCATGGAGCTCTCTCCTAACTAGCTAATGATCTTAATCAGGTGTGTTTAATAAGGGAGACATACAGAGCGGTGGGATTGGAAACCATTGCAGCACACAACGACAGGACTTCTTTTCACATTAGAAGTCAACAAGAAATCACGTGACCCCGACGTGATTTGAACACGCAACCTTCTGATCTGGAGTCAGACGCGCTACCGTTGCGCCACGAGGTCCTGAACCCAGAGGTGATGTATTTTGCTTAACCCCCTTGACACAGAATGCAAATAAGTATATATACGGTGCTCAAGGAACACTCTTGATGTTGGACTTTATACTCAGGAGATCAAAAACAGATCGTCTGACCTCAAGGTGATTTGGAGCCAGACACTCTACCGTTGCACTACAAGATAGCGGAAAAATTATTTAGTGTTTCATGCTAAAGCACTTTGATAAACTATGCAAATCCGCTAGTCTTTACACTCACAAAGTCAAGAACAGTTCGCTTGACCTCAACATAATTGGAACACGCAACCTCCCGATCCGGGGTCAGGCGCACTCTGTCGCGGCCACGAGGTCGAGAAAACAAGCTTAATTGCTTTGATTCAATTTGCAAATCAGTCACGGTAAAGGGCTGTAGACTTTATACTATGGATGTCAAGAAGAGATCAACTGATGTGATTGGAACATGCAACCGTCTGATCTGGATTCAGCCAAGCTACCGTTGTACCCCAAGACACCACAAACCTATCTGGTGTTTCCTGCTTAAGCCACCTTTGGTCATCCTGCCTTCGATAGCGCAGCTGGTAGAGCGGAGAACTGTAGATAATACATTGGCTATCCTTAGGTCGCTGGTTCGATTCCGGCTCGAAAGAGCTGGCTTTTGAATTCGGCAAGTAGATGTTTCCACGATTTCTTCAGAGATTGCAGGGCAAGATATGCAAAAGTAACACGTCAAGAGGCAGATCTGTCACAGTACACAATGACAGGAATGGTTATTACATGAGATCTCAGGCTTAATAAAAATAACAGGTCAAGATACAAATCTATCACAGTACACTGGTGATTTTCAATCCTGATCCTGGGGACCCCCTGCTCTGGGCTGTGTTTCCCAAAAGCGTTGCAATCCTTAATACAACGTAGACGCATTGAAACCAATAGAGTTGCAATCAACTTAGGCTTACGATGACTCTGGAAGACGCGGCCCTGCATTTTTGTCTGTCTCCTTTTTCTGACACACCCAGATGAGCTCATGGAGCCTTCTCCTAACTAGCTAATGATCTTAATCAGGTGTGTTTAATAAGGGAGACATACAGAGCGGTGGGATTGGAAACCATTGCAGCACACAACGACAGGACTTCTTTTCACATTAGAAGTCAACAAGAAATCACGTGACCCCGACGTGATTTGAACACGCAACCTTCTGATCTGGAGTCAGACGCGCTACCGTTGCGCCACGAGGTCCTGAACCCAGAGGTGATGTATTTTGCTTAACCCCCTTGACACAGAATGCAAATCAGTAAATATACGGTGCTCAAGGAACACTCTTGATGTTGGACTTTATACTCAGGAGATCAAAAACAGATCGTCTGACCTCAAGGTGATTTGGAGCCAGACACTCTACCGTTGCACTACAAGATAGCGGAAAAATTATTTAGTGTTTCATGCTAAAGCACTTTGATAAACTATGCAAATCCGCTAGTGTTTACACTCACAAAGTCAAGAACAGTTCGCTTGACCTCAACATAATTGGAACACGCAACCTCCCGATCCGGGGTCAGGCGCACTCTGTCGCGGCCACGAGGTCGAGAAAACAAGTCGGCGTTCCTTGCTTAATTGCTTTGATTCAATTTGCAAATCAGTCACGGTAAAGGGCTGTAGACTTTATACTATGGATGTCAAGAAGAGATCAACTGATGTGATTGGAACATGCAACCGTCTGATCTGGATTCAGCCAAGCTACTGTTGTACCCCAAGACACCACAAACCTATCTGGTGTTTCCTGCTTAAGCCACCTTTGGTCATCCTGCCTTCGATAGCGCAGCTGGTAGAGCGGAGAACTGTAGATAATACATTGGCTATCCTTAGGTCGCTGGTTCGATTCCGGCTCGAAAGAGCTGGCTTTTGAATTCGGCAAGTAGATGTTTCCACGATTTCTTCAGAGATTGCAGGGCAAGATATGCAAAAGTAACACGTCAAGAGGCAGATCTGTCACAGTACACAATGACAGGAATGGTTATTACATGAGATCTCAGGCTTAATAAAAATAACAGGTCAAGATACAAATCTATCACAGTACACTGGTGATTTTCAATCCTGATCCTGGGGACCCCCTGCTCTGGGCTGTGTTTCCCAAAAGCGTTGCAATCCTTAATACAACGTAGACGCATTGAAACCAATAGAGTTGCAATCAACTTAGGCTTACGATGACTCTGGAAGACGCGGCCCTGCATTTTTGTCTGTCTCCTTTTTCTGACACACCCAGATGAGCTCATGGAGCCTTCTCCTAACTAGCTAATGATCTTAATCAGGTGTGTTTAATAAGGGAGACATACAGAGCGGTGGGATTGGAAACCATTGCAGCACACAACGACAGGACTTCTTTTCACATTAGAAGTCAACAAGAAATCACGTGACCCCCGACGTGATTTGAACACGCAACCTTCTGATCTGGAGTCAGACGCGCTACCGTTGCGCCACGAGGTCCTGAACCCAGAGGTGATGTATTTTGCTTAACCCCCTTGACACAGAATGCAAATCAGTAAATATACGGTGCTCAAGGAACACTCTTGATGTTGGACTTTATACTCAGGAGATCAAAAACAGATCGTCTGACCTCAAGGTGATTTGGAGCCAGACACTCTACCGTTGCACTACAAGATAGCGGAAAAATTATTTAGTGTTTCATGCTAAAGCACTTTGATAAACTATGCAAATCCGCTAGTGTTTACACTCACAAAGTCAAGAACAGTTCGCTTGACCTCAACATAATTGGAACACGCAACCTCCCGATCCGGGGTCAGGCGCACTCTGTCGCGGCCACGAGGTCGAGAAAACAAGTCGGCGTTCCTTGCTTAATTGCTTTGATTCAATTTGCAAATCAGTCACGGTAAAGGGCTGTAGACTTTATACTATGGATGTCAAGAAGAGATCAACTGATGTGATTGGAACATGCAACCGTCTGATCTGGATTCAGCCAAGCTACCGTTGTACCCCAAGACACCACAAACCTATCTGGTGTTTCCTGCTTAAGCCACCTTCGGTCATCCTGCCTTCGATAGCTCAGCTGGTAGAGCGGAGGACTGTAGATAATACATTGGCTATCCTTAGGTCGCTGGTTAGATTCCGGCTCGAAGGAGCTGGCTTTTGAATTCGGCAAGTAGATGTTTCCACGATTTCTTCAGAGATTGCAGGGCAAGATATGCAAAAGTAACACGTCAAGAGGCAGATCTGTCACAGTACACAATGACAGGAATGGTTATTACATGAGATCTCAGGCTTAATAAAAATAACAGGTCAAGATACAAATCTATCACAGTACACTGGTGATTTTCAATCCTGATCCTGGGGACCCCCTGCTCTGGGCTGTGTTTCCCAAAAGCGTTGCAATCCTTAATACAACGTAGACGCATTGAAACCAATAGAGTTGCAATCAACTTAGGCTTACGATGACTCTGGAAGATGCGGCCTTGCATTTTTGTCTGTCTCCTTTTTCTGACACACCCAGATGAGCTCATGGAGCTCTCTCCTAACTAGCTAATGATCTTAATCAGGTGTGTTTAATAAGGGAGACATACAGAGCGGTGGGATTGGAAACCATTGCAGCACACAACGACAGGACTTCTTTTCACATTAGAAGTCAACAAGAAATCACGTGACCCCGACGTGATTTGAACACGCAACCTTCTGATCTGGAGTCAGACGCGCTACCGTTGCGCCACGAGGTCCTGAACCCAGAGGTGATGTATTTTGCTTAACCCCCTTGACAGAGAATGCAAATAAGTAAATATACGGTGCTCAAGGAACACTCTTGATGTTGGACTTTATACTCAGGAGATCAAAAACAGATCGTCTGACCTCAAGGTGATTTGGAGCCAGACACTCTACCGTTGCACTACAAGATAGCGGAAAAATTATTTAGTGTTTCATGCTAAAGCACTTTGATAAACTATGCAAATCCGCTAGTCTTTACACTCACAAAGTCAAGAACAGTTCGCTTGACCTCAACATAATTGGAACACGCAACCTCCCGATCCGGGGTCAGGCGCACTCTGTCGCGGCCACGAGGTCGAGAAAACAAGCTTAATTGCTTTGATTCAATTTGCAAATCAGTCACGGTAAAGGGCTGTAGACTTTATATATACTATGGATGTCAAGAAGAGATCAACTGATGTGATTGGAACATGCAACCGTCTGATCTGGATTCAGCCAAGCTACCGTTGTACCCCAAGACACCACAAACCTATCTGGTGTTTCCTGCTTAAGCCACCTTTGGTCATCCTGCCTTCGATAGCTCAGCTGGTAGAGCGGAGGACTGTAGATAATACATTGGCTATCCTTAGGTCGCTGGTTCGATTCCGGCTCGAAAGAGCTGGCTTTTGAATTCGGCAAGTAGATGTTTCCACGATTTCTTCAGAGATTGCAGGGCAAGATATGCAAAAGTAACACGTCAAGAGGCAGATCTGTCACAGTACACAATGACAGGAATGGTTATTACATGAGATCTCAGGCTTAATAAAAATAACAGGTCAAGATACAAATCTATCACAGTACACTGGTGATTTTCAATCCTGATCCTGGGGACCCCCTGCTCTGGGCTGTGTTTCCCAAAAGCGTTGCAATCCTTAATACAACGTAGACGCATTGAAACCAATAGAGTTGCAATCAACTTAGGCTTACGATGACTCTGGAAGACGCGGCCCTGCATTTTTGTCTGTCTCCTTTTTCTGACACACCCAGATGAGCTCATGGAGCTCTCTCCTAACTAGCTAATGATCTTAATCAGGTGTGTTTAATAAGGGAGACATACAGAGCGGTGGGATTGGAAACCATTGCAGCACACAACGACAGGACTTCTTTTCACATTAGAAGTCAACAAGAAATCACGTGACCCCGACGTGATTTGAACACGCAACCTTCTGATCTGGAGTCAGACGCGCTACCGTTGCGCCACGAGGTCCTGAACCCAGAGGTGATGTATTTTGCTTAACCCCCTTGACACAGAATGCAAATCAGTAAATATACGGTGCTCAAGGAACACTCTTGATGTTGGACTTTATACTCAGGAGATCAAAAACAGATCGTCTGACCTCAAGGTGATTTGGAGCCAGACACTCTACCGTTGCACTACAAGATAGCGGAAAAATTATTTAGTGTTTCATGCTAAAGCACTTTGATAAACTATGCAAATCCGCTAGTCTTTACACTCACAAAGTCAAGAACAGTTCGCTTGACCTCAACATAATTGGAACACGCAACCTCCCGATCCGGGGTCAGGCGCACTCTGTCGCGGCCACGAGGTCGAGAAAACAAGCTTAATTGCTTTGATTCAATTTGCAAATCAGTCACGGTAAAGGGCTGTAGACTTTATACTATGGATGTCAAGAAGAGATCAACTGATGTGATTGGAACATGCAACCGTCTGATCTGGATTCAGCCAAGCTACCGTTGTACCCCAAGACACCACAAACCTATCTGGTGTTTCCTGCTTAAGCCACCATTGGTCATCCTGCCTTCGATAGCTCAGCTGGTAGAGCGGAGGACTGTAGATAATACATTGGCTATCCTTAGGTCGCTGGTTCGATTCCGGCTCGAAAGAGCTGGCTTTTGAATTCGGCAAGTAGATGTTTCCACGATTTCTTCAGAGATTGCAGGGCAAGATATGCAAATGTAACACGTCAAGAGGCAGATCTGTCACAGTACACAATGACAGGAATGGTTATTACATGAGATCTCAGGCTTAATAAAAATAACAGGTCAAGATACAAATCTATCACAGTACACTGGTGATTTTCAATCCTGATCCTGGGGACCCCCTGCTCTGGGCTGTGTTTCCCAAAAGCGTTGCAATCCTTAATACAACGTAGACGCATTGAAAACAATAGAGTTGCAATCAACTTAGGCTTACGATGACTCTGGAAGACGCGGCCTTGCATTTTTGTCTGTCTCCTTTTTCTGACACACCCAGATGAGCTCATGGAGCTCTCTCCTAACTAGCTAATGATCTTAATCAGGTGTGTTTAATAAGGGAGACATACAGAGCGGTGGGATTGGAAACCATTGCAGCACACAACGACAGGACTTCTTTTCACATTAGAAGTCAACAAGAAATCACGTGACCCCGACGTGATTTGAACACGCAACCTTCTGATCTGGAGTCAGACGCGCTACCGTTGCGCCACGAGGTCCTGAACCCAGAGGTGATGTATTTTGCTTAACCCCCTTGACACAGAATGCAAATAAGTATATATACGGTGCTCAAGGAACACTCTTGATGTTGGACTTTATACTCAGGAGATCAAAAACAGATCGTCTGACCTCAAGGTGATTTGGAGCCAGACACTCTACCGTTGCACTACAAGATAGCGGAAAAATTATTTAGTGTTTCATGCTAAAGCACTTTGATAAACTATGCAAATCCGCTAGTCTTTACACTCACAAAGTCAAGAACAGTTCGCTTGACCTCAACATAATTGGAACACGCAACCTCCCGATCCGGGGTCAGGCGCACTCTGTCGCGGCCACGAGGTCGAGAAAACAAGCTTAATTGCTTTGATTCAATTTGCAAATCAGTCACGGTAAAGGGCTGTAGACTTTATACTATGGATGTCAAGAAGAGATCAACTGATGTGATTGGAACATGCAACCGTCTGATCTGGATTCAGCCAAGCTACCGTTGTACCCCAAGACACCACAAACCTATCTGGTGTTTCCTGCTTAAGCCACCTTTGGTCATCCTGCCTTCGATAGCGCAGCTGGTAGAGCGGAGAACTGTAGATAATACATTGGCTATCCTTAGGTCGCTGGTTCGATTCCGGCTCGAAAGAGCTGGCTTTTGAATTCGGCAAGTAGATGTTTCCACGATTTCTTCAGAGATTGCAGGGCAAGATATGCAAAAGTAACACGTCAAGAGGCAGATCTGTCACAGTACACAATGACAGGAATGGTTATTACATGAGATCTCAGGCTTAATAAAAATAACAGGTCAAGATACAAATCTATCACAGTACACTGGTGATTTTCAATCCTGATCCTGGGGACCCCCTGCTCTGGGCTGTGTTTCCCAAAAGCGTTGCAATCCTTAATACAACGTAGACGCATTGAAACCAATAGAGTTGCAATCAACTTAGGCTTACGATGACTCTGGAAGACGCGGCCCTGCATTTTTGTCTGTCTCCTTTTTCTGACACACCCAGATGAGCTCATGGAGCCTTCTCCTAACTAGCTAATGATCTTAATCAGGTGTGTTTAATAAGGGAGACATACAGAGCGGTGGGATTGGAAACCATTGCAGCACACAACGACAGGACTTCTTTTCACATTAGAAGTCAACAAGAAATCACGTGACCCCGACGTGATTTGAACACGCAACCTTCTGATCTGGAGTCAGACGCGCTACCGTTGCGCCACGAGGTCCTGAACCCAGAGGTGATGTATTTTGCTTAACCCCCTTGACACAGAATGCAAATCAGTAAATATACGGTGCTCAAGGAACACTCTTGATGTTGGACTTTATACTCAGGAGATCAAAAACAGATCGTCTGACCTCAAGGTGATTTGGAGCCAGACACTCTACCGTTGCACTACAAGATAGCGGAAAAATTATTTAGTGTTTCATGCTAAAGCACTTTGATAAACTATGCAAATCCGCTAGTGTTTACACTCACAAAGTCAAGAACAGTTCGCTTGACCTCAACATAATTGGAACACGCAACCTCCCGATCCGGGGTCAGGCGCACTCTGTCGCGGCCACGAGGTCGAGAAAACAAGTCGGCGTTCCTTGCTTAATTGCTTTGATTCAATTTGCAAATCAGTCACGGTAAAGGGCTGTAGACTTTATACTATGGATGTCAAGAAGAGATCAACTGATGTGATTGGAACATGCAACCGTCTGATCTGGATTCAGCCAAGCTACCGTTGTACCCCAAGACACCACAAACCTATCTGGTGTTTCCTGCTTAAGCCACCTTTGGTCATCCTGCCTTCGATAGCTCAGCTGGTAGAGCGGAGGACTGTAGATAATACATTGGCTATCCTTAGGTCGCTGGTTCGATTCCGGCTCGAAAGAGCTGGCTTTTGAATTCGGCAAGTAGATGTTTCCACGATTTCTTCAGAGATTGCAGGGCAAGATATGCAAAAGTAACACGTCAAGAGGCAGATCTGTCACAGTACACAATGACAGGAATGGTTATTACATGAGATCTCAGGCTTAATAAAAATAACAGGTCAAGATACAAATCTATCACAGTACACTGGTGATTTTCAATCCTGATCCTGGGGACCCCCTGCTCTGGGCTGTGTTTCCCAAAAGCGTTGCAATCCTTAATACAACGTAGACGCATTGAAACCAATAGAGTTGCAATCAACTTAGGCTTACGATGACTCTGGAAGACGCGGCCTTGCATTTTTGTCTGTCTCCTTTTTCTGACACACCCAGATGAGCTCATGGAGCTCTCTCCTAACTAGCTAATGATCTTAATCAGGTGTGTTTAATAAGGGAGACATACAGAGCGGTGGGATTGGAAACCATTGCAGCACACAACGACAGGACTTCTTTTCACATTAGAAGTCAACAAGAAATCACGTGACCCCGACGTGATTTGAACACGCAACCTTCTGATCTGGAGTAAGACGCGCTACCGTTGCGCCACGAGGTCCTGAACCCAGAGGTGATGTATTTTGCTTAACCCCCTTGACACAGAATGCAAATCAGTAAATATACGGTGCTCAAGGAACACTCTTGATGTTGGACTTTATACTCAGGAGATCAAAAACAGATCGTCTGACCTCAAGTTGATTTGGAGCCAGACACTCTACCGTTGCACTACAAGATAGCGGAAAAATTATTTAGTGTTTCATGCTAAAGCACTTTGATAAACTATGCAAATCCGCTAGTCTTTACACTCACAAAGTCAAGAACAGTTCGCTTGACCTCAACATAATTGGAACACGCAACCTCCCGATCCGGGGTCAGGCGCACTCTGTCGCGGCCACGAGGTCGAGAAAACAAGCTTAATTGCTTTGATTCAATTTGCAAATCAGTCACGGTAAAGGGCTGTAGACTTTATATATACTATGGATGTCAAGAAGAGATCAACTGATGTGATTGGAACATGCAACCGTCTGATCTGGATTCAGCCAAGCTACCGTTGTACCCCAAGACACCACAAACCTATCTGGTGTTTCCTGCTTAAGCCACCATTGGTCATCCTGCCTTCGATAGCTCAGCTGGTAGAGCGGAGGACTGTAGATAATACATTGGCTATCCTTAGGTCGCTGGTTCGATTCCGGCTCGAAAGAGCTGGCTTTTGAATTCGGCAAGTAGATGTTTCCACGATTTCTTCAGAGATTGCAGGGCAAGATATGCAAAAGTAACACGTCAAGAGGCAGATCTGTCACAGTACACAATGACAGGAATGGTTATTACATGAGATCTCAGGCTTAATAAAAATAACAGGTCAAGATACAAATCTATCACAGTACACTGGTGATTTTCAATCCTGATCCTGGGGACCCCCTGCTCTGGGCTGTGTTTCCCAAAAGCGTTGCAATCCTTAATACAACGTAGACGCATTGAAACCAATAGAGTTGCAATCAACTTAGGCTTACGATGACTCTGGAAGACGCGGCCTTGCATTTTTGTCTGTCTCCTTTTTCTGACACACCCAGATGAGCTCATGGAGCTCTCTCCTAACTAGCTAATGATCTTAATCAGGTGTGTTTAATAAGGGAGACATACAGAGCGGTGGGATTGGAAACCATTGCAGCACACAACGACAGGACTTCTTTTCACATTAGAAGTCAACAAGAAATCACGTGACCCCGACGTGATTTGAACACGCAACCTTCTGATCTGGAGTCAGACGCGCTACCGTTGCGCCACGAGGTCCTGAACCCAGAGGTGATGTATTTTGCTTAACCCCCTTGACACAGAATGCAAATCAGTAAATATACGGTGCTCAAGGAACACTCTTGATGTTGGACTTTATACTCAGGAGATCAAAAACAGATCGTCTGACCTCAAGGTGATTTGGAGCCAGACACTCTACCGTTGCACTACAAGATAGCGGAAAAATTATTTAGTGTTTCATGCTAAAGCACTTTGATAAACTATGCAAATCCGCTAGTGTTTACACTCACAAAGTCAAGAACAGTTCGCTTGACCTCAACATAATTGGAACACGCAACCTCCCGATCCGGGGTCAGGCGCACTCTGTCGCGGCCACGAGGTCGAGAAAACAAGCTTAATTGCTTTGATTCAATTTGCAAATCAGTCACGGTAAAGGGCTGTAGACTTTATACTATGGATGTCAAGAAGAGATCAACTGATGTGATTGGAACATGCAACCGTCTGATCTGGATTCAGCCAAGCTACCGTTGTACCCCAAGACACCACAAACCTATCTGGTGTTTCCTGCTTAAGCCACCTTTGGTCATCCTGCCTTCGATAGCGCAGCTGGTAGAGCGGAGAACTGTAGATAATACATTGGCTATCCTTAGGTCGCTGGTTCGATTCCGGCTCGAAAGAGCTGGCTTTTGAATTCGGCAAGTAGATGTTTCCACGATTTCTTCAGAGATTGCAGGGCAAGATATGCAAAAGTAACACGTCAAGAGGCAGATCTGTCACAGTACACAATGACAGGAATGGTTATTACATGAGATCTCAGGCTTAATAAAAATAACAGGTCAAGATACAAATCTATCACAGTACACTGGTGATTTTCAATCCTGATCCTGGGGACCCCCTGCTCTGGGCTGTGTTTCCCAAAAGCGTTGCAATCCTTAATACAACGTAGACGCATTGAAACCAATAGAGTTGCAATCAACTTAGGCTTACGATGACTCTGGAAGACGCGGCCCTGCATTTTTGTCTGTCTCCTTTTTCTGACACACCCAGATGAGCTCATGGAGCCTTCTCCTAACTAGCTAATGATCTTAATCAGGTGTGTTTAATAAGGGAGACATACAGAGCGGTGGGATTGGAAACCATTGCAGCACACAACGACAGGACTTCTTTTCACATTAGAAGTCAACAAGAAATCACGTGACCCCGACGTGATTTGAACACGCAACCTTCTGATCTGGAGTCAGACGCGCTACCGTTGCGCCACGAGGTCCTGAACCCAGAGGTGATGTATTTTGCTTAACCCCCTTGACACAGAATGCAAATCAGTAAATATACGGTGCTCAAGGAACACTCTTGATGTTGGACTTTATACTCAGGAGATCAAAAACAGATCGTCTGACCTCAAGGTGATTTGGAGCCAGACACTCTACCGTTGCACTACAAGATAGCGGAAAAATTATTTAGTGTTTCATGCTAAAGCACTTTGATAAACTATGCAAATCCGCTAGTGTTTACACTCACAAAGTCAAGAACAGTTCGCTTGACCTCAACATAATTGGAACACGCAACCTCCCGATCCGGGGTCAGGCGCACTCTGTCGCGGCCACGAGGTCGAGAAAACAAGTCGGCGTTCCTTGCTTAATTGCTTTGATTCAATTTGCAAATCAGTCACGGTAAAGGGCTGTAGACTTTATACTATGGATGTCAAGAAGAGATCAACTGATGTGATTGGAACATGCAACCGTCTGATCTGGATTCAGCCAAGCTACCGTTGTACCCCAAGACACCACAAACCTATCTGGTGTTTCCTGCTTAAGCCACCTTCGGTCATCCTGCCTTCGATAGCTCAGCTGGTAGAGCGGAGGACTGTAGATAATACATTGGCTATCCTTAGGTCGCTGGTTAGATTCCGGCTCGAAGGAGCTGGCTTTTGAATTCGGCAAGTAGATGTTTCCACGATTTCTTCAGAGATTGCAGGGCAAGATATGCAAAAGTAACACGTCAAGAGGCAGATCTGTCACAGTACACAATGACAGGAATGGTTATTACATGAGATCTCAGGCTTAATAAAAATAACAGGTCAAGATACAAATCTATCACAGTACACTGGTGATTTTCAATCCTGATCCTGGGGACCCCCTGCTCTGGGCTGTGTTTCCCAAAAGCGTTGCAATCCTTAATACAACGTAGACGCATTGAAACCAATAGAGTTGCAATCAACTTAGGCTTACGATGACTCTGGAAGATGCGGCCTTGCATTTTTGTCTGTCTCCTTTTTCTGACACACCCAGATGAGCTCATGGAGCTCTCTCCTAACTAGCTAATGATCTTAATCAGGTGTGTTTAATAAGGGAGACATACAGAGCGGTGGGATTGGAAACCATTGCAGCACACAACGACAGGACTTCTTTTCACATTAGAAGTCAACAAGAAATCACGTGACCCCGACGTGATTTGAACACGCAACCTTCTGATCTGGAGTAAGACGCGCTACCGTTGCGCCACGAGGTCCTGAACCCAGAGGTGATGTATTTTGCTTAACCCCCTTGACACAGAATGCAAATCAGTAAATATACGGTGCTCAAGGAACACTCTTGATGTTGGACTTTATACTCAGGAGATCAAAAACAGATCGTCTGACCTCAAGTTGATTTGGAGCCAGACACTCTACCGTTGCACTACAAGATAGCGGAAAAATTATTTAGTGTTTCATGCTAAAGCACTTTGATAAACTATGCAAATCCGCTAGTCTTTACACTCACAAAGTCAAGAACAGTTCGCTTGACCTCAACATAATTGGAACACGCAACCTCCCGATCCGGGGTCAGGCGCACTCTGTCGCGGCCACGAGGTCGAGAAAACAAGCTTAATTGCTTTGATTCAATTTGCAAATCAGTCACGGTAAAGGGCTGTAGACTTTATACTATGGATGTCAAGAAGAGATCAACTGATGTGATTGGAACATGCAACCGTCTGATCTGGATTCAGCCAAGCTACCGTTGTACCCCAAGACACCACAAACCTATCTGGTGTTTCCTGCTTAAGCCACCATTGGTCATCCTGCCTTCGATAGCTCAGCTGGTAGAGCGGAGGACTGTAGATAATACATTGGCTATCCTTAGGTCGCTGGTTCGATTCCGGCTCGAAAGAGCTGGCTTTTGAATTCGGCAAGTAGATGTTTCCACGATTTCTTCAGAGATTGCAGGGCAAGATATGCAAAAGTAACACGTCAAGAGGCAGATCTGTCACAGTACACAATGACAGGAATGGTTATTACATGAGATCTCAGGCTTAATAAAAATAACAGGTCAAGATACAAATCTATCACAGTACACTGGTGATTTTCAATCCTGATCCTGGGGACCCCCTGCTCTGGGCTGTGTTTCCCAAAAGCGTTGCAATCCTTAATACAACGTAGACGCATTGAAACCAATAGAGTTGCAATCAACTTAGGCTTACGATGACTCTGGAAGACGCGGCCTTGCATTTTTGTCTGTCTCCTTTTTCTGACACACCCAGATGAGCTCATGGAGCTCTCTCCTAACTAGCTAATGATCTTAATCAGGTGTGTTTAATAAGGGAGACATACAGAGCGGTGGGATTGGAAACCATTGCAGCACACAACGACAGGACTTCTTTTCACATTAGAAGTCAACAAGAAATCACGTGACCCCGACGTGATTTGAACACGCAACCTTCTGATCTGGAGTCAGACGCGCTACCGTTGCGCCACGAGGTCCTGAACCCAGAGGTGATGTATTTTGCTTAACCCCCTTGACACAGAATGCAAATCAGTAAATATACGGTGCTCAAGGAACACTCTTGATGTTGGACTTTATACTCAGGAGATCAAAAACAGATCGTCTGACCTCAAGGTGATTTGGAGCCAGACACTCTACCGTTGCACTACAAGATAGCGGAAAAATTATTTAGTGTTTCATGCTAAAGCACTTTGATAAACTATGCAAATCCGCTAGTCTTTACACTCACAAAGTCAAGAACAGTTCGCTTGACCTCAACATAATTGGAACACGCAACCTCCCGATCCGGGGTCAGGCGCACTCTGTCGCGGCCACGAGGTCGAGAAAACAAGCTTAATTGCTTTGATTCAATTTGCAAATCAGTCACGGTAAAGGGCTGTAGACTTTATACTATGGATGTCAAGAAGAGATCAACTGATGTGATTGGAACATGCAACCGTCTGATCTGGATTCAGCCAAGCTACCGTTGTACCCCAAGACACCACAAACCTATCTGGTGTTTCCTGCTTAAGCCACCTTCGGTCATCCTGCCTTCGATAGCTCAGCTGGTAGAGCGGAGGACTGTAGATAATACATTGGCTATCCTTAGGTCGCTGGTTAGATTCCGGCTCGAAGGAGCTGGCTTTTGAATTCGGCAAGTAGATGTTTCCACGATTTCTTCAGAGATTGCAGGGCAAGATATGCAAAAGTAACACGTCAAGAGGCAGATCTGTCACAGTACACAATGACAGGAATGGTTATTACATGAGATCTCAGGCTTAATAAAAATAACAGGTCAAGATACAAATCTATCACAGTACACTGGTGATTTTCAATCCTGATCCTGGGGACCCCCTGCTCTGGGCTGTGTTTCCCAAAAGCGTTGCAATCCTTAATACAACGTAGACGCATTGAAACCAATAGAGTTGCAATCAACTTAGGCTTACGATGACTCTGGAAGATGCGGCCTTGCATTTTTGTCTGTCTCCTTTTTCTGACACACCCAGATGAGCTCATGGAGCTCTCTCCTAACTAGCTAATGATCTTAATCAGGTGTGTTTAATAAGGGAGACATACAGAGCGGTGGGATTGGAAACCATTGCAGCACACAACGACAGGACTTCTTTTCACATTAGAAGTCAACAAGAAATCACGTGACCCCGACGTGATTTGAACACGCAACCTTCTGATCTGGAGTAAGACGCGCTACCGTTGCGCCACGAGGTCCTGAACCCAGAGGTGATGTATTTTGCTTAACCCCCTTGACACAGAATGCAAATCAGTAAATATACGGTGCTCAAGGAACACTCTTGATGTTGGACTTTATACTCAGGAGATCAAAAACAGATCGTCTGACGTCAAGTTGATTTGGAGCCAGACACTCTACCGTTGCACTACAAGATAGCGGAAAAATTATTTAGTGTTTCATGCTAAAGCACTTTGATAAACTATGCAAATCCGCTAGTCTTTACACTCACAAAGTCAAGAACAGTTCGCTTGACCTCAACATAATTGGAACACGCAACCTCCCGATCCGGGGTCAGGCGCACTCTGTCGCGGCCACGAGGTCGAGAAAACAAGCTTAATTGCTTTGATTCAATTTGCAAATCAGTCACGGTAAAGGGCTGTAGACTTTATACTATGGATGTCAAGAAGAGATCAACTGATGTGATTGGAACATGCAACCGTCTGATCTGGATTCAGCCAAGCTACCGTTGTACCCCAAGACACCACAAACCTATCTGGTGTTTCCTGCTTAAGCCACCATTGGTCATCCTGCCTTCGATAGCTCAGCTGGTAGAGCGGAGGACTGTAGATAATACATTGGCTATCCTCAGGTCGCTGGTTCGATTCCGGCTCGAAAGAGCTGGCTTTTGAATTCGGCAAGTAGATGTTTCCACGATTTCTTCAGAGATTGCAGGGCAAGATATGCAAAAGTAACACGTCAAGAGGCAGATCTGTCACAGTACACAATGACAGGAATGGTTATTACATGAGATCTCAGGCTTAATAAAAATAACAGGTCAAGATACAAATCTATCACAGTACACTGGTGATTTTCAATCCTGATCCTGGGGACCCCCTGCTCTGGGCTGTGTTTCCCAAAAGCGTTGCAATCCTTAATACAACGTAGACGCATTGAAACCAATAGAGTTGCAATCAACTTAGGCTTACGATGACTCTGGAAGACGCGGCCTTGCATTTTTGTCTGTCTCCTTTTTCTGACACACCCAGATGAGCTCATGGAGCTCTCTCCTAACTAGCTAATGATCTTAATCAGGTGTGTTTAATAAGGGAGACATACAGAGCGGTGGGATTGGAAACCATTGCAGCACACAACGACAGGACTTCTTTTCACATTAGAAGTCAACAAGAAATCACGTGACCCCGACGTGATTTGAACACGCAACCTTCTGATCTGGAGTCAGACGCGCTACCGTTGCGCCACAAGGTCCTGAACCCAGAGGTGATGTATTTTGCTTAACCCCCTTGACACAGAATGCAAATAAGTAAATATACGGTGCTCAAGGAACACTCTTGATGTTGGACTTTATACTCAGGAGATCAAAAACAGATCGTCTGACCTCAAGGTGATTTGGAGCCAGACACTCTACCGTTGCACTACAAGATAGCGGAAAAATTATTTAGTGTTTCATGCTAAAGCACTTTGATAAACTATGCAAATCCGCTAGTCTTTACACTCACAAAGTCAAGAACAGTTCGCTTGACCTCAACATAATTGGAACACGCAACCTCCCGATCCGGGGTCAGGCGCACTCTGTCGCGGCCACGAGGTCGAGAAAACAAGCTTAATTGCTTTGATTCAATTTGCAAATCAGTCACGGTAAAGGGCTGTAGACTTTATATATACTATGGATGTCAAGAAGAGATCAACTGATGTGATTGGAACATGCAACCGTCTGATCTGGATTCAGCCAAGCTACCGTTGTACCCCAAGACACCACAAACCTATCTGGTGTTTCCTGCTTAAGCCACCTTTGGTCATCCTGCCTTCGATAGCTCAGCTGGTAGAGCGGAGGACTGTAGATAATACATTGGCTATCCTTAGGTCGCTGGTTCGATTCCGGCTCGAAAGAGCTGGCTTTTGAATTCGGCAAGTAGATGTTTCCACGATTTCTTCAGAGATTGCAGGGCAAGATATGCAAAAGTAACACGTCAAGAGGCAGATCTGTCACAGTACACAATGACAGGAATGGTTATTACATGAGATCTCAGGCTTAATAAAAATAACAGGTCAAGATACAAATCTATCACAGTACACTGGTGATTTTCAATCCTGATCCTGGGGACCCCCTGCTCTGGGCTGTGTTTCCCAAAAGCGTTGCAATCCTTAATACAACGTAGACGCATTGAAACCAATAGAGTTGCAATCAACTTAGGCTTACGATGACTCTGGAAGACGCGGCCTTGCATTTTTGTCTGTCTCCTTTTTCTGACACACCCAGATGAGCTCATGGAGCTCTCTCCTAACTAGCTAATGATCTTAATCAGGTGTGTTTAATAAGGGAGACATACAGAGCGGTGGGATTGGAAACCATTGCAGCACACAACGACAGGACTTCTTTTCACATTAGAAGTCAACAAGAAATCACGTGACCCCGACGTGATTTGAACACGCAACCTTCTGATCTGGAGTCAGACGCGCTACCGTTGCGCCACGAGGTCCTGAACCCAGAGGTGATGTATTTTGCTTAACCCCCTTGACACAGAATGCAAATCAGTAAATATACGGTGCTCAAGGAACACTCTTGATGTTGGACTTTATACTCAGGAGATCAAAAACAGATCGTCTGACCTCAAGGTGATTTGGAGCCAGACACTCTACCGTTGCACTACAAGATAGCGGAAAAATTATTTAGTGTTTCATGCTAAAGCACTTTGATAAACTATGCAAATCCGCTAGTCTTTACACTCACAAAGTCAAGAACAGTTCGCTTGACCTCAACATAATTGGAACACGCAACCTCCCGATCCGGGGTCAGGCGCACTCTGTCGCGGCCACGAGGTTGAGAAAACAAGCTTAATTGCTTTGATTCAATTTGCAAATCAGTCACGGTAAAGGGCTGTAGACTTTATACTATGGATGTCAAGAAGAGATCAACTGATGTGATTGGAACATGCAACCGTCTGATCTGGATTCAGCCAAGCTACCGTTGTACCCCAAGACACCACAAACCTATCTGGTGTTTCCTGCTTAAGCCACCATTGGTCATCCTGCCTTCGATAGCTCAGCTGGTAGAGCGGAGGACTGTAGATAATACATTGGCTATCCTTAGGTCGCTGGTTCGATTCCGGCTCGAAAGAGCTGGCTTTTGAATTCGGCAAGTAGATGTTTCCACGATTTCTTCAGAGATTGCAGGGCAAGATATGCAAATGTAACACGTCAAGAGGCAGATCTGTCACAGTACACAATGACAGGAATGGTTATTACATGAGATCTCAGGCTTAATAAAAATAACAGGTCAAGATACAAATCTATCACAGTACACTGGTGATTTTCAATCCTGATCCTGGGGACCCCCTGCTCTGGGCTGTGTTTCCCAAAAGCGTTGCAATCCTTAATACAACGTAGACGCATTGAAAACAATAGAGTTGCAATCAACTTAGGCTTACGATGACTCTGGAAGACGCGGCCTTGCATTTTTGTCTGTCTCCTTTTTCTGACACACCCAGATGAGCTCATGGAGCTCTCTCCTAACTAGCTAATGATCTTAATCAGGTGTGTTTAATAAGGGAGACATACAGAGCGGTGGGATTGGAAACCATTGCAGCACACAACGACAGGACTTCTTTTCACATTAGAAGTCAACAAGAAATCACGTGAACCCGACGTGATTTGAACACGCAACCTTCTGATCTGGAGTCAGACGCGCTACCGTTGCGCCACGAGGTCCTGAACCCAGAGGTGATGTATTTTGCTTAACCCCCTTGACACAGAATGCAAATAAGTATATATACGGTGCTCAAGGAACACTCTTGATGTTGGACTTTATACTCAGGAGATCAAAAACAGATCGTCTGACCTCAAGGTGATTTGGAGCCAGACACTCTACCGTTGCACTACAAGATAGCGGAAAAATTATTTAGTGTTTCATGCTAAAGCACTTTGATAAACTATGCAAATCCGCTAGTCTTTACACTCACAAAGTCAAGAACAGTTCGCTTGACCTCAACATAATTGGAACACGCAACCTCCCGATCCGGGGTCAGGCGCACTCTGTCGCGGCCACGAGGTCGAGAAAACAAGCTTAATTGCTTTGATTCAATTTGCAAATCAGTCACGGTAAAGGGCTGTAGACTTTATACTATGGATGTCAAGAAGAGATCAACTGATGTGATTGGAACATGCAACCGTCTGATCTGGATTCAGCCAAGCTACCGTTGTACCCCAAGACACCACAAACCTATCTGGTGTTTCCTGCTTAAGCCACCTTCGGTCATCCTGCCTTCGATAGCTCAGCTGGTAGAGCGGAGGACTGTAGATAATACATTGGCTATCCTTAGGTCGCTGGTTAGATTCCGACTCGAAGCAGCTGGCTTTTGAATTCGGCAAGTAGATGTTTCCACGATTTCTTCAGAGATTGCAGGGCAAGATATGCAAAAGTAACACGTCAAGAGGCAGATCTGTCACAGTACACAATGACAGGAATGGTTATTACATGAGATCTCAGGCTTAATAAAAATAACAGGTCAAGATACAAATCTATCACAGTACACTGGTGATTTTCAATCCTGATCCTGGGGACCCCCTGCTCTGGGCTGTGTTTCCCAAAAGCGTTGCAATCCTTAATACAACGTAGACGCATTGAAACCAATAGAGTTGCAATCAACTTAGGCTTACGATGACTCTGGAAGATGCGGCCTTGCATTTTTGTCTGTCTCCTTTTTCTGACACACCCAGATGAGCTCATGGAGCTCTCTCCTAACTAGCTAATGATCTTAATCAGGTGTGTTTAATAAGGGAGACATACAGAGCGGTGGGATTGGAAACCATTGCAGCACACAACGACAGGACTTCTTTTCACATTAGAAGTCAACAAGAAATCACGTGACCCCGACGTGATTTGAACACGCAACCTTCTGATCTGGAGTCAGACGCGCTACCGTTGCGCCACGAGGTCCTGAACCCAGAGGTGATGTATTTTGCTTAACCCCCTTGACACAGAATGCAAATCAGTAAATATACGGTGCTCAAGGAACACTCTTGATGTTGGACTTTATACTCAGGAGATCAAAAACAGATCGTCTGACCTCAAGGTGATTTGGAGCCAGACACTCTACCGTTGCACTACAAGATAGCGGAAAAATTATTTAGTGTTTCATGCTAAAGCACTTTGATAAACTATGCAAATCCGCTAGTCTTTACACTCACAAAGTCAAGAACAGTTCGCTTGACCTCAACATAATTGGAACACGCAACCTCCCGATCCGGGGTCAGGCGCACTCTGTCGCGGCCACGAGGTCGAGAAAACAAGCTTAATTGCTTTGATTCAATTTGCAAATCAGTCACGGTAAAGGGCTGTAGACTTTATATATACTATGGATGTCAAGAAGAGATCAACTGATGTGATTGGAACATGCAACCGTCTGATCTGGATTCAGCCAAGCTACCGTTGTACCCCAAGACACCACAAACCTATCTGGTGTTTCCTGCTTAAGCCACCTTTGGTCATCCTGCCTTCGATAGCTCAGCTGGTAGAGCGGAGGACTGTAGATAATACATTGGCTATCCTTAGGTCGCTGGTTCGATTCCGGCTCGAAAGAGCTGGCTTTTGAATTCGGCAAGTAGATGTTTCCACGATTTCTTCAGAGATTGCAGGGCAAGATATGCAAAAGTAACACGTCAAGAGGCAGATCTGTCACAGTACACAATGACAGGAATGGTTATTACATGAGATCTCAGGCTTAATAAAAATAACAGGTCAAGATACAAATCTATCACAGTACACTGGTGATTTTCAATCCTGATCCTGGGGACCCCCTGCTCTGGGCTGTGTTTCCCAAAAGCGTTGCAATCCTTAATACAACGTAGACGCATTGAAACCAATAGAGTTGCAATCAACTTAGGCTTACGATGACTCTGGAAGACGCGGCCCTGCATTTTTGTCTGTCTCCTTTTTCTGACACACCCAGATGAGCTCATGGAGCCTTCTCCTAACTAGCTAATGATCTTAATCAGGTGTGTTTAATAAGGGAGACATACAGAGCGGTGGGATTGGAAACCATTGCAGCACACAACGACAGGACTTCTTTTCACATTAGAAGTCAACAAGAAATCACGTGACCCCGACGTGATTTGAACACGCAACCTTCTGATCTGGAGTCAGACGCGCTACCGTTGCGCCACGAGGTCCTGAACCCAGAGGTGATGTATTTTGCTTAACCCCCTTGACACAGAATGCAAATCAGTAAATATACGGTGCTCAAGGAACACTCTTGATGTTGGACTTTATACTCAGGAGATCAAAAACAGATCGTCTGACCTCAAGGTGATTTGGAGCCAGACACTCTACCGTTGCACTACAAGATAGCGGAAAAATTATTTAAGTGTTTCATGCTAAAGCACTTTGATAAACTATGCAAATCCGCTAGTGTTTACACTCACAAAGTCAAGAACAGTTCGCTTGACCTCAACATAATTGGAACACGCAACCTCCCGATCCGGGGTCAGGCGCACTCTGTCGCGGCCACGAGGTCGAGAAAACAAGTCGGCGTTCCTTGCTTAATTGCTTTGATTCAATTTGCAAATCAGTCACGGTAAAGGGCTGTAGACTTTATACTATGGATGTCAAGAAGAGATCAACTGATGTGATTGGAACATGCAACCGTCTGATCTGGATTCAGCCAAGCTACCGTTGTACCCCAAGACACCACAAACCTATCTGGTGTTTCCTGCTTAAGCCACCTTCGGTCATCCTGCCTTCGATAGCTCAGCTGGTAGAGCGGAGGACTGTAGATAATACATTGGCTATCCTTAGGTCGCTGGTTAGATTCCGGCTCGAAGGAGCTGGCTTTTGAATTCGGCAAGTAGATGTTTCCACGATTTCTTCAGAGATTGCAGGGCAAGATATGCAAAAGTAACACGTCAAGAGGCAGATCTGTCACAGTACACAATGACAGGAATGGTTATTACATGAGGTCTCAGGCTTAATAAAAATAACAGGTCAAGATACAAATCTATCACAGTACACTGGTGATTTTCAATCCTGATCCTGGGGACCCCCTGCTCTGGGCTGTGTTTCCCAAAAGCGTTGCAATCCTTAATACAACGTAGACGCATTGAAACCAATAGAGTTGCAATCAACTTAGGCTTACGATGACTCTGGAAGACGCGGCCTTGCATTTTTGTCTGTCTCCTTTTTCTGACACACCCAAATGAGCTCATGGAGCTCTCTCCTAACTAGCTAATGATCTTAATCAGGTGTGTTTAATAAGGGAGACATACAGAGCGGTGGGATTGGAAACCACTGCAGCACACAACGACAGGACTTCTTTTCACATTAGAAGTCAACAAGAAATCACGTGACCCCGACGTGATTTGAACACGCAACCTTCTGATCTGGAGTCAGACGCGCTACCGTTGCGCCACAAGGTCCTGAACCCAGAGGTGATGTATTTTGCTTAACCCCCTTGACACAGAATGCAAATCAGTAAATATACGGTGCTCAAGGAACACTCTTGATGTTGGACTTTATACTCAGGAGATCAAAAACAGATCGTCTGACCTCAAGGTGATTTGGAGCCAGACACTCTACCGTTGCACTACAAGATAGCGGAAAAATTATTTAGTGTTTCATGCTAAAGCACTTTGATAAACTATGCAAATCCGCTAGTCTTTACACTCACAAAGTCAAGAACAGTTCGCTTGACCTCAACATAATTGGAACACGCAACCTCCCGATCCGGGGTCAGGCGCACTCTGTCGCGGCCACGAGGTCGAGAAAACAAGCTTAATTGCTTTGATTCAATTTGCAAATCAGTCACGGTAAAGGGCTGTAGACTTTATACTATGGATGTCAAGAAGAGATCAACTGATGTGATTGGAACATGCAACCGTCTGATCTGGATTCAGCCAAGCTACCGCTGTACCCCAAGACACCACAAACCTATCTGGTGTTTCCTGCTTAAGCCACCATTGGTCATCCTGCCTTCGATAGCTCAGCTGGTAGAGCGGAGGACTGTAGATAATACATTGGCTATCCTTAGGTCGCTGGTTCGATTCCTGCTCGAAAGAGCTGGCTTTTGAATTCGGCAAGTAGATGTTTCCACGATTTCTTCAGAGATTGCAGGGCAAGATATGCAAATGTAACACGTCAAGAGGCAGATCTGTCACAGTACACAATGACAGGAATGGTTATTACATGAGATCTCAGGCTTAATAAAAATAACAGGTCAAGATACAAATCTATCACAGTACACTGGTGATTTTCAATCCTGATCCTGGGGACCCCCTGCTCTGGGCTGTGTTTCCCAAAAGCGTTGCAATCCTTAATACAACGTAGACGCATTGAAAACAATAGAGTTGCAATCAACTTAGGCTTACGATGACTCTGGAAGACGCGGCCTTGCATTTTTGTCTGTCTCCTTTTTCTGACACACCCAGATGAGCTCATGGAGCTCTCTCCTAACTAGCTAATGATCTTAATCAGGTGTGTTTAATAAGGGAGACATACAGAGCGGTGGGATTGGAAACCATTGCAGCACACAACGACAGGACTTCTTTTCACATTAGAAGTCAACAAGAAATCACGTGACCCCGACGTGATTTGAACACGCAACCTTCTGATCTGGAGTCAGACGCGCTACCGTTGCGCCACGAGGTCCTGAACCCAGAGGTGATGTATTTTGCTTAACCCCCTTGACACAGAATGCAAATAAGTATATATACGGTGCTCAAGGAACACTCTTGATGTTGGACTTTATACTCAGGAGATCAAAAACAGATCGTCTGACCTCAAGGTGATTTGGAGCCAGACACTCTACCGTTGCACTACAAGATAGCGGAAAAATTATTTAGTGTTTCATGCTAAAGCACTTTGATAAACTATGCAAATCCGCTAGTCTTTACACTCACAAAGTCAAGAACAGTTCGCTTGACCTCAACATAATTGGAACACGCAACCTCCCGATCCGGGGTCAGGCGCACTCTGTCGCGGCCACGAGGTCGAGAAAACAAGCTTAATTGCTTTGATTCAATTTGCAAATCAGTCACGGTAAAGGGCTGTAGACTTTATACTATGGATGTCAAGAAGAGATCAACTGATGTGATTGGAACATGCAACCGTCTGATCTGGATTCAGCCAAGCTACCGTTGTACCCCAAGACACCACAAACCTATCTGGTGTTTCCTGCTTAAGCCACCTTCGGTCATCCTGCCTTCGATAGCTCAGCTGGTAGAGCGGAGGACTGTAGATAATACATTGGCTATCCTTAGGTCGCTGGTTCGATTCCGGCTCGAAAGAGCTGGCTTTTGAATTCGGCAAGTAGATGTTTCCACGATTTCTTCAGAGATTGCAGGGCAAGATATGCAAAAGTAACACGTCAAGAGGCAGATCTGTCACAGTACACAATGACAGGAATGGTTATTACATGAGATCTCAGGCTTAATAAAAATAACAGGTCAAGATACAAATCTATCACAGTACACTGGTGATTTTCAATCCTGATCCTGGGGACCCCCTGCTCTGGGCTGTGTTTCCCAAAAGCGTTGCAATCCTTAATACAACGTAGACGCATTGAAACCAATAGAGTTGCAATCAACTTAGGCTTACGATGACTCTGGAAGACGCGGCCTTGCATTTTTGTCTGTCTCCTTTTTCTGACACACCCAGATGAGCTCATGGAGCTCTCTCCTAACTAGCTAATGATCTTAATCAGGTGTGTTTAATAAGGGAGACATACAGAGCGGTGGGATTGGAAACCATTGCAGCACACAACGACAGGACTTCTTTTCACATTAGAAGTCAACAAGAAATCACGTGACCCCGACGTGATTTGAACACGCAACCTTCTGATCTGGAGTCAGACGCGCTACCGTTGCGCCACGAGGTCCTGAACCCAGAGGTGATGTATTTTGCTTAACCCCCTTGACACAGAATGCAAATAAGTAAATATACGGTGCTCAAGGAACACTCTTGATGTTGGACTTTATACTCAGGAGATCAAAAACAGATCGTCTGACCTCAAGGTGATTTGGAGCCAGACACTCTACCGTTGCACTACAAGATAGCGGAAAAATTATTTAGTGTTTCATGCTAAAGCACTTTGATAAACTATGCAAATCCGCTAGTCTTTACACTCACAAAGTCAAGAACAGTTCGCTTGACCTCAACATAATTGGAACACGCAACCTCCCGATCCGGGGTCAGGCGCACTCTGTCGCGGCCACGAGGGCGAGAAAACAAGCTTAATTGCTTTGATTCAATTTGCAAATCAGTCACGGTAAAGGGCTGTAGACTTTATATATACTATGGATGTCAAGAAGAGATCAACTGATGTGATTGGAACATGCAACCGTCTGATCTGGATTCAGCCAAGCTACCGTTGTACCCCAAGACACCACAAACCTATCTGGTGTTTCCTGCTTAAGCCACCTTTGGTCATCCTGCCTTCGATAGCTCAGCTGGTAGAGCGGAGGACTGTAGATAATACATTGGCTATCCTTAGGTCGCTGGTTCGATTCCGGCTCGAAAGAGCTGGCTTTTGAATTCGGCAAGTAGATGTTTCCACGATTTCTTCAGAGATTGCAGGGCAAGATATGCAAAAGTAACACGTCAAGAGGCAGATCTGTCACAGTACACAATGACAGGAATGGTTATTACATGAGATCTCAGGCTTAATAAAAATAACAGGTCAAGATACAAATCTATCACAGTACACTGGTGATTTTCAATCCTGATCCTGGGGACCCCCTGCTCTGGGCTGTGTTTCCCAAAAGCGTTGCAATCCTTAATACAACGTAGACGCATTGAAACCAATAGAGTTGCAATCAACTTAGGCTTACGATGACTCTGGAAGACGCGGCCTTGCATTTTTGTCTGTCTCCTTTTTCTGACACACCCAGATGAGCTCATGGAGCTCTCTCCTAACTAGCTAATGATCTTAATCAGGTGTGTTTAATAAGGGAGACATACAGAGCGGTGGGATTGGAAACCATTGCAGCACACAACGACAGGACTTCTTTTCACATTAGAAGTCAACAAGAAATCACGTGACCCCGACGTGATTTGAACACGCAACCTTCTGATCTGGAGTCAGACGCGCTACCGTTGCGCCACGAGGTCCTGAACCCAGAGGTGATGTATTTTGCTTAACCCCCTTGACACAGAATGCAAATCAGTAAATATACGGTGCTCAAGGAACACTCTTGATGTTGGACTTTATACTCAGGAGATCAAAAACAGATCGTCTGACCTCAAGGTGATTTGGAGCCAGACACTCTACCGTTGCACTACAAGATAGCGGAAAAATTATTTAGTGTTTCATGCTAAAGCACTTTGATAAACTATGCAAATCCGCTAGTCTTTACACTCACAAAGTCAAGAACAGTTCGCTTGACCTCAACATAATTGGAACACGCAACCTCCCAATCCGGGGTCAGGCGCACTCTGTCGCGGCCACGAGGGCGAGAAAACAAGCTTAATTGCTTTGATTCAGTTTGCAAATCAGTCACGGTAAAGGGCTGTAGACTTTATACTATGGATGTCAAGAAGAGATCAACTGATGTGATTGGAACATGCAACCGTCTGATCTGGATTCAGCCAAGCTACCGTTGTACCCCAAGACACCACAAACCTATCTGGTGTTTCCTGCTTAAGCCACCATTGGTCATCCTGCCTTCGATAGCTCAGCTGGTAGAGCGGAGGACTGTAGATAATACATTGGCTATCCTTAGGTCGCTGGTTCGATTCCGGCTCGAAAGAGCTGGCTTTTGAATTCGGCAAGTAGATGTTTCCACGATTTCTTCAGAGATTGCAGGGCAAGATATGCAAATGTAACACGTCAAGAGGCAGATCTGTCACAGTACACAATGACAGGAATGGTTATTACATGAGATCTCAGGCTTAATAAAAATAACAGGTCAAGATACAAATCTATCACAGTACACTGGTGATTTTCAATCCTGATCCTGGGGACCCCCTGCTCTGGGCTGTGTTTCCCAAAAGCGTTGCAATCCTTAATACAACGTAGACGCATTGAAAACAATAGAGTTGCAATCAACTTAGGCTTACGATGACTCTGGAAGACGCGGCCTTGCATTTTTGTCTGTCTCCTTTTTCTGACACACCCAGATGAGCTCATGGAGCTCTCTCCTAACTAGCTAATGATCTTAATCAGGTGTGTTTAATAAGGGAGACATACAGAGCGGTGGGATTGGAAACCATTGCAGCACACAACGACAGGACTTCTTTTCACATTAGAAGTCAACAAGAAATCACGTGACCCCGACGTGATTTGAACACGCAACCTTCTGATCTGGAGTCAGACGCGCTACCGTTGCGCCACGAGGTCCTGAACCCAGAGGTGATGTATTTTGCTTAACCCCCTTGACACAGAATGCAAATAAGTATATATACGGTGCTCAAGGAACACTCTTGATGTTGGACTTTATACTCAGGAGATCAAAAACAGATCGTCTGACCTCAAGGTGATTTGGAGCCAGACACTCTACCGCTGCACTACAAGATAGCGGAAAAATTATTTAGTGTTTCATGCTAAAGCACTTTGATAAACTATGCAAATCCGCTAGTCTTTACACTCACAAAGTCAAGAACAGTTCGCTTGACCTCAACATAATTGGAACACGCAACCTCCCGATCCGGGGTCAGGCGCACTCTGTCGCGGCCACGAGGTCGAGAAAACAAGCTTAATTGCTTTGATTCAATTTGCAAATCAGTCACGGTAAAGGGCTGTAGACTTTATACTATGGATGTCAAGAAGAGATCAACTGATGTGATTGGAACATGCAACCGTCTGATCTGGATTCAGCCAAGCTACCGTTGTACCCCAAGACACCACAAACCTATCTGGTGTTTCCTGCTTAAGCCACCTTTGGTCATCCTGCCTTCGATAGCGCAGCTGGTAGAGCGGAGAACTGTAGATAATACATTGGCTATCCTTAGGTCGCTGGTTCGATTCCGGCTCGAAAGAGCTGGCTTTTGAATTCGGCAAGTAGATGTTTCCACGATTTCTTCAGAGATTGCAGGGCAAGATATGCAAAAGTAACACGTCAAGAGGCAGATCTGTCACAGTACACAATGACAGGAATGGTTATTACATGAGATCTCAGGCTTAATAAAAATAACAGGTCAAGATACAAATCTATCACAGTACACTGGTGATTTTCAATCCTGATCCTGGGGACCCCCTGCTCTGGGCTGTGTTTCCCAAAAGCGTTGCAATCCTTAATACAACGTAGACGCATTGAAACCAATAGAGTTGCAATCAACTTAGGCTTACGATGACTCTGGAAGACGCGGCCCTGCATTTTTGTCTGTCTCCTTTTTCTGACACACCCAGATGAGCTCATGGAGCCTTCTCCTAACTAGCTAATGATCTTAATCAGGTGTGTTTAATAAGGGAGACATACAGAGCGGTGGGATTGGAAACCATTGCAGCACACAACGACAGGACTTCTTTTCACATTAGAAGTCAACAAGAAATCACGTGACCCCGACGTGATTTGAACACGCAACCTTCTGATCTGGAGTCAGACGCGCTACCGTTGCGCCACGAGGTCCTGAACCCAGAGGTGATGTATTTTGCTTAACCCCCTTGACACAGAATGCAAATCAGTAAATATACGGTGCTCAAGGAACACTCTTGATGTTGGACTTTATACTCAGGAGATCAAAAACAGATCGTCTGACCTCAAGGTGATTTGGAGCCAGACACTCTACCGTTGCACTACAAGATAGCGGAAAAATTATTTAGTGTTTCATGCTAAAGCACTTTGATAAACTATGCAAATCCGCTAGTGTTTACACTCACAAAGTCAAGAACAGTTCGCTTGACCTCAACATAATTGGAACACGCAACCTCCCGATCCGGGGTCAGGCGCACTCTGTCGCGGCCACGAGGTCGAGAAAACAAGTCGGCGTTCCTTGCTTAATTGCTTTGATTCAATTTGCAAATCAGTCACGGTAAAGGGCTGTAGACTTTATACTATGGATGTCAAGAAGAGATCAACTGATGTGATTGGAACATGCAACCGTCTGATCTGGATTCAGCCAAGCTACCGTTGTACCCCAAGACACCACAAACCTATCTGGTGTTTCCTGCTTAAGCCACCTTCGGTCATCCTGCCTTCGATAGCTCAGCTGGTAGAGCGGAGGACTGTAGATAATACATTGGCTATCCTTAGGTCGCTGGTTAGATTCCGGCTCGAAGGAGCTGGCTTTTGAATTCGGCAAGTAGATGTTTCCACGATTTCTTCAGAGATTGCAGGGCAAGATATGCAAAAGTAACACGTCAAGAGGCAGATCTGTCACAGTACACAATGACAGGAATGGTTATTACATGAGATCTCAGGCTTAATAAAAATAACAGGTCAAGATACAAATCTATCACAGTACACTGGTGATTTTCAATCCTGATCCTGGGGACCCCCTGCTCTGGGCTGTGTTTCCCAAAAGCGTTGCAATCCTTAATACAACGTAGACGCATTGAAACCAATAGAGTTGCAATCAACTTAGGCTTACGATGACTCTGGAAGATGCGGCCTTGCATTTTTGTCTGTCTCCTTTTTCTGACACACCCAGATGAGCTCATGGAGCTCTCTCCTAACTAGCTAATGATCTTAATCAGGTGTGTTTAATAAGGGAGACATACAGAGCGGTGGGATTGGAAACCATTGCAGCACACAACGACAGGACTTCTTTTCACATTAGAAGTCAACAAGAAATCACGTGACCCCGACGTGATTTGAACACGCAACCTTCTGATCTGGAGTAAGACGCGCTACCGTTGCGCCACGAGGTCCTGAACCCAGAGGTGATGTATTTTGCTTAACCCCCTTGACACAGAATGCAAATCAGTAAATATACGGTGCTCAAGGAACACTCTTGATGTTGGACTTTATACTCAGGAGATCAAAAACAGATCGTCTGACCTCAAGTTGATTTGGAGCCAGACACTCTACCGTTGCACTACAAGATAGCGGAAAAATTATTTAGTGTTTCATGCTAAAGCACTTTGATAAACTATGCAAATCCGCTAGTCTTTACACTCACAAAGTCAAGAACAGTTCGCTTGACCTCAACATAATTGGAACACGCAACCTCCCGATCCGGGGTCAGGCGCACTCTGTCGCGGCCACGAGGTCGAGAAAACAAGCTTAATTGCTTTGATTCAATTTGCAAATCAGTCACGGTAAAGGGCTGTAGACTTTATACTATGGATGTCAAGAAGAGATCAACTGATGTGATTGGAACATGCAACCGTCTGATCTGGATTCAGCCAAGCTACCGTTGTACCCCAAGACACCACAAACCTATCTGGTGTTTCCTGCTTAAGCCACCATTGGTCATCCTGCCTTCGATAGCTCAGCTGGTAGAGCGGAGGACTGTAGATAATACATTGGCTATCCTTAGGTCGCTGGTTCGATTCCGGCTCGAAAGAGCTGGCTTTTGAATTCGGCAAGTAGATGTTTCCACGATTTCTTCAGAGATTGCAGGGCAAGATATGCAAAAGTAACACGTCAAGAGGCAGATCTGTCACAGTACACAATGACAGGAATGGTTATTACATGAGATCTCAGGCTTAATAAAAATAACAGGTCAAGATACAAATCTATCACAGTACACTGGTGATTTTCAATCCTGATCCTGGGGACCCCCTGCTCTGGGCTGTGTTTCCCAAAAGCGTTGCAATCCTTAATACAACGTAGACGCATTGAAACCAATAGAGTTGCAATCAACTTAGGCTTACGATGACTCTGGAAGACGCGGCCTTGCATTTTTGTCTGTCTCCTTTTTCTGACACACCCAGATGAGCTCATGGAGCTCTCTCCTAACTAGCTAATGATCTTAATCAGGTGTGTTTAATAAGGGAGACATACAGAGCGGTGGGATTGGAAACCATTGCAGCACACAACGACAGGACTTCTTTTCACATTAGAAGTCAACAAGAAATCACGTGACCCCGACGTGATTTGAACACGCAACCTTCTGATCTGGAGTCAGACGCGCTACCATTGCGCCACGAGGTCCTGAACCCAGAGGTGATGTATTTTGCTTAACCCCCTTGACACAGAATGCAAATAAGTAAATATACGGTGCTCAAGGAACACTCTTGATGTTGGACTTTATACTCAGGAGATCAAAAACAGATCGTCTGACCTCAAGGTGATTTGGAGCCAGACACTCTACCGTTGCACTACAAGATAGCGGAAAAATTATTTAGTGTTTCATGCTAAAGCACTTTGATAAACTATGCAAATCCGCTAGTCTTTACACTCACAAAGTCAAGAACAGTTCGCTTGACCTCAACATAATTGGAACACGCAACCTCCCGATCCGGGGTCAGGCGCACTCTGTCGCGGCCACGAGGTCGAGAAAACAAGCTTAATTGCTTTGATTCAATTTGCAAATCAGTCACGGTAAAGGGCTGTAGACTTTATATATACTATGGATGTCAAGAAGAGATCAACTGATGTGATTGGAACATGCAACCGTCTGATCTGGATTCAGCCAAGCTACCGTTGTACCCCAAGACACCACAAACCTATCTGGTGTTTCCTGCTTAAGCCACCTTTGGTCATCCTGCCTTCGATAGCTCAGCTGGTAGAGCGGAGGACTGTAGATAATACATTGGCTATCCTTAGGTCGCTGGTTCGATTACGGCTCGAAAGAGCTGGCTTTTGAATTCGGCAAGTAGATGTTTCCACGATTTCTTCAGAGATTGCAGGGCAAGATATGCAAAAGTAACACGTCAAGAGGCAGATCTGTCACAGTACACAATGACAGGAATGGTTATTACATGAGATCTCAGGCTTAATAAAAATAACAGGTCAAGATACAAATCTATCACAGTACACTGGTGATTTTCAATCCTGATCCTGGGGACCCCCTGCTCTGGGCTGTGTTTCCCAAAAGCGTTGCAATCCTTAATACAACGTAGACGCATTGAAACCAATAGAGTTGCAATCAACTTAGGCTTACGATGACTCTGGAAGACGCGGCCTTGCATTTTTGTCTGTCTCCTTTTTCTGACACACCCAGATGAGCTCATGGAGCTCTCTCCTAACTAGCTAATGATCTTAATCAGGTGTGTTTAATAAGGGAGACATACAGAGCGGTGGGATTGGAAACCATTGCAGCACACAACGACAGGACTTCTTTTCACATTAGAAGTCAACAAGAAATCACGTGACCCCGACGTGATTTGAACACGCAACCTTCTGATCTGGAGTCAGACGCGCTACCGTTGCGCCACGAGGTCCTGAACCTAGAGGTGATGTATTTTGCTTAACCCCCTTGACACAGAATGCAAATCAGTAAATATACGGTGCTCAAGGAACACTCTTGATGTTGGACTTTATACTCAGGAGATCAAAAACAGATCGTCTGACCTCAAGGTGATTTGGAGCCAGACACTCTACCGTTGCACTACAAGATAGCGGAAAAATTATTTAGTGTTTCATGCTAAAGCACTTTGATAAACTATGCAAATCCGCTAGTCTTTACACTCACAAAGTCAAGAACAGTTCGCTTGACCTCAACATAATTGGAACACGCAACCTCCCGATCCGGGGTCAGGCGCACTCTGTCGCGGCCACGAGGTCGAGAAAACAAGCTTAATTGCTTTGATTCAATTTGCAAATCAGTCACGGTAAAGGGCTGTAGACTTTATACTATGGATGTCAAGAAGAGATCAACTGATGTGATTGGAACATGCAACCGTCTGATCTGGATTCAGCCAAGCTACCGTTGTACCCCAAGACACCACAAACCTATCTGGTGTTTCCTGCTTAAGCCACCATTGGTCATCCTGCCTTCGATAGCTCAGCTGGTAGAGCGGAGGACTGTAGATAATACATTGGCTATCCTTAGGTCGCTGGTTCGATTCCGGCTCGAAAGAGCTGGCTTTTGAATTCGGCAAGTAGATGTTTCCACGATTTCTTCAGAGATTGCAGGGCAAGATATGCAAATGTAACACGTCAAGAGGCAGATCTGTCACAGTACACAATGACAGGAATGGTTATTACATGAGATCTCAGGCTTAATAAAAATAACAGGTCAAGATACAAATCTATCACAGTACACTGGTGATTTTCAATCCTGATCCTGGGGACCCCCTGCTCTGGGCTGTGTTTCCCAAAAGCGTTGCAATCCTTAATACAACGTAGACGCATTGAAAACAATAGAGTTGCAATCAACTTAGGCTTACGATGACTCTGGAAGACGCGGCCTTGCATTTTTGTCTGTCTCCTTTTTCTGACACACCCAGATGAGCTCATGGAGCTCTCTCCTAACTAGCTAATGATCTTAATCAGGTGTGTTTAATAAGGGAGACATACAGAGCGGTGGGATTGGAAACCATTGCAGCACACAACGACAGGACTTCTTTTCACATTAGAAGTCAACAAGAAATCACGTGACCCCGACGTGATTTGAACACGCAACCTTCTGATCTGGAGTCAGACGCGCTACCGTTGCGCCACGAGGTCCTGAACCCAGAGGTGATGTATTTTGCTTAACCCCCTTGACACAGAATGCAAATAAGTATATATACGGTGCTCAAGGAACACTCTTGATGTTGGACTTTATACTCAGGAGATCAAAAACAGATCGTCTGACCTCAAGGTGATTTGGAGCCAGACACTCTACCGTTGCACTACAAGATAGCGGAAAAATTATTTAGTGTTTCATGCTAAAGCACTTTGATAAACTATGCAAATCCGCTAGTCTTTACACTCACAAAGTCAAGAACAGTTCGCTTGACCTCAACATAATTGGAACACGCAACCTCCCGATCCGGGGTCAGGCGCACTCTGTCGCGGCCACGAGGTCGAGAAAACAAGCTTAATTGCTTTGATTCAATTTGCAAATCAGTCACGGTAAAGGGCTGTAGACTTTATACTATGGATGTCAAGAAGAGATCAACTGATGTGATTGGAACATGCAACCGTCTGATCTGGATTCAGCCAAGCTACCGTTGTACCCCAAGACACCACAAACCTATCTGGTGTTTCCTGCTTAAGCCACCTTCGGTCATCCTGCCTTCGATAGCTCAGCTGGTAGAGCGGAGGACTGTAGATAATACATTGGCTATCCTTAGGTCGCTGGTTAGATTCCGGCTCGAAGCAGCTGGCTTTTGAATTCGGCAAGTAGATGTTTCCACGATTTCTTCAGAGATTGCAGGGCAAGATATGCAAAAGTAACACGTCAAGAGGCAGATCTGTCACAGTACACAATGACAGGAATGGTTATTACATGAGATCTCAGGCTTAATAAAAATAACAGGTCAAGATACAAATCTATCACAGTACACTGGTGATTTTCAATCCTGATCCTGGGGACCCCCTGCTCTGGGCTGTGTTTCCCAAAAGCGTTGCAATCCTTAATACAACGTAGACGCATTGAAACCAATAGAGTTGCAATCAACTTAGGCTTACGATGACTCTGGAAGATGCGGCCTTGCATTTTTGTCTGTCTCCTTTTTCTGACACACCCAGATGAGCTCATGGAGCTCTCTCCTAACTAGCTAATGATCTTAATCAGGTGTGTTTAATAAGGGAGACATACAGAGCGGTGGGATTGGAAACCATTGCAGCACACAACGACAGGACTTCTTTTCACATTAGAAGTCAACAAGAAATCACGTGACCCCGACGTGATTTGAACACGCAACCTTCTGATCTGGAGTAAGACACGCTACCGTTGCGCCACGAGGTCCTGAACCCAGAGGTGATGTATTTTGCTTAACCCCCTTGACACAGAATGCAAATCAGTAAATATACGGTGCTCAAGGAACACTCTTGATGTTGGACTTTATACTCAGGAGATCAAAAACAGATCGTCTGACCTCAAGTTGATTTGGAGCCAGACACTCTACCGTTGCACTACAAGATAGCGGAAAAATTATTTAGTGTTTCATGCTAAAGCACTTTGATAAACTATGCAAATCCGCTAGTCTTTACACTCACAAAGTCAAGAACAGTTCGCTTGACCTCAACATAATTGGAACACGCAACCTCCCGATCCGGGGTCAGGCGCACTCTGTCGCGGCCACGAGGTCGAGAAAACAAGCTTAATTGCTTTGATTCAATTTGCAAATCAGTCACGGTAAAGGGCTGTAGACTTTATACTATGGATGTCAAGAAGAGATCAACTGATGTGATTGGAACATGCAACCGTCTGATCTGGATTCAGCCAAGCTACCGTTGTACCCCAAGACACCACAAACCTATCTGGTGTTTCCTGCTTAAGCCACCTTCGGTCATCCTGCCTTCGATAGCTCAGCTGGTAGAGCGGAGGACTGTAGATAATACATTGGCTATCCTTAGGTCGCTGGTTCGATTCCGGCTCGAAAGAGCTGGCTTTTGAATTCGGCAAGTAGATGTTTCCACGATTTCTTCAGAGATTGCAGGGCAAGATATGCAAAAGTAACACGTCAAGAGGCAGATCTGTCACAGTACACAATGACAGGAATGGTTATTACATGAGATCTCAGGCTTAATAAAAATAACAGGTCAAGATACAAATCTATCACAGTACACTGGTGATTTTCAATCCTGATCCTGGGGACCCCCTGCTCTGGGCTGTGTTTCCCAAAAGCGTTGCAATCCTTAATACAACGTAGACGCATTGAAACCAATAGAGTTGCAATCAACTTAGGCTTACGATGACTCTGGAAGACGCGGCCTTGCATTTTTGTCTGTCTCCTTTTTCTGACACACCCAGATGAGCTCATGGAGCTCTCTCCTAACTAGCTAATGATCTTAATCAGGTGTGTTTAATAAGGGAGACATACAGAGCGGTGGGATTGGAAACCATTGCAGCACACAACGACAGGACTTCTTTTCACATTAGAAGTCAACAAGAAATCACGTGACCCCGACGTGATTTGAACATGCAACCTTCTGATCTGGAGTCAGACGCGCTACCGTTGCGCCACGAGGTCCTGAACCCAGAGGTGATGTATTTTGCTTAACCCCCTTGACACAGAATGCAAATAAGTAAATATACGGTGCTCAAGGAACACTCTTGATGTTGGACTTTATACTCAGGAGATCAAAAACAGATCGTCTGACCTCAAGGTGATTTGGAGCCAGACACTCTACCGTTGCACTACAAGATAGCGGAAAAATTATTTAGTGTTTCATGCTAAAGCACTTTGATAAACTATGCAAATCCGCTAGTCTTTACACTCACAAAGTCAAGAACAGTTCGCTTGACCTCAACATAATTGGAACACGCAACCTCCCGATCCGGGGTCAGGCGCACTCTGTCGCGGCCACGAGGGCGAGAAAACAAGCTTAATTGCTTTGATTCAATTTGCAAATCAGTCACGGTAAAGGGCTGTAGACTTTTTATATACTATGGATGTCAAGAAGAGATCAACTGATGTGATTGGAACATGCAACCGTCTGATCTGGATTCAGCCAAGCTACCGTTGTACCCCAAGACACCACAAACCTATCTGGTGTTTCCTGCTTAAGCCACCTTTGGTCATCCTGCCTTCGATAGCTCAGCTGGTAGAGCGGAGGACTGTAGATAATACATTGGCTATCCTTTGGTCGCTGGTTCGATTCCGGCTCGAAAGAGCTGGCTTTTGAATTCGGCAAGTAGATGTTTCCACGATTTCTTCAGAGATTGCAGGGCAAGATATGCAAAAGTAACACGTCAAGAGGCAGATCTGTCACAGTACACAATGACAGGAATGGTTATTACATGAGATCTCAGGCTTAATAAAAATAACAGGTCAAGATACAAATCTATCACAGTACACTGGTGATTTTCAATCCTGATCCTGGGGACCCCCTGCTCTGGGCTGTGTTTCCCAAAAGCGTTGCAATCCTTAATACAACGTAGACGCATTGAAACCAATAGAGTTGCAATCAACTTAGGCTTACGATGACTCTGGAAGACGCGGCCTTGCATTTTTGTCTGTCTCCTTTTTCTGACACACCCAGATGAGCTCATGGAGCTCTCTCCTAACTAGCTAATGATCTTAATCAGGTGTGTTTAATAAGGGAGACATACAGAGCGGTGGGATTGGAAACCATTGCAGCACACAACGACAGGACTTCTTTTCACATTAGAAGTCAACAAGAAATCACGTGACCCCGACGTGATTTGAACACGCAACCTTCTGATCTGGAGTCAGACGCGCTACCGTTGCGCCACGAGGTCCTGAACCCAGAGGTGATGTATTTTGCTTAACCCCCTTGACACAGAATGCAAATCAGTAAATATACGGTGCTCAAGGAACACTCTTGATGTTGGACTTTATACTCAGGAGATCAAAAACAGATCGTCTGACCTCAAGGTGATTTGGAGCCAGACACTCTACCGTTGCACTACAAGATAGCGGAAAAATTATTTAGTGTTTCATGCTAAAGCACTTTGATAAACTATGCAAATCCGCTAGTGTTTACACTCACAAAGTCAAGAACAGTTCGCTTGACCTCAACATAATTGGAACACGCAACCTCCCGATCCGGGGTCAGGCGCACTCTGTCGCGGCCACGAGGTCGAGAAAACAAGCTTAATTGCTTTGATTCAATTTGCAAATCAGTCACGGTAAAGGGCTGTAGACTTTATACTATGGATGTCAAGAAGAGATCAACTGATGTGATTGGAACATGCAACCGTCTGATCTGGATTCAGCCAAGCTACCGTTGTACCCCAAGACACCACAAACCTATCTGGTGTTTCCTGCTTAAGCCACCTTCGGTCATCCTGCCTTCGATAGCTCAGCTGGTAGAGCGGAGGACTGTAGATAATACATTGGCTATCCTTAGGTCGCTGGTTAGATTCCGGCTCGAAGGAGCTGGCTTTTGAATTCGGCAAGTAGATGTTTCCACGATTTCTTCAGAGATTGCAGGGCAAGATATGCAAAAGTAACACGTCAAGAGGCAGATCTGTCACAGTACACAATGACAGGAATGGTTATTACATGAGATCTCAGGCTTAATAAAAATAACAGGTCAAGATACAAATCTATCACAGTACACTGGTGATTTTCAATCCTGATCCTGGGGACCCCCTGCTCTGGGCTGTGTTTCCCAAAAGCGTTGCAATCCTTAATACAACGTAGACGCATTGAAACCAATAGAGTTGCAATCAACTTAGGCTTACGATGACTCTGGAAGATGCGGCCTTGCATTTTTGTCTGTCTCCTTTTTCTGACACACCCAGATGAGCTCATGGAGCTCTCTCCTAACTAGCTAATGATCTTAATCAGGTGTGTTTAATAAGGGAGACATACAGAGCGGTGGGATTGGAAACCATTGCAGCACACAACGACAGGACTTCTTTTCACATTAGAAGTCAACAAGAAATCACGTGACCCCGACGTGATTTGAACACGCAACCTTCTGATCTGGAGTAAGACGCGCTACCGTTGCGCCACGAGGTCCTGAACCCAGAGGTGATGTATTTTGCTTAACCCCCTTGACACAGAATGCAAATCAGTAAATATACGGTGCTCAAGGAACACTCTTGATGTTGGACTTTATACTCAGGAGATCAAAAACAGATCGTCTGACCTCAAGTTGATTTGGAGCCAGACACTCTACCGTTGCACTACAAGATAGCGGAAAAATTATTTAGTGTTTCATGCTAAAGCACTTTGATAAACTATGCAAATCCACGTTGGGCGGCTCTGTTGACTCTCTTTCTTCCCAAAAGGGTGGCGGGCTCCAGCGTGCCCATTCGCCGCGCAGGCTGAGTGGATTTTGCGAGCTCCGGAAACATCTTTCAAAACAGATGTCGCTGTTAGTGCGAGCGATTTTAATCCCTATCACTAACCCTAACCCTTGCTTTTACACCGGTGATCCGGCGGCAGCAAGCAACAGCGGCTGTCTCTGTGGCGCAATCGGTTAGCGCGTTCGGCTGTTAACCGAAAGGTTGGTGGTTCGAGCCCACCCAGGGACGTGTGAAATGCCGGAGTTTTGCACGCGCGTCAGGTGTCCACTAACGCCTATGCCATTCTTAGGGTTGCGAGGCACAGCTTTCTCAGGGCGTTTATCTTGTGCACCTTCAATAAGCTGGCTTGTTTTAAAAGAATTCAGCGGCGGGTGTTTGGTGAACATTTTCACCAGCTCGAGTAGTTTGCTGTGGCATGTGGATGCCTTCTTTACTGATGATCTGTCTCTGGGGCTCATCTAGTTGACATAGTTTCCGCTGACATTCGGCTGAAGGTGCTGATCCACTATCTGCTCTTGGTACGGACTGGAACCGGGGGACTGTAGTGACCATCAGATCGGAATACAGAATGGATCTGGTGGCTACGGTGACCTCAGAATAAGAAGAAACAGACTAATATTAATGTAGATGCAAAAGTTCCATGTTGCCACAAAGTCAATACCCAATACCCCACCGGGATGACTTGAAAATACAGTCAGCATCGGCAATTTTTGCCAGTCTCTCTGGAGGCTTGTTGAGAAAGATAGTCTTGCTTCGTTTTGTTTCCTTTTATTGGCGTGGCTGGTTGTTGGTCCTCGTCAAAGAGGTGTCCACCGATCATAGCGTGCCGGAGCCAGAAGACTTGTTGTTTTGTCAATATGTTCTCAAGACTTTGCGGCAGTTATCAATAAACTACAGCACAGTCACAGCTCGCCGCTACCCATCGTAAACAGGTTGGGCCTGTCTGTTCCGGTGGGCTCTCAGTGGTGCTAAAGCATCAAATGAAGAGGATGGGATTCGAACCCACACAAACCAAGGCGTGCCGAGCACAACGGACTAGCCTTGCATCGCCTTAACCACTCGACCACCTTTCTTTTTGCGCTGTCCTTTTGTTTAACACTCCCGATTCAGACCACCAGCTCATTAGTAGAGCGCTCGGTGAACTGAACTGAGTGTGTCAGATAGGGAAGACACACAAAAATTGCAGAGTGGGGTCCCCAGGACCGAGGATCACTGCTAAATGTACCGAACGACGAGGATGGGATTCGAACCCACGCGTGCAGAGCACAATGGATTAGCAGTCCATCGCCTTAACCACTCGGCCACCTCGTCATATTACGTGGCGTCTTTTATTTAGCACTCCCGATTCAGATCATCAGCTCATTAGTAGAGAACTCAAAGAACTGAACTGAGTGTGTTAGATAAGGAGGACACACAAAAAGTTCAGCATGGGGTCCCCAGGACCTAGATTAAGGTCCAGTGCTAAAGGAACCGAACGACAAGGATGGGATTAGCAGTCCATCGCCTTAACCACTCGGCCTCCCCGCCCCCTTGCTGACTGAGAGAGGCCATGCTGCGGACCTTTTCAGCTGCTGCTGTGCTTTCAGCAGGCTGTTTTGAGCACAGAGGGAATAGTGAATGAGCCGTCTTTTACACACCTCTAATCTGTTCCGTAGAAACACGGTGCAGCAACCCGTGCCAGGAGACTGTTTGTGCGGCAGTTTAAAGCTTGCTACCACCTTGTCGGTTCACATCCACGTAGGTGCCTGAAAAGGTCACGACCGTCGCCGGCATTCTTTCGCAGAGGCAATATTGTAGCCTGTGAGGTTTATCCGAGGCGCGATCATTGCTGGTTGAAAACTTTACCCAATACCCCGCCAGGATGACTTGAAATACAGTCAGCTTTGGCAATTTTTGCTAGCCTCTCTGGAGGCTTAGAGTATTGTTGAGAAAAAGTAGTCTTGTTTTGTTTAGGTTTTGCTTCTCGTTGAAAAGGTGTCTGCTGATGATTGAGCGCCAGAGCCAGAAGGCTTGTTGTTTTGTAAATATGTCCTCAAGACGGGTATCATTAAACTGCAGCGCAATTACAGCTCACCGTTACCCATCGTAAACAGGTTGGGCCTGTCTGGTCCGGTGGGCTCTCAGTGGCGCTAAAGCTTCCAGTGCATGTCGAGCACAATGTATTAGCCTTCCACCGCCTTAACCGCTGGACCACCTCGTCATCTTGCGTGGTTTCTTTGTTTAACACTCCTGAATCATGTGCATGTGGATGCCTTCTTCGTCTTTTGTTTCAGCCGCCGAGGGCCTGTTTTCCACTGAGGCCCTGCGTCAAACTCCCTATGAGACACAATCGAACGTTAGTAGTAACCTCCGATTACGGCCGAATGTGGATTCTGCTCGGACGACGGGGCACCGGTACATCCTTTGTAGCTTTGGCTTGTTAGCCAAACGCTACAGCAGTTTGCCATTTCCCATCAAATCATCCTTGATTTCCTTAAGAAAGGTGCCCCAAATTGGTGGAAAATCACATCTCAACCATACGCTGTCCAAAGCATTGACCCGCCTTCACGCGGCAAAACAGAACGTGTTGTTGGCCCGCACTGCTGGGTCAAACTGCGCTTCCCAAAAATAGATTGGGTCAAAACCGACAGAAGAAAACTCTAAGCCTGCTCTAAGCCCTACCCACGGGGAGGGCTCGACAGTCTCGCACAACGCGAGAGCCTCCGTTTCGCATGTGTAATTTGGGGGCCGATGAAAACTGGGTCCGACCCGGTGAAGAAGCCCACGACCAGCCCGGCTAGCTCAGTCGGTAGAGCATGAGACTCTTAATCTCAGGGTCGTGGGTTCGAGCCACACGTTGGGCGGCTCTGTTGACTCTCTTTCTTCCCAAAAGGATGGCGGGCTCCAGCGTGCCCATTCGCCGCGCAGGCTGAGTGGATTTTGCGAGCTCCGGAAACATCTTTCAAAACAGATGTCGCTGTTAGTGCGAGCGATTTTAATCCCTATCACTAACCCTAACCCTTGCTTTTACACCGGTGATCCGGCGGCAGCAAGCAACAGCGGCTGTCTCTGTGGCGCAATCGGTTAGCGCGTTCGGCTGTTAACCGAAAGGTTGGTGGTTCGAGCCCACCCAGGGACGTGTGAAATGCCGGAGTTTTGCACGCGCGTCAGGTGTCCACTAACGCCTATGCCATTCTTAGGGTTGCGAGGCACAGCTTTCTCAGGGCGTTTATCTTGTGCACCTTCAATAAGCTGGCTTGTTTTAAAAGAATTCAGCGGCGGGTGTTTGGTGAACATTTTCACCAGCTCGAGTAGTTTGCTGTGGCATGTGGATGCCTTCTTTACTGATGATCTGTCTCTGGGGCTCATCTAGTTGACATAGTTTCCGCTGACATTCGGCTGAAGGTGCTGATCCACTATCTGCTCTTGGTACGGACTGGAACCGGGGGACTGTAGTGACCATCAGATCGGAATACAGAATGGATCTGGTGGCTACGGTGACCTCAGAATAAGAAGAAACAGACTAATATTAATGTAGATGCAAAAGTTCCATGTTGCCACAAAGTCAATACCCAATACCCCACCGGGATGACTTGAAAATACAGTCAGCATCGGCAATTTTTGCCAGTCTCTCTGGAGGCTTGTTGAGAAAGATAGTCTTGCTTCGTTTTGTTTCCTTTTATTGGCGTGGCTGGTTGTTGGTCCTCGTCAAAGAGGTGTCCACCGATCATAGCGTGCCGGAGCCAGAAGACTTGTTGTTTTGTCAATATGTTCTCAAGACTTTGCGGCAGTTATCAATAAACTACAGCACAGTCACAGCTCGCCGCTACCCATCGTAAACAGGTTTGGCCTGTCTGTTCCGGTGGGCTCTCAGTGGTGCTAAAGCATCAAATGAAGAGGATGGGATTCGAACCCACACAAACCAAGGCGTGCCGAGCACAACGGACTAGCCTTGCATCGCCTTAACCACTCGACCACCTTTCGTTTTGCGCGGTCCTTTTGTTTAACACTCCCGATTCAGACCACCAGCTCATTAGTAGAGCGCTCGGTGAACTGAACTGAGTGTGTCAGATAGGGAAGACACACAAAAATTGCAGAGTGGGGTCCCCAGGACCGAGGATCACTGCTAAATGTACCGAACGACGAGGATGGGATTCGAACCCACGCGTGCAGAGCACAATGGATTAGCAGTCCATCGCCTTAAACACTCGGCCACCTCGTCATATTACGTGGCGTCTTTTATTTAGCACTCCCGATTCAGATCATCAGCTCATTAGTAGAGAACTCAAAGAACTGAACTGAGTGTGTTAGATAAGGAGGACACACAAAAAGTTCAGCATGGGGTCCCCAGGACCTAGATTAAGGTCCAGTGCTAAAGGAACCGAACGACAAGGATGGGATTAGCAGTCCATCGCCTTAACCACTCGGCCTCCCCGCCCCCTTGCTGACTGAGAGAGGCCATGCTGCGGACCTTTTCAGCTGCTGCTGTGCTTTCAGCAGGCTGTTTTGAGCACAGAGGGAATAGTGAATGAGCCGTCTTTTACACACCTCTAATCTGTTCCGTAGAAACACGGTGCAGCAACCCGTGCCAGGAGACTGTTTGTGCGGCAGTTTAAAGCTTGCTACCACCTTGTCGGTTCACATCCACGTAGGTGCCTGAAAAGGTCACGACCGTCGCCGGCATTCTTTCGCAGAGGCAATATTGTAGCCTGTGAGGTTTATCCGAGGCGCGATCATTGCTGGTTGAAAACTTTACCCAATACCCCGCCAGGATGACTTGAAATACAGTCAGCTTTGGCAATTTTTGCTAGCCTCTCTGGAGGCTTAGAGTATTGTTGAGAAAAAGTAGTCTTGTTTCGTTTAGGTTTTGCTTCTCGTTGAAAAGGTGTCTGCTGATGATTGAGCGCCAGAGCCAGAAGGCTTGTTGTTTTGTAAATATGTCCTCAAGACGGGTATCATTAAACTGCAGCGCAATTACAGCTCACCGTTACCCATCGTAAACAGGTTGGGCCTGTCTGGTCCGGTGGGCTCTCAGTGGCGCTAAAGCTTCCAGTGCATGTCGAGCACAATGTATTAGCCTTCCACCGCCTTAACCGCTGGACCACCTCGTCATCTTGCGTGGTTTCTTTGTTTAACACTCCTGAATCATGTGCATGTGGATGCCTTCTTCGTCTTTTGTTTCAGCCGCCGAGGGCCTGTTTTCCACTGAGGCCCTGCGTCAAACTCCCTATGAGACACAATCGAACGTTAGTAGTAACCTCCGATTACGGCCGAATGTGGATTCTGCTCGGACGACGGGGCACCGGTACATCCTTTGTAGCTTTGGCTTGTTAGCCAAACGCTACAGCAGTTTGCCATTTCCCATCAAATCATCCTTGATTTCCTTAAGAAAGGTGCCCCAAATTGGTGGAAAATCACATCTCAACCATACGCTGTCCAAAGCATTGACCCGCCTTCACGCGGCAAAACAGAACGTGTTGTTGGCCCGCACTGCTGGGTCAAACTGCGCTTCCCAAAAATAGATTGGGTCAAAACCGACAGAAGAAAACTCTAAGCCTGCTCTAAGCCCTACCCACGGGGAGGGCTCGACAGTCTCGCACAACGCGAGAGCCTCCGTTTCGCATGTGTAATTTGGGGGCCGATGAAAACTGGGTCCGACCCGGTGAAGAAGCCCACGACCAGCCCGGCTAGCTCAGTCGGTAGAGCATGAGACTCTTAATCTCAGGGTCGTGGGTTCGAGCCCCACGTTGGGCGGCTCTGTTGACTCTCTTTCTTCCCAAAAGGGTGGCGGGCTCCAGCGTGCCCATTCGCCGCGCAGGCTGAGTGGATTTTGCGAGCTCCGGAAACATCTTTCAAAACAGATGTCGCTGTTAGTGCGAGCGATTTTAATCCCTATCACTAACCCTAACCCTTGCTTTTACACCGGTGATCCGGCGGCAGCAAGCAACAGCGTCTGTCTCTGTGGCGCAATCGGTTAGCGCGTTCGGCTGTTAACCGAAAGGTTGGTGGTTCGAGCCCACCCAGGGACGTGTGAAATGCCGGAGTTTTGCACGCGCGTCAGGTGTCCACTAACGCCTATGCCATTCTTAGGGTTGCGAGGCACAGCTTTCTCAGGGCGTTTATCTTGTGCACCTTCAATAAGCTGGCTTGTTTTAAAAGAATTCAGCGGCGGGTGTTTGGTGAACATTTTCACCAGCTCGAGTAGTTTGCTGTGGCATGTGGATGCCTTCTTTACTGATGATCTGTCTCTGGGGCTCATCTAGTTGACATAGTTTCCGCTGACATTCGGCTGAAGGTGCTGATCCACTATCTGCTCTTGGTACGGACTGGAACCGGGGGACTGTAGTGACCATCAGATCGGAATACAGAATGGATCTGGTGGCTACGGTGACCTCAGAATAAGAAGAAACAGACTAATATTAATGTAGATGCAAAAGTTCCATGTTGCCACAAAGTCAATACCCAATACCCCACCGGGATGACTTGAAAATACAGTCAGCATCGGCAATTTTTGCCAGTCTCTCTGGAGGCTTGTTGAGAAAGATAGTCTTGCTTCGTTTTGTTTCCTTTTATTGGCGTGGCTGGTTGTTGGTCCTCGTCAAAGAGGTGTCCACCGATCATAGCGTGCCGGAGCCAGAAGACTTGTTGTTTTGTCAATATGTTCTCAAGACTTTGCGGCAGTTATCAATAAACTACAGCACAGTCACAGCTCGCCGCTACCCATCGTAAACAGGTTGGGCCTGTCTGTTCCGGTGGGCTCTCAGTGGTGCTAAAGCATCAAATGAAGAGGATGGGATTCGAACCCACACAAACCAAGGCGTGCCGAGCACAACGGACTAGCCTTGCATCGCCTTAACCACTCGACCACCTTTCGTTTTGCGCGGTCCTTTTGTTTAACACTCCCGATTCAGACCACCAGCTCATTAGTAGAGCGCTCGGTGAACTGAACTGAGTGTGTCAGATAGGGAAGACACACAAAAATTGCAGAGTGGGGTCCCCAGGACCGAGGATCACTGCTAAATGTACCGAACGACGAGGATGGGATTCGAACCCACGCGTGCAGAGCACAATGGATTAGCAGTCCATCGCCTTAACCACTCGGCCACCTCGTCATATTACGTGGCGTCTTTTATTTAGCACTCCCGATTCAGATCATCAGCTCATTAGTAGAGAACTCAAAGAACTGAACTGAGTGTGTTAGATAAGGAGGACACACAAAAAGTTCAGCATGGGGTCCCCAGGACCTAGATTAAGGTCCAGTGCTAAAGGAACCGAACGACAAGGATGGGATTAGCAGTCCATCGCCTTAACCACTCGGCCTCCCCGCCCCCTTGCTGACTGAGAGAGGCCATGCTGCGGACCTTTTCAGCTGCTGCTGTGCTTTCAGCAGGCTGTTTTGAGCACAGAGGGAATAGTGAATGAGCCGTCTTTTACACACCTCTAATCTGTTCCGTAGAAACACGGTGCAGCAACCCGTGCCAGGAGACTGTTTGTGCGGCAGTTTAAAGCTTGCTACCACCTTGTCGGTTCACATCCACGTAGGTGCCTGAAAAGGTCACGACCGTCGCCGGCATTCTTTCGCAGAGGCAATATTGTAGCCTGTGAGGTTTATCCGAGGCGCGATCATTGCTGGTTGAAAACTTTACCCAATACCCCGCCAGGATGACTTGAAATACAGTCAGCTTTGGCAATTTTTGCTAGCCTCTCTGGAGGCTTAGAGTATTGTTGAGAAAAAGTAGTCTTGTTTCGTTTAGGTTTTGCTTCTCGTTGAAAAGGTGTCTGCTGATGATTGAGCGCCAGAGCCAGAAGGCTTGTTGTTTTGTAAATATGTCCTCAAGACGGGTATCATTAAACTGCAGCGCAATTACAGCTCACCGTTACCCATCGTAAACAGGTTGGGCCTGTCTGGTCCGGTGGGCTCTCAGTGGCGCTAAAGCTTCCAGTGCATGTCGAGCACAATGTATTAGCCTTCCACCGCCTTAACCGCTGGACCACCTCGTCATCTTGCGTGGTTTCTTTGTTTAACACTCCTGAATCATGTGCATGTGGATGCCTTCTTCGTCTTTTGTTTCAGCCGCCGAGGGCCTGTTTTCCACTGAGGCCCTGCGTCAAACTCCCTATGAGACACAATCGAACGTTAGTAGTAACCTCCGATTACGGCCGAATGTGGATTCTGCTCGGACGACGGGGCACCGGTACATCCTTTGTAGCTTTGGCTTGTTAGCCAAACGCTACAGCAGTTTGCCATTTCCCATCAAATCATCCTTGATTTCCTTAAGAAAGGTGCCCCAAATTGGTGGAAAATCACATCTCAACCATACGCTGTCCAAAGCATTGACCCGCCTTCACGCGGCAAAACAGAACGTGTTGTTGGCCCGCACTGCTGGGTCAAACTGCGCTTCCCAAAAATAGATTGGGTCAAAACCGACAGAAGAAAACTCTAAGCCTGCTCTAAGCCCTACCCACGGGGAGGGCTCGACAGTCTCGCACAACGCGAGAGCCTCCGTTTCGCATGTGTAATTTGGGGGCCGATAAAAACTGGGTCCGACCCGGTGAAGAAGCCCACGACCAGCCCGGCTAGCTCAGTCGGTAGAGCATGAGACTCTTAATCTCAGGGTCGTGGGTTCGAGCCCCACGTTGGGCGGCTCTGTTGACTCTCTTTCTTCCCAAAAGGGTGGCGGGCTCCAGCGTGCCCATTCGCCGCGCAGGCTGAGTGGATTTTGCGAGCTCCGGAAACATCTTTCAAAACAGATGTCGCTGTTAGTGCGAGCGATTTTAATCCCTATCACTAACCCTAACCCTTGCTTTTACACCGGTGATCCGGCGGCAGCAAGCAACAGCGGCTGTCTCTGTGGCGCTACCTGGAGCAGGATCGTCTGTTTCCGCGGCCGTCTCCTCGTCCAATCGCCGATCTCGCCGTCCATTGTGAGAATGGATGAGAGCCAATTGCGTCGCTCGCCGTCCATTGTGAGAATGGATGAGAGCCAATTGCGTCGCTCGCCGTCCATTGTGAGAATGGACGAGGCGCCAATCGCATCACTCAAGCTCTATTGTTGAGAGCCACTCACCGCGCTTAGTTTCATTCTAAGTCAGGTTCAAAAATCAGACGAACGGAATATAGGATAACTTTTCAAAGTAAGTAATACATGTTTTCTACTTTCTTCCTCTCTGTTTACAATGTTCTCAATTGGTAACTCGTTACGTTTTCGTCCGTCGTTCATCCGTGTTTGGCGTTCACAAACTTTTGACTCGCGAATTGCCCATAATGAAACAGTTTAAATGAAATCTAACTTTCTAAAGTCCATTTACTCATTCTTAAGTTCGATTTAAATGGGGGAAAAAACGCGTTTCAGCTGTAAGTGCAGTCATCCCTTATGACAATTTACCTTGTTTTTACTATAGTGAATCGTAGTAACCATGTTGTGTTTTTGGCTGATCGATTACAACTGTATGAACACAGTCTTACTATGAATGAAAATCTGAATGAACAGCAACAACAAAAAACGTTGTGCTTGTGTTTGTCGTCATTTACCATGGTTTTACTATAGTGAAAGTATAGTAATCATGTTTTCTTTTCATGACTTGCCTAAAATTTCACATATTAAACATAATTGTGCCTGTAATCGTACTTATTAAACTCAGTTTACTCGTTCTTTAAGTGTAAACACAGTCTTAATATAAATAATCAAGTAATTTACCATGCTTTTACTTTAGTGAAAGTGTAGTAATCATGTTTTGTTTCCATGATTAACCTATAATCTCACATATATAAAACACCATTTGCCTGTAGTTTTGCATAGTAAACACATCTATTCTATTTAAAGTTTGATTTGGATTTAAAAAATATGTGTAGTTGTAGACATTATCATTTCTAATTAACATTTAATGTGATTAACTAACAATGCACTTTATTTCACATTGTGATTAATACATGCTATATGTATTTACTATAGTAATAACAGTAAATTATGCATAATTGCCACAAGGTCATGGGTGATGGCGAGTGGATGGCCAGGTTGAGGACTTTTGCCAGCTCTGGGGTTTGTCCGTCTGGAGGCAACAGACCAGCACCACGGCAGCGGAAGTGGTACAACCTCTGCCAGAAGGTAAAGTTACCTGTATCTCATTGTAGAATATGAATGTGTACATTATTTGTCAAACATTTTTACACGTGACTGTGTTTAATGTTTTTGAAAGAAGTGTCTTTTGCTCATTCAGCCTGCATTTATTTGATCCAAAATACAGAAAAAACAGCAATATAATTTGTACTGCATATTTGTATTTATTTTTTAATGAAAACTGTGATACGTTTTGCAGAATTCATTGATGAATAAAAAGTTAAAAACAACAGAATTAATTTCTTTAAAAAAAAATTTTTTGAACAGTACTGTGTATCGTTACAGAAGATTTCATATTTGATTTCTAATGCTGTTCTTAATATAACTTTTTACTGATTTCTAAAATGATTGCTAAATTTATTCAGCGTTGATGACAAAAAAATTTAAAGTACATGTAACTGTAAATTTAAACTGTATTAACATTTTATAATATTATTAATGTTTTTTATATTTTTTATTTAATAAATGCAGGACTGATGAGCATAAGACACTTCTTTCAAAAACATTAAAAATAGTAATGTGTCCAAACTTTTGACTGATCCTGTATTTGTGTGTTTTCTTTTATTATTATTTTTTTCATAGGAGAGCTGCTTGGTGTTGACTACCTCCTGGGTCAGACTGGACATCCCCTGGTAGTGGACCCTGACTCAGAAGAGACAGAGAACATGCTGGAGGATGTGGATGAAGGTGAGGATGAAGAAGACGAGGGCTTCAGGGTGGACCAAACATTTGACATTACTGAGTCGAGTCTTACTGATGACCCAAGCTTCTCTCTGTCCTCCACCCAGCCTGATGCCTCCTTCACGCCAGGTGCCTCAGCATCCCCTGACGAGTCTGTGGTATGTAAATATCTCATTTAATGTATGTATGTAATTATGTTTTATGTAATACTGTAAAATTTCTAGGGAAAACATAATAATTTGTGCTGACCTGTAGCTTTTTGTCTGAAGTTGACAAAAAAAAAACATCTAGAAAAATATATATATTTATTTGTTTTGTTTTTTTTGTCCCACTTCACTGTACTCATAATGTTGTTGATTTCATTTTTTTTCTTTTTGTTGTATTTTTCTCACAGGCTTTGGCTAGTGCTGGTGTGCTGGACAAAGTGGACGGCCTTGCGGAGTATCTTGTGGAGCTCAGGAATCAGCCATCTCTGGCCACCATCAGGTCGGTTTCTCTTCTTGACCTGTCATATGTTAACACTACCACTTGTTTTGTTTTCTCATTTGCCTTGTATTATATGCTCTCTCTGCTTAGGTGAGCAATATAGTTGGCAGAACCTGCTGGATTACGATAAGAAGAGAGTGGTGTTTGCTGCCAGACACCAGAGCAGGCTGGACACAGGTTCAATCCAGGGGTGGAGAGCGTGAAGAGGCATACATTCACCACCGCTGCCCCACGTGCCCAGTGGCCAGATTGTTGTCACCTGATAGAGACCATTTCAAGCCCTGTGCCTTCCATAAGAGTCCAAAAAAGAAAGGGGATAAAGTTTTATTTATGTGTATTGTTTTCTGCTTTCTGTTCTTTTGCACATGCAATGAATGCACTAGTGCCATGGACATTAAGACAGTTTTATTTAATAGTATAGTTTTGTTTTCTGTTCTTTAGCACTTGCAAAACATGCACAGGAGTCATTCATATTTTAAAGTTTTATTCATTTGTATTGTTTTGTGCTTTCTGTTCTTTTCACTTGCAGTTAATGCACAAGAGCCATGGACATTGGACGGTTTTGTTTATATGTATAGCTCTGTTTTCTGTAGAAAGTATTGTTAAGAGGTATTATTCTGTTTTCTGCACATGCAACATAACTATAAGAATAAAAATGTAAAAAAAAAAAAGAATAATGAATAATTGGCTATGACTGATTGAAAAATAAAAGTTTGGTCATGATCAAATAACTCTTTTTGTTTGTCATTGTTACAGTATCATTAAACAGTTATACGCCCTTTTAAAAATGTTGATAAATTTGGGGATGATTTAATACATAAATGTACAATTTTTTGTACTATAAGTTTTAGAACATAACTACAGCAGAAATATATTTAAAGTGCAAAAACTTTGAATAAAATATCAATAATCAGTAATATAAATCTAATAAAATATTAATTTGTCATTTCAAAAATGATTTCATTCATTTGGACATTATTTATGTGATAATTACTGATAAATAAAACATTCAGTAAACACTTCAATCTTTGGCAACACTGTAATATGAACTGGGAAGCTTGTGATCATCCTTACCCCCATATAAATGTACAGGAAAATAGAGAAAACATTTTTTTTTTCAGATAATTTATTGTAAATATACACTACAAAAACATTGCTTTAAAGGACAAAGAGATAAAATTCCCTTTCACTTCTTTTCTCCTCATTTTTTCCTTTTCTTTCTTTTTCTCTTTTCCCCCTCTTCTCCCCCCTCCTTCCTTTTCTTCCCCCCCCTTAACAGACTATTGTTCCCCAGCTTTGGCGCAATCGGTTAGCGCGTTCGGCTGTTAACCGAAAGGTTGGTGGTTCGAGCCCACCCAGGGACGTGTGAAATGCCGGAGTTTTGCACGCGCGTCAGGTGTCCACTAACGCCTATGCCATTCTTAGGGTTGCGAGGCACAGCTTTCTCAGGGCGTTTATCTTGTGCACCTTCAATAAGCTGGCTTGTTTTAAAAGAATTCAGCGGCGGGTGTTTGGTGAACATTTTCACCAGCTCGAGTAGTTTGCTGTGGCATGTGGATGCCTTCTTTACTGATGATCTGTCTCTGGGGCTCATCTAGTTGACATAGTTTCCGCTGACATTCGGCTGAAGGTGCTGATCCACTATCTGCTCTTGGTACGGACTGGAACCGGGGGACTGTAGTGACCATCAGATCGGAATACAGAATGGATCTGGTGGCTACGGTGACCTCAGAATAAGAAGAAACAGACTAATATTAATGTAGATGCAAAAGTTCCATGTTGCCACAAAGTCAATACCCAATACCCCACCGGGATGACTTGAAAATACAGTCAGCATCGGCAATTTTTGCCAGTCTCTCTGGAGGCTTGTTGAGAAAGATAGTCTTGCTTCGTTTTGTTTCCTTTTATTGGCGTGGCTGGTTGTTGGTCCTCGTCAAAGAGGTGTCCACCGATCATAGCGTGCCGGAGCCAGAAGACTTGTTGTTTTGTCAATATGTTCTCAAGACTTTGCGGCAGTTATCAATAAACTACAGCACAGTCACAGCTCGCCGCTACCCATCGTAAACAGGTTTGGCCTGTCTGTTCCGGTGGGCTCTCAGTGGTGCTAAAGCATCAAATGAAGAGGATGGGATTCGAACCCACACAAACCAAGGCGTGCCGAGCACAACGGACTAGCCTTGCATCGCCTTAACCACTCGACCACCTTTCGTTTTGCGCGGTCCTTTTGTTTAACACTCCCGATTCAGACCACCAGCTCATTAGTAGAGCGCTCGGTGAACTGAACTGAGTGTGTCAGATAGGGAAGACACACAAAAATTGCAGAGTGGGGTCCCCAGGACCGAGGATCACTGCTAAATGTACCGAACGACGAGGATGGGATTCGAACCCACGCGTGCAGAGCACAATGGATTAGCAGTCCATCGCCTTAACCACTCGGCCACCTCGTCATATTACGTGGCGTCTTTTATTTAGCACTCCCGATTCAGATCATCAGCTCATTAGTAGAGAACTCAAAGAACTGAACTGAGTGTGTTAGATAAGGAGGACACACAAAAAGTTCAGCATGGGGTCCCCAGGACCTAGATTAAGGTCCAGTGCTAAAGGAACCGAACGACAAGGATGGGATTAGCAGTCCATCGCCTTAACCACTCGGCCTCCCCGCCCCCTTGCTGACTGAGAGAGGCCATGCTGCGGACCTTTTCAGCTGCTGCTGTGCTTTCAGCAGGCTGTTTTGAGCACAGAGGGAATAGTGAATGAGCCGTCTTTTACACACCTCTAATCTGTTCCGTAGAAACACGGTGCAGCAACCCGTGCCAGGAGACTGTTTGTGCGGCAGTTTAAAGCTTGCTACCACCTTGTCGGTTCACATCCACGTAGGTGCCTGAAAAGGTCCCGACCGTCGCCGGCATTCTTTCGCAGAGGCAATATTGTAGCCTGTGAGGTTTATCCGAGGCGCGATCATTGCTGGTTGAAAACTTTACCCAATACTCCGCCAGGATGACTTGAAATACAGTCAGCTTTGGCAATTTTTGCTAGCCTCTCTGGAGGCTTAGAGTATTGTTGAGAAAAAGTAGTCTTGTTTCGTTTAGGTTTTGCTTCTCGTTGAAAAGGTGTCTGCTGATGATTGAGCGCCAGAGCCAGAAGGCTTGTTGTTTTGTAAATATGTCCTCAAGACGGGTATCATTAAACTGCAGCGCAATTACAGCTCACCGTTACCCATCGTAAACAGGTTGGGCCTGTCTGGTCCGGTGGGCTCTCAGTGGCGCTAAAGCTTCCAGTGCATGTCGAGCACAATGTATTAGCCTTCCACCGCCTTAACCGCTGGACCACCTCGTCATCTTGCGTGGTTTCTTTGTTTAACACTCCTGAATCATGTGCATGTGGATGCCTTCTTCGTCTTTTGTTTCAGCCGCCGAGGGCCTGTTTTCCACTGAGGCCCTGCGTCAAACTCCCTATGAGACACAATCGAACGTTAGTAGTAACCTCCGATTACGGCCGAATGTGGATTCTGCTCGGACGACGGGGCACCGGTACATCCTTTGTAGCTTTGGCTTGTTAGCCAAACGCTACAGCAGTTTGCCATTTCCCATCAAATCATCCTTGATTTCCTTAAGAAAGGTGCCCCAAATTGGTGGAAAATCACATCTCAACCATACGCTGTCCAAAGCATTGACCCGCCTTCACGCGGCAAAACAGAACGTGTTGTTGGCCCGCACTGCTGGATCAAACTGCGCTTCCCAAAAATAGATTGGGTCAAAACCGACAGAAGAAAACTCTAAGCCTGCTCTAAGCCCTACCCACGGGGAGGGCTCGACAGTCTCGCACAACGCGAGAGCCTCCGTTTCGCATGTGTAATTTGGGGGCCGATGAAAACTGGGTCCAACCCGGTGAAGAAGCCCACGACCAGCCCGGCTAGCTCAGTCGGTAGAGCATGAGACTCTTAATCTCAGGGTCGTGGGTTCGAGCCCCACGTTGGGCGGCTCTGTTGACTCTCTTTCTTCCCAAAAGGGTGGCGGGCTCCAGCGTGCCCATTCGCCGCGTAGGCTGAGTGGATTTTGCGAGCTCCGGAAACATCTTTCAAAACAGATGTCGCTGTTAGTGCGAGCGATTTTAATCCCTATCACTAACCCTAACCCTTGCTTTTACACCGGTGATCCGGCGGCAGCAAGCAACAGCGGCTGTCTCTGTGGCGCAATCGGTTAGCGCGTTCGGCTGTTAACCGAAAGGTTGGTGGTTCGAGCCCACCCAGGGACGTGTGAAATGCCGGAGTTTTGCACGCGCGTCAGGTGTCCACTAACGCCTATGCCATTCTTAGGGTTGCGAGGCACAGCTTTCTCAGGGCGTTTATCTTGTGCACCTTCAATAAGCTGGCTTGTTTTAAAAGAATTCAGCGGCGGGTGTTTGGTGAACATTTTCACCAGCTCGAGTAGTTTGCTGTGGCATGTGGATGCCTTCTTTACTGATGATCTGTCTCTGGGGCTCATCTAGTTGACATAGTTTCCGCTGACATTCGGCTGAAGGTGCTGATCCACTATCTGCTCTTGGTACGGACTGGAACCGGGGGACTGTAGTGACCATCAGATCGGAATACAGAATGGATCTGGTGGCTACGGTGACCTCAGAATAAGAAGAAACAGACTAATATTAATGTAGATGCAAAAGTTCCATGTTGCCACAAAGTCAATACCCAATACCCCACCGGGATGACTTGAAAATACAGTCAGCATCGGCAATTTTTGCCAGTCTCTCTGGAGGCTTGTTGAGAAAGATAGTCTTGCTTCGTTTTGTTTCCTTTTATTGGCGTGGCTGGTTGTTGGTCCTCGTCAAAGAGGTGTCCACCGATCATAGCGTGCCGGAGCCAGAAGACTTGTTGTTTTGTCAATATGTTCTCAAGACTTTGCGGCAGTTATCAATAAACTACAGCACAGTCACAGCTCGCCGCTACCCATCGTAAACAGGTTGGGCCTGTCTGTTCCGGTGGGCTCTCAGTGGTGCTAAAGCATCAAATGAAGAGGATGGGATTCGAACCCACACAAACCAAGGCGTGCCGAGCACAACGGACTAGCCTTGCATCGCCTTAAACACTCGACCACCTTTCGTTTTGCGCGGTCCTTTTGTTTAACACTCCCGATTCAGACCACCAGCTCATTAGTAGAGCGCTCGGTGAACTGAACTGAGTGTGTCAGATAGGGAAGACACACAAAAATTGCAGAGTGGGGTCCCCAGGACCGAGGATCACTGCTAAATGTACCGAACGACGAGGATGGGATTCGAACCCACGCGTGCAGAGCACAATGGATTAGCAGTCCATCGCCTTAACCACTCGGCCACCTCGTCATATTACGTGGCGTCTTTTATTTAGCACTCCCGATTCAGATCATCAGCTCATTAGTAGAGAACTCAAAGAACTGAACTGAGTGTGTTAGATAAGGAGGACACACAAAAAGTTCAGCATGGGGTCCCCAGGACCTAGATTAAGGTCCAGTGCTAAAGGAACCGAACGACAAGGATGGGATTAGCAGTCCATCGCCTTAACCACTCGGCCTCCCCGCCCCCTTGCTGACTGAGAGAGGCCATGCTGCGGACCTTTACAGCTGCTGCTGTGCTTTCAGCAGGCTGTTTTGAGCACAGAGGGAATAGTGAATGAGCCGTCTTTTACACACCTCTAATCTGTTCCGTAGAAACACGTTGCAGCAACCCGTGCCAGGAGACTGTTTGTGCGGCAGTTTAAAGCTTGCTACCACCTTGTCGGTTCACATCCACGTAGGTGCCTGAAAAGGTCACGACCGTCGCCGGCATTCTTTCGCAGAGGCAATATTGTAGCCTGTGAGGTTTATCCGAGGCGCGATCATTGCTGGTTGAAAACTTTACCCAATACCCCGCCAGGATGACTTGAAATACAGTCAGCTTTGGCAATTTTTGCTAGCCTCTCTGGAGGCTTAGAGTATTGTTGAGAAAAAGTAGTCTTGTTTCGTTTAGGTTTTGCTTCTCGTTGAAAAGGTGTCTGCTGATGATTGAGCGCCAGAGCCAGAAGGCTTGTTGTTTTGTAAATATGTCCTCAAGACGGGTATCATTAAACTGCAGCGCAATTACAGCTCACCGTTACCCATCGTAAACAGGTTGGGCCTGTCTGGTCCGGTGGGCTCTCAGTGGCGCTAAAGCTTCCAGTGCATGTCGAGCACAATGTATTAGCCTTCCACCGCCTTAACCGCTGGACCACCTCGTCATCTTGCGTGGTTTCTTTGTTTAACACTCCTGAATCATGTGCATGTGGATGCCTTCTTCGTCTTTTGTTTCAGCCGCCGAGGGCCTGTTTTCCACTGAGGCCCTGCGTCAAACTCCCTATGAGACACAATCGAACGTTAGTAGTAACCTCCGATTACGGCCGAATGTGGATTCTGCTCGGACGACGGGGCACCGGTACATCCTTTGTAGCTTTGGCTTGTTAGCCAAACGCTACAGCAGTTTGCCATTTCCCATCAAATCATCCTTGATTTCCTTAAGAAAGGTGCCCCAAATTGGTGGAAAATCACATCTCAACCATACGCTGTCCAAAGCATTGACCCGCCTTCACGCGGCAAAACAGAACGTGTTGTTGGCCCGCACTGCTGGATCAAACTGCGCTTCCCAAAAATAGATTGGGTCAAAACCGACAGAAGAAAACTCTAAGCCTGCTCTAAGCCCTACCCACGGGGAGGGCTCGACAGTCTCGCACAACGCGAGAGCCTCCGTTTCGCATGTGTAATTTGGGGGCCGATGAAAACTGGGTCCGACCCGGTGAAGAAGCCCACGACCAGCCCGGCTAGCTCAGTCGGTAGAGCATGAGACTCTTAATCTCAGGGTCGTGGGTTCGAGCCCCACGTTGGGCGGCTCTGTTGACTCTCTTTCTTCCCAAAAGGGTGGCGGGCTCCAGCGTGCCCATTCGCCGCGCAGGCTGAGTGGATTTTGCGAGCTCCGGAAACATCTTTCAAAACAGATGTCGCTGTTAGTGCGAGCGATTTTAATCCCTATCACTAACCCTAACCCTTGCTTTTACACCGGTGATCCGGCGGCAGCAAGCAACAGCGGCTGTCTCTGTGGCGCAATCGGTTAGCGCGTTCGGCTGTTAACCGAAAGGTTGGTGGTTCGAGCCCACCCAGGGACGTGTGAAATGCCGGAGTTTTGCACGCGCGTCAGGTGTCCACTAACGCCTATGCCATTCTTAGGGTTGCGAGGCACAGCTTTCTCAGGGCGTTTATCTTGTGCACCTTCAATAAGCTGGCTTGTTTTAAAAGAATTCAGCGGCGGGTGTTTGGTGAACATTTTCACCAGCTCGAGTAGTTTGCTGTGGCATGTGGATGCCTTCTTTACTGATGATCTGTCTCTGGGGCTCATCTAGTTGACATAGTTTCCGCTGACATTCGGCTGAAGGTGCTGATCCACTATCTGCTCTTGGTACGGACTGGAACCGGGGGACTGTAGTGACCATCAGATCGGAATACAGAATGGATCTGGTGGCTACGGTGACCTCAGAATAAGAAGAAACAGACTAATATTAATGTAGATGCAAAAGTTCCATGTTGCCACAAAGTCAATACCCAATACCCCACCGGGATGACTTGAAAATACAGTCAGCATCGGCAATTTTTGCCAGTCTCTCTGGAGGCTTGTTGAGAAAGATAGTCTTGCTTCGTTTTGTTTCCTTTTATTGGCGTGGCTGGTTGTTGGTCCTCGTCAAAGAGGTGTCCACCGATCATAGCGTGCCGGAGCCAGAAGACTTGTTGTTTTGTCAATATGTTCTCAAGACTTTGCGGCAGTTATCAATAAACTACAGCACAGTCACAGCTCGCCGCTACCCATCGTAAACAGGTTGGGCCTGTCTGTTCCGGTGGGCTCTCAGTGGTGCTAAAGCATCAAATGAAGAGGATGGGATTGGAACCCACACAAACCAAGGCGTGCCGAGCACAACGGACTAGCCTTGCATCGCCTTAACCACTCGACCACCTTTCGTTTTGCGCGGTCCTTTTGTTTAACACTCCCGATTCAGACCACCAGCTCATTAGTAGAGCGCTCGGTGAACTGAACTGAGTGTGTCAGATAGGGAAGACACACAAAAATTGCAGAGTGGGGTCCCCAGGACCGAGGATCACTGCTAAATGTACCAAACGACGAGGATGGGATTCGAACCCACGCGTGCAGAGCACAATGGATTAGCAGTCCATCGCCTTAACCACTCGGCCACCTCGTCATATTACGTGGCGTCTTTTATTTAGCACTCCCGATTCAGATCATCAGCTCATTAGTAGAGAACTCAAAGAACTGAACTGAGTGTGTTAGATAAGGAGGACACACAAAAAGTTCAGCATGGGGTCCCCAGGACCTAGATTAAGGTCCAGTGCTAAAGGAACCGAACGACAAGGATGGGATTAGCAGTCCATCGCCTTAACCACTCGGCCTCCTCGCCCCCTTGCTGACTGAGAGAGGCCATGCTGCGGACCTTTTCAGCTGCTGCTGTGCTTTCAGCAGGCTGTTTTGAGCACAGAGGGAATAGTGAATGAGCCGTCTTTTACACACCTCTAATCTGTTCCGTAGAAACACGGTGCAGCAACCCGTGCCAGGAGACTGTTTGTGCGGCAGTTTAAAGCTTGCTACCACCTTGTCGGCTCACATCCACGTAGGTGCCTGAAAAGGTCACGACCGTCGCCGGCATTCTTTCGCAGAGGCAATATTGTAGCCTGTGAGGTTTATCCGAGGCGCGATCATTGCTGGTTGAAAACTTTACCCAATACCCCGCCAGGATGACTTGAAATACAGTCAGCTTTGGCAATTTTTGCTAGCCTCTCTGGAGGCTTAGAGTATTGTTGAGAAAAAGTAGTCTTGTTTCGTTTAGGTTTTGCTTCTCGTTGAAAAGGTGTCTGCTGATGATTGAGCGCCAGAGCCAGAAGGCTTGTTGTTTTGTAAATATGTCCTCAAGACGGGTATCATTAAACTGCAGCGCAATTACAGCTCACCGTTACCCATCGTAAACAGGTTGGGCCTGTCTGGTCCGGTGGGCTCTCAGTGGCGCTAAAGCTTCCAGTGCATGTCGAGCACAATGTATTAGCCTTCCACCGCCTTAACCGCTGGACCACCTCGTCATCTTGCGTGGTTTCTTTGTTTAACACTCCTGAATCATGTGCATGTGGATGCCTTCTTCGTCTTTTGTTTCAGCCGCCGAGGGCCTGTTTTCCACTGAGGCCCTGCGTCAAACTCCCTATGAGACACAATCGAACGTTAGTAGTAACCTCCGATTACGGCCGAATGTGGATTCTGCTCGGACGACGGGGCACCGGTACATCCTTTGTAGCTTTGGCTTGTTAGCCAAACGCTACAGCAGTTTGCCATTTCCCATCAAATCATCCTTGATTTCCTTAAGAAAGGTGCCCCAAATTGGTGGAAAATCACATCTCAACCATACGCTGTCCAAAGCATTGACCCGCCTTCACGCGGCAAAACAGAACGTGTTGTTGGCCCGCACTGCTGGGTCAAACTGCGCTTCCCAAAAATAGATTGGGTCAAAACCGACAGAAGAAAACTCTAAGCCTGCTCTAAGCCCTACCCACGGGGAGGGCTCGACAGTCTCGCACAACGCGAGAGCCTCCGTTTCGCATGTGTAATTTGGGGGCCGATGAAAACTGGGTCCGACCCGGTGAAGAAGCCCACGACCAGCCCGGCTAGCTCAGTCGGTAGAGCATGAGACTCTTAATCTCAGGGTCGTGGGTTCGAGCCCCACGTTGGGCGGCTCTGTTGACTCTCTTTCTTCCCAAAAGGGTGGCGGGCTCCAGCGTGCCCATTCGCCGCGCAGGCTGAGTGGATTTTGCGAGCTCCGGAAACATCTTTCAAAACAGATGTCGCTGTTAGTGCGAGCGATTTTAATCCCTATCACTAACCCTAACCCTTGCTTTTACACCGGTGATCCGGCGGCAGCAAGCAACAGCGGCTGTCTCTGTGGCGCAATCGGTTAGCGCGTTCGGCTGTTAACCGAAAGGTTGGTGGTTCGAGCCCACCCAGGGACGTGTGAAATGCCGGAGTTTTGCACGCGCGTCAGGTGTCCACTAACGCCTATGCCATTCTTAGGGTTGCGAGGCACAGCTTTCTCAGGGCGTTTATCTTGTGCACCTTCAATAAGCTGGCTTGTTTTAAAAGAATTCAGCGGCGGGTGTTTGGTGAACATTTTCACCAGCTCGAGTAGTTTGCTGTGGCATGTGGATGCCTTCTTTACTGATGATCTGTCTCTGGGGCTCATCTAGTTGACATAGTTTCCGCTGACATTCGGCTGAAGGTGCTGATCCACTATCTGCTCTTGGTACGGACTGGAACCGGGGGACTGTAGTGACCATCAGATCGGAATACAGAATGGATCTGGTGGCTACGGTGACCTCAGAATAAGAAGAAACAGACTAATATTAATGTAGATGCAAAAGTTCCATGTTGCCACAAAGTCAATACCCAATACCCCACCGGGATGACTTGAAAATACAGTCAGCATCGGCAATTTTTGCCAGTCTCTCTGGAGGCTTGTTGAGAAAGATAGTCTTGCTTCGTTTTGTTTCCTTTTATTGGCGTGGCTGGTTGTTGGTCCTCGTCAAAGAGGTGTCCACCGATCATAGCGTGCCGGAGCCAGAAGACTTGTTGTTTTGTCAATATGTTCTCAAGACTTTGCGGCAGTTATCAATAAACTACAGCACAGTCACAGCTCGCCGCTACCCATCGTAAACAGGTTGGGCCTGTCTGTTCCGGTGGGCTCTCAGTGGTGCTAAAGCATCAAATGAAGAGGATGGGATTCGAACCCACACAAACCAAGGCGTGCCGAGCACAACGGACTAGCCTTGCATCGCCTTAACCACTCGACCACCTTTCGTTTTGCGCGGTCCTTTTGTTTAACACTCCCGATTCAGACCACCAGCTCATTAGTAGAGCGCTCGGTGAACTGAACTGAGTGTGTCAGATAGGGAAGACACACAAAAATTGCAGAGTGGGGTCCCCAGGACCGAGGATCACTGCTAAATGTACCAAACGACGAGGATGGGATTCGAACCCACGCGTGCAGAGCACAATGGATTAGCAGTCCATCGCCTTAACCACTCGGCCACCTCGTCATATTACGTGGCGTCTTTTATTTAGCACTCCCGATTCAGATCATCAGCTCATTAGTAGAGAACTCAAAGAACTGAACTGAGTGTGTTAGATAAGGAGGACACACAAAAAGTTCAGCATGGGGTCCCCAGGACCTAGATTAAGGTCCAGTGCTAAAGGAACCGAACGACAAGGATGGGATTAGCAGTCCATCGCCTTAACCACTCGGCCTCCTCGCCCCCTTGCTGACTGAGAGAGGCCATGCTGCGGACCTTTTCAGCTGCTGCTGTGCTTTCAGCAGGCTGTTTTGAGCACAGAGGGAATAGTGAATGAGCCGTCTTTTACACACCTCTAATCTGTTCCGTAGAAACACGGTGCAGCAACCCGTGCCAGGAGACTGTTTGTGCGGCAGTTTAAAGCTTGCTACCACCTTGTCGGCTCACATCCACGTAGGTGCCTGAAAAGGTCACGACCGTCGCCGGCATTCTTTCGCAGAGGCAATATTGTAGCCTGTGAGGTTTATCCGAGGCGCGATCATTGCTGGTTGAAAACTTTACCCAATACCCCGCCAGGATGACTTGAAATACAGTCAGCTTTGGCAATTTTTGCTAGCCTCTCTGGAGGCTTAGAGTATTGTTGAGAAAAAGTAGTCTTGTTTCGTTTAGGTTTTGCTTCTCGTTGAAAAGGTGTCTGCTGATGATTGAGCGCCAGAGCCAGAAGGCTTGTTGTTTTGTAAATATGTCCTCAAGACGGGTATCATTAAACTGCAGCGCAATTACAGCTCACCGTTACCCATCGTAAACAGGTTGGGCCTGTCTGGTCCGGTGGGCTCTCAGTGGCGCTAAAGCTTCCAGTGCATGTCGAGCACAATGTATTAGCCTTCCACCGCCTTAACCGCTGGACCACCTCGTCATCTTGCGTGGTTTCTTTGTTTAACACTCCTGAATCATGTGCATGTGGATGCCTTCTTCGTCTTTTGTTTCAGCCGCCGAGGGCCTGTTTTCCACTGAGGCCCTGCGTCAAACTCCCTATGAGACACAATCGAACGTTAGTAGTAACCTCCGATTACGGCCGAATGTGGATTCTGCTCGGACGACGGGGCACCGGTACATCCTTTGTAGCTTTGGCTTGTTAGCCAAACGCTACAGCAGTTTGCCATTTCCCATCAAATCATCCTTGATTTCCTTAAGAAAGGTGCCCCAAATTGGTGGAAAATCACATCTCAACCATACGCTGTCCAAAGCATTGACCCGCCTTCACGCGGCAAAACAGAACGTGTTGTTGGCCCGCACTGCTGGGTCAAACTGCGCTTCCCAAAAATAGATTGGGTCAAAACCGACAGAAGAAAACTCTAAGCCTGCTCTAAGCCCTACCCACGGGGAGGGCTCGACAGTCTCGCACAACGCGAGAGCCTCCGTTTCGCATGTGTAATTTGGGGGCCGATGAAAACTGGGTCCGACCCGGTGAAGAAGCCCACGACCAGCCCGGCTAGCTCAGTCGGTAGAGCATGAGACTCTTAATCTCAGGGTCGTGGGTTCGAGCCCCACGTTGGGCGGCTCTGTTGACTCTCTTTCTTCCCAAAAGGGTGGCGGGCTCCAGCGTGCCCATTCGCCGCGCAGGCTGAGTGGATTTTGCGAGCTCCGGAAACATCTTTCAAAACAGATGTCGCTGTTAGTGCGAGCGATTTTAATCCCTATCACTAACCCTAACCCTTGCTTTTACACCGGTGATCCGGCGGCAGCAAGCAACAGCGGCTGTCTCTGTGGCGCAATCGGTTAGCGCGTTCGGCTGTTAACCGAAAGGTTGGTGGTTCGAGCCCACCCAGGGACGTGTGAAATGCCGGAGTTTTGCACGCGCGTCAGGTGTCCACTAACGCCTATGCCATTCTTAGGGTTGCGAGGCACAGCTTTCTCAGGGCGTTTATCTTGTGCACCTTCAATAAGCTGGCTTGTTTTAAAAGAATTCAGCGGCGGGTGTTTGGTGAACATTTTCACCAGCTCGAGTAGTTTGCTGTGGCATGTGGATGCCTTCTTTACTGATGATCTGTCTCTGGGGCTCATCTAGTTGACATAGTTTCCGCTGACATTCGGCTGAAGGTGCTGATCCACTATCTGCTCTTGGTACGGACTGGAACCGGGGGACTGTAGTGACCATCAGATCGGAATACAGAATGGATCTGGTGGCTACGGTGACCTCAGAATAAGAAGAAACAGACTAATATTAATGTAGATGCAAAAGTTCCATGTTGCCACAAAGTCAATACCCAATACCCCACCGGGATGACTTGAAAATACAGTCAGCATCGGCAATTTTTGCCAGTCTCTCTGGAGGCTTGTTGAGAAAGATAGTCTTGCTTCGTTTTGTTTCCTTTTATTGGCGTGGCTGGTTGTTGGTCCTCGTCAAAGAGGTGTCCACCGATCATAGCGTGCCGGAGCCAGAAGACTTGTTGTTTTGTCAATATGTTCTCAAGACTTTGCGGCAGTTATCAATAAACTACAGCACAGTCACAGCTCGCCGCTACCCATCGTAAACAGGTTGGGCCTGTCTGTTCCGGTGGGCTCTCAGTGGTGCTAAAGCATCAAATGAAGAGGATGGGATTCGAACCCACACAAACCAAGGCGTGCCGAGCACAACGGACTAGCCTTGCATCGCCTTAACCACTCGACCACCTTTCGTTTTGCGCGGTCCTTTTGTTTAACACTCCCGATTCAGACCACCAGCTCATTAGTAGAGCGCTCGGTGAACTGAACTGAGTGTGTCAGATAGGGAAGACACACAAAAATTGCAGAGTGGGGTCCCCAGGACCGAGGATCACTGCTAAATGTACCAAACGACGAGGATGGGATTCGAACCCACGCGTGCAGAGCACAATGGATTAGCAGTCCATCGCCTTAACCACTCGGCCACCTCGTCATATTACGTGGCGTCTTTTATTTAGCACTCCCGATTCAGATCATCAGCTCATTAGTAGAGAACTCAAAGAACTGAACTGAGTGTGTTAGATAAGGAGGACACACAAAAAGTTCAGCATGGGGTCCCCAGGACCTAGATTAAGGTCCAGTGCTAAAGGAACCGAACGACAAGGATGGGATTAGCAGTCCATCGCCTTAACCACTCGGCCTCCCCGCCCCCTTGCTGACTGAGAGAGGCCATGCTGCGGACCTTTTCAGCTGCTGCTGTGCTTTCAGCAGGCTGTTTTGAGCACAGAGGGAATAGTGAATGAGCCGTCTTTTACACACCTCTAATCTGTTCCGTAGAAACACGGTGCAGCAACCCGTGCCAGGAGACTGTTTGTGCGGCAGTTTAAAGCTTGCTACCACCTTGTCGGCTCACATCCACGTAGGTGCCTGAAAAGGTCACGACCGTCGCCGGCATTCTTTCGCAGAGGCAATATTGTAGCCTGTGAGGTTTATCCGAGGCGCGATCATTGCTGGTTGAAAACTTTACCCAATACCCCGCCAGGATGACTTGAAATACAGTCAGCTTTGGCAATTTTTGCTAGCCTCTCTGGAGGCTTAGAGTATTGTTGAGAAAAAGTAGTCTTGTTTCGTTTAGGTTTTGCTTCTCGTTGAAAAGGTGTCTGCTGATGATTGAGCGCCAGAGCCAGAAGGCTTGTTGTTTTGTAAATATGTCCTCAAGACGGGTATCATTAAACTGCAGCGCAATTACAGCTCACCGTTACCCATCGTAAACAGGTTGGGCCTGTCTGGTCCGGTGGGCTCTCAGTGGCGCTAAAGCTTCCAGTGCATGTCGAGCACAATGTATTAGCCTTCCACCGCCTTAACCGCTGGACCACCTCGTCATCTTGCGTGGTTTCTTTGTTTAACACTCCTGAATCATGTGCATGTGGATGCCTTCTTCGTCTTTTGTTTCAGCCGCCGAGGGCCTGTTTTCCACTGAGGCCCTGCGTCAAACTCCCTATGAGACACAATCGAACGTTAGTAGTAACCTCCGATTACGGCCGAATGTGGATTCTGCTCGGACGACGGGGCACCGGTACATCCTTTGTAGCTTTGGCTTGTTAGCCAAACGCTACAGCAGTTTGCCATTTCCCATCAAATCATCCTTGATTTCCTTAAGAAAGGTGCCCCAAATTGGTGGAAAATCACATCTCAACCATACGCTGTCCAAAGCATTGACCCGCCTTCACGCGGCAAAACAGAACGTGTTGTTGGCCCGCACTGCTGGGTCAAACTGCGCTTCCCAAAAATAGATTGGGTCAAAACCGACAGAAGAAAACTCTAAGCCTGCTCTAAGCCCTACCCACGGGGAGGGCTCGACAGTCTCGCACAACGCGAGAGCCTCCGTTTCGCCTGTGTAATTTGGGGGCCGATGAAAACTGGGTCCGACCCGGTGAAGAAGCCCACGACCAGCCCGGCTAGCTCAGTCGGTAGAGCATGAGACTCTTAATCTCAGGGTCGTGGGTTCGAGCCCCACGTTGGGCGGCCCTGTTGACTCTCTTTCTTCCCAAAAGGGTGGCGGGCTCCAGCGTGCCCATTCGCCGCGCAGGCTGAGTGGATTTTGCGAGCTCCGGAAACATCTTTCAAAACAGATGTCGCTGTTAGTGCGAGCGATTTTAATCCCTATCACTAACCCTAACCCTTGCTTTTACACCGGTGATCCGGCGGCAGCAAGCAACAGCGGCTGTCTCTGTGGCGCAATCGGTTAGCGCGTTCGGCTGTTAACCGAAAGGTTGGTGGTTCGAGCCCACCCAGGGACGTGTGAAATGCCGGAGTTTTGCACGCGCGTCAGGTGTCCACTAACGCCTATGCCATTCTTAGGGTTGCGAGGCACAGCTTTCTCAGGGCGTTTATCTTGTGCACCTTCAATAAGCTGGCTTGTTTTAAAAGAATTCAGCGGCGGGTGTTTGGTGAACATTTTCACCAGCTCGAGTAGTTTGCTGTGGCATGTGGATGCCTTCTTTACTGATGATCTGTCTCTGGGGCTCATCTAGTTGACATAGTTTCCGCTGACATTCGGCTGAAGGTGCTGATCCACTATCTGCTCTTGGTACGGACTGGAACCGGGGGACTGTAGTGACCATCAGATCGGAATACAGAATGGATCTGGTGGCTACGGTGACCTCAGAATAAGAAGAAACAGACTAATATTAATGTAGATGCAAAAGTTCCATGTTGCCACAAAGTCAATACCCAATACCCCACCGGGATGACTTGAAAATACAGTCAGCATCGGCAATTTTTGCCAGTCTCTCTGGAGGCTTGTTGAGAAAGATAGTCTTGCTTCGTTTTGTTTCCTTTTATTGGCGTGGCTGGTTGTTGGTCCTCGTCAAAGAGGTGTCCACCGATCATAGCGTGCCGGAGCCAGAAGACTTGTTGTTTTGTCAATATGTTCTCAAGACTTTGCGGCAGTTATCAATAAACTACAGCACAGTCACAGCTCGCCGCTACCCATCGTAAACAGGTTGGGCCTGTCTGTTCCGGTGGGCTCTCAGTGGTGCTAAAGCATCAAATGAAGAGGATGGGATTCGAACCCACACAAACCAAGGCGTGCCGAGCACAACGGACTAGCCTTGCATCGCCTTAACCACTCGACCACCTTTCGTTTTGCGCGGTCCTTTTGTTTAACACTCCCGATTCAGACCACCAGCTCATTAGTAGAGCGCTCGGTGAACTGAACTGAGTGTGTCAGATAGGGAAGACACACAAAAATTGCAGAGTGGGGTCCCCAGGACCGAGGATCACTGCTAAATGTACCAAACGACGAGGATGGGATTCGAACCCACGCGTGCAGAGCACAATGGATTAGCAGTCCATCGCCTTAACCACTCGGCCACCTCGTCATATTACGTGGTGTCTTTTATTTAGCACTCCCGATTCAGATCATCAGCTCATTAGTAGAGAACTCAAAGAACTGAACTGAGTGTGTTAGATAAGGAGGACACACAAAAAGTTCAGCATGGGGTCCCCAGGACCTAGATTAAGGTCCAGTGCTAAAGGAACCGAACGACAAGGATGGGATTAGCAGTCCATCGCCTTAACCACTCGGCCTCCCCGCCCCCTTGCTGACTGAGAGAGGCCATGCTGCGGACCTTTTCAGCTGCTGCTGTGCTTTCAGCAGGCTGTTTTGAGCACAGAGGGAATAGTGAATGAGCCGTCTTTTACACACCTCTAATCTGTTCCGTAGAAACACGGTGCAGCAACCCGTGCCAGGAGACTGTTTGTGCGGCAGTTTAAAGCTTGCTACCACCTTGTCGGCTCACATCCACGTAGGTGCCTGAAAAGGTCACGACCGTCGCCGGCATTCTTTCGCAGAGGCAATATTGTAGCCTGTGAGGTTTATCCGAGGCGCGATCATTGCTGGTTGAAAACTTTACCCAATACCCCGCCAGGATGACTTGAAATACAGTCAGCTTTGGCAATTTTTGCTAGCCTCTCTGGAGGCTTAGAGTATTGTTGAGAAAAAGTAGTCTTGTTTCGTTTAGGTTTTGCTTCTCGTTGAAAAGGTGTCTGCTGATGATTGAGCGCCAGAGCCAGAAGGCTTGTTGTTTTGTAAATATGTCCTTAAGACGGGTATCATTAAACTGCAGCGCAATTACAGCTCACCGTTACCCATCGTAAACAGGTTGGGCCTGTCTGGTCCGGTGGGCTCTCAGTGGCGCTAAAGCTTCCAGTGCATGTCGAGCACAATGTATTAGCCTTCCACCGCCTTAACCGCTGGACCACCTCGTCATCTTGCGTGGTTTCTTTGTTTAACACTCCTGAATCATGTGCATGTGGATGCCTTCTTCGTCTTTTGTTTCAGCCGCCGAGGGCCTGTTTTCCACTGAGGCCCTGCGTCAAACTCCCTATGAGACACAATCGAACGTTAGTAGTAACCTCCGATTACGGCCGAATGTGGATTCTGCTCGGACGACGGGGCACCGGTACATCCTTTGTAGCTTTGGCTTGTTAGCCAAACGCTACAGCAGTTTGCCATTTCCCATCAAATCATCCTTGATTTCCTTAAGAAAGGTGCCCCAAATTGGTGGAAAATCACATCTCAACCATACGCTGTCCAAAGCATTGACCCGCCTTCACGCGGCAAAACAGAACGTGTTGTTGGCCCGCACTGCTGGGTCAAACTGCGCTTCCCAAAAATAGATTGGGTCAAAACCGACAGAAGAAAACTCTAAGCCTGCTCTAAGCCCTACCCACGGGGAGGGCTCGACAGTCTCGCACAACGCGAGAGCCTCCGTTTCGCCTGTGTAATTTGGGGGCCGATGAAAACTGGGTCCGACCCGGTGAAGAAGCCCACGACCAGCCCGGCTAGCTCAGTCGGTAGAGCATGAGACTCTTAATCTCAGGGTCGTGGGTTCGAGCCCCACGTTGGGCGGCTCTGTTGACTCTCTTTCTTCCCAAAAGGGTGGCGGGCTCCAGCGTGCACATTCGCCGCGCAGGCTGAGTGGATTTTGCGAGCTCCGGAAACATCTTTCAAAACAGATGTCGCTGTTAGTGCGAGCGATTTTAATCCCATCACTAACCCTAACCCTTGCTTTTACACCGGTGATCCGGCGGCAGCAAGCAACAGCGGCTGTCTCTGTGGCGCAATCGGTTAGCGCGTTCGGCTGTTAACCGAAAGGTTGGTGGTTCGAGCCCACCCAGGGACGTGTGAAATGCCGGAGTTTTGCACGCGCGTCAGGTGTCCACTAACGCCTATGCCATTCTTAGGGTTGCGAGGCACAGCTTTCTCAGGGCGTTTATCTTGTGCACCTTCAATAAGCTGGCTTGTTTTAAAAGAATTCAGCGGCGGGTGTTTGGTGAACATTTTCACCAGCTCGAGTAGTTTGCTGTGGCATGTGGATGCCTTCTTTACTGATGATCTGTCTCTGGGGCTCATCTAGTTGACATAGTTTCCGCTGACATTCGGCTGAAGGTGCTGATCCACTATCTGCTCTTGGTACGGACTGGAACCGGGGGACTGTAGTGACCATCAGATCGGAATACAGAATGGATCTGGTGGCTACGGTGACCTCAGAATAAGAAGAAACAGACTAATATTAATGTAGATGCAAAAGTTCCATGTTGCCACAAAGTCAATACCCAATACCCCACCGGGATGACTTGAAAATACAGTCAGCATCGGCAATTTTTGCCAGTCTCTCTGGAGGCTTGTTGAGAAAGATAGTCTTGCTTCGTTTTGTTTCCTTTTATTGGCGTGGCTGGTTGTTGGTCCTCGTCAAAGAGGTGTCCACCGATCATAGCGTGCCGGAGCCAGAAGACTTGTTGTTTTGTCAATATGTTCTCAAGACTTTGCGGCAGTTATCAATAAACTACAGCACAGTCACAGCTCGCCGCTACCCATCGTAAACAGGTTGGGCCTGTCTGTTCCGGTGGGCTCTCAGTGGTGCTAAAGCATCAAATGAAGAGGATGGGATTCGAACCCACACAAACCAAGGCGTGCCGAGCACAACGGACTAGCCTTGCATCGCCTTAACCACTCGACCACCTTTCGTTTTGCGCGGTCCTTTTGTTTAACACTCCCGATTCAGACCACCAGCTCATTAGTAGAGCGCTCGGTGAACTGAACTGAGTGTGTCAGATAGGGAAGACACACAAAAATTGCAGAGTGGGGTCCCCAGGACCGAGGATCACTGCTAAATGTACCGAACGACGAGGATGGGATTCGAACCCACGCGTGCAGAGCACAATGGATTAGCAGTCCATCGCCTTAACCACTCGGCCACCTCGTCATATTACGTGGCGTCTTTTATTTAGCACTCCCGATTCAGATCATCAGCTCATTAGTAGAGAACTCAAAGAACTGAACTGAGTGTGTTAGATAAGGAGGACACACAAAAAGTTCAGCATGGGGTCCCCAGGACCTAGATTAAGGTCCAGTGCTAAAGGAACCGAACGACAAGGATGGGATTAGCAGTCCATCGCCTTAACCACTCGGCCTCCCCGCCCCCTTGCTGACTGAGAGAGGCCATGCTGCGGACCTTTTCAGCTGCTGCTGTGCTTTCAGCAGGCTGTTTTGAGCACAGAGGGAATAGTGAATGAGCCGTCTTTTACACACCTCTAATCTGTTCCGTAGAAACACGGTGCAGCAACCCGTGCCAGGAGACTGTTTGTGCGGCAGTTTAAAGCTTGCTACCACCTTGTCGGCTCACATCCACGTAGGTGCCTGAAAAGGTCACGACCGTCGCCGGCATTCTTTCGCAGAGGCAATATTGTAGCCTGTGAGGTTTATCCGAGGCGCGATCATTGCTGGTTGAAAACTTTACCCAATACCCCGCCAGGATGACTTGAAATACAGTCAGCTTTGGCAATTTTTGCTAGCCTCTCTGGAGGCTTAGAGTATTGTTGAGAAAAAGTAGTCTTGTTTCGTTTAGGTTTTGCTTCTCGTTGAAAAGGTGTCTGCTGATGATTGAGCGCCAGAGCCAGAAGGCTTGTTGTTTTGTAAATATGTCCTTAAGACGGGTATCATTAAACTGCAGCGCAATTACAGCTCACCGTTACCCATCGTAAACAGGTTGGGCCTGTCTGGTCCGGTGGGCTCTCAGTGGCGCTAAAGCTTCCAGTGCATGTCGAGCACAATGTATTAGCCTTCCACCGCCTTAACCGCTGGACCACCTCGTCATCTTGCGTGGTTTCTTTGTTTAACACTCCTGAATCATGTGCATGTGGATGCCTTCTTCGTCTTTTGTTTCAGCCGCCGAGGGCCTGTTTTCCACTGAGGCCCTGCGTCAAACTCCCTATGAGACACAATCGAACGTTAGTAGTAACCTCCGATTACGGCCGAATGTGGATTCTGCTCGGACGACGGGGCACCGGTACATCCTTTGTAGCTTTGGCTTGTTAGCCAAACGCTACAGCAGTTTGCCATTTCCCATCAAATCATCCTTGATTTCCTTAAGAAAGGTGCCCCAAATTGGTGGAAAATCACATCTCAACCATACGCTGTCCAAAGCATTGACCCGCCTTCACGCGGCAAAACAGAACGTGTTGTTGGCCCGCACTGCTGGATCAAACTGCGCTTCCCAAAAATAGATTGGGTCAAAACCGACAGAAGAAAACTCTAAGCCTGCTCTAAGCCCTACCCACGGGGAGGGCTCGACAGTCTCGCACAACGCGAGAGCCTCCGTTTCGCATGTGTAATTTGGGGGCCGATGAAAACTGGGTCCGACCCGGTGAAGAAGCCCACGACCAGCCCGGCTAGCTCAGTCGGTAGAGCATGAGACTCTTAATCTCAGGGTCGTGGGTTCGAGCCCCACGTTGGGCGGCTCTGTTGACTCTCTTTCTTCCCAAAAGGGTGGCGGGCTCCAGCGTGCCCATTCGCCGCGTAGGCTGAGTGGATTTTGCGAGCTCCGGAAACATCTTTCAAAACAGATGTCGCTGTTAGTGCGAGCGATTTTAATCCCTATCACTAACCCTAACCCTTGCTTTTACACCGGTGATCCGGCGGCAGCAAGCAACAGCGGCTGTCTCTGTGGCGCAATCGGTTAGCGCGTTCGGCTGTTAACCGAAAGGTTGGTGGTTCGAGCCCACCCAGGGACGTGTGAAATGCCGGAGTTTTGCACGCGCGTCAGGTGTCCACTAACGCCTATGCCATTCTTAGGGTTGCGAGGCACAGCTTTCTCAGGGCGTTTATCTTGTGCACCTTCAATAAGCTGGCTTGTTTTAAAAGAATTCAGCGGCGGGTGTTTGGTGAACATTTTCACCAGCTCGAGTAGTTTGCTGTGGCATGTGGATGCCTTCTTTACTGATGATCTGTCTCTGGGGCTCATCTAGTTGACATAGTTTCCGCTGACATTCGGCTGAAGGTGCTGATCCACTATCTGCTCTTGGTACGGACTGGAACCGGGGGACTGTAGTGACCATCAGATCGGAATACAGAATGGATCTGGTGGCTACGGTGACCTCAGAATAAGAAGAAACAGACTAATATTAATGTAGATGCAAAAGTTCCATGTTGCCACAAAGTCAATACCCAATACCCCACCGGGATGACTTGAAAATACAGTCAGCATCGGCAATTTTTGCCAGTCTCTCTGGAGGCTTGTTGAGAAAGATAGTCTTGCTTCGTTTTGTTTCCTTTTATTGGCGTGGCTGGTTGTTGGTCCTCGTCAAAGAGGTGTCCACCGATCATAGCGTGCCGGAGCCAGAAGACTTGTTGTTTTGTCAATATGTTCTCAAGACTTTGCGGCAGTTATCAATAAACTACAGCACAGTCACAGCTCGCCGCTACCCATCGTAAACAGGTTGGGCCTGTCTGTTCCGGTGGGCTCTCAGTGGTGCTAAAGCATCAAATGAAGAGGATGGGATTCGAACCCACACAAACCAAGGCGTGCCGAGCACAACGGACTAGCCTTGCATCGCCTTAACCACTCGACCACCTTTCGTTTTGCGCGGTCCTTTTGTTTAACACTCCCGATTCAGACCACCAGCTCATTAGTAGAGCGCTTGGTGAACTGAACTGAGTGTGTCAGATAGGGAAGACACACAAAAATTGCAGAGTGGGGTCCCCAGGACCGAGGATCACTGCTAAATGTACCAAACGACGAGGATGGGATTCGAACCCACGCGTGCAGAGCACAATGGATTAGCAGTCCATCGCCTTAACCACTCGGCCACCTCGTCATATTACGTGGCGTCTTTTATTTAGCACTCCCGATTCAGATCATCAGCTCATTAGTAGAGAACTCAAAGAACTGAACTGAGTGTGTTAGATAAGGAGGACACACAAAAAGTTCAGCATGGGGTCCCCAGGACCTAGATTAAGGTCCAGTGCTAAAGGAACCGAACGACAAGGATGGGATTAGCAGTCCATCGCCTTAACCACTCGGCCTCCCCGCCCCCTTGCTGACTGAGAGAGGCCATGCTGCGGACCTTTTCAGCTGCTGCTGTGCTTTCAGCAGGCTGTTTTGAGCACAGAGGGAATAGTGAATGAGCCGTCTTTTACACACCTCTAATCTGTTCCGTAGAAACACGGTGCAGCAACCCGTGCCAGGAGACTGTTTGTGCGGCAGTTTAAAGCTTGCTACCACCTTGTCGGCTCACATCCACGTAGGTGCCTGAAAAGGTCACGACCGTCGCCGGCATTCTTTCGCAGAGGCAATATTGTAGCCTGTGAGGTTTATCCGAGGCGCGATCATTGCTGGTTGAAAACTTTACCCAATACCCCGCCAGGATGACTTGAAATACAGTCAGCTTTGGCAATTTTTGCTAGCCTCTCTGGAGGCTTAGAGTATTGTTGAGAAAAAGTAGTCTTGTTTCGTTTAGGTTTTGCTTCTCGTTGAAAAGGTGTCTGCTGATGATTGAGCGCCAGAGCCAGAAGGCTTGTTGTTTTGTAAATATGTCCTTAAGACGGGTATCATTAAACTGCAGCGCAATTACAGCTCACCGTTACCCATCGTAAACAGGTTGGGCCTGTCTGGTCCGGTGGGCTCTCAGTGGCGCTAAAGCTTCCAGTGCATGTCGAGCACAATGTATTAGCCTTCCACCGCCTTAACCGCTGGACCACCTCGTCATCTTGCGTGGTTTCTTTGTTTAACACTCCTGAATCATGTGCATGTGGATGCCTTCTTCGTCTTTTGTTTCAGCCGCCGAGGGCCTGTTTTCCACTGAGGCCCTGCGTCAAACTCCCTATGAGACACAATCGAACGTTAGTAGTAACCTCCGATTACGGCCGAATGTGGATTCTGCTCGGACGACGGGGCACCGGTACATCCTTTGTAGCTTTGGCTTGTTAGCCAAACGCTACAGCAGTTTGCCATTTCCCATCAAATCATCCTTGATTTCCTTAAGAAAGGTGCCCCAAATTGGTGGAAAATCACATCTCAACCATACGCTGTCCAAAGCATTGACCCGCCTTCACGCGGCAAAACAGAACGTGTTGTTGGCCCGCACTGCTGGGTCAAACTGCGCTTCCCAAAAATAGATTGGGTCAAAACCGACAGAAGAAAACTCTAAGCCTGCTCTAAGCCCTACCCACGGGGAGGGCTCGACAGTCTCGCACAACGCGAGAGCCTCCGTTTCGCCTGTGTAATTTGGGGGCCGATGAAAACTGGGTCCGACCCGGTGAAGAAGCCCACGACCAGCCCGGCTAGCTCAGTCGGTAGAGCATGAGACTCTTAATCTCAGGGTCGTGGGTTCGAGCCCCACGTTGGGCGGCTCTGTTGACTCTCTTTCTTCCCAAAAGGGTGGCGGGCTCCAGCGTGCACATTCGCCGCGCAGGCTGAGTGGATTTTGCGAGCTCCGGAAACATCTTTCAAAACAGATGTCGCTGTTAGTGCGAGCGATTTTAATCCCTATCACTAACCCTAACCCTTGCTTTTACACCGGTGATCCGGCGGCAGCAAGCAACAGCGGCTGTCTCTGTGGCGCAATCGGTTAGCGCGTTCGGCTGTTAACCGAAAGGTTGGTGGTTCGAGCCCACCCAGGGACGTGTGAAATGCCGGAGTTTTGCACGCGCGTCAGGTGTCCACTAACGCCTATGCCATTCTTAGGGTTGCGAGGCACAGCTTTCTCAGGGCGTTTATCTTGTGCACCTTCAATAAGCTGGCTTGTTTTAAAAGAATTCAGCGGCGGGTGTTTGGTGAACATTTTCACCAGCTCGAGTAGTTTGCTGTGGCATGTGGATGCCTTCTTTACTGATGATCTGTCTCTGGGGCTCATCTAGTTGACATAGTTTCCGCTGACATTCGGCTGAAGGTGCTGATCCACTATCTGCTCTTGGTACGGACTGGAACCGGGGGACTGTAGTGACCATCAGATCGGAATACAGAATGGATCTGGTGGCTACGGTGACCTCAGAATAAGAAGAAACAGACTAATATTAATGTAGATGCAAAAGTTCCATGTTGCCACAAAGTCAATACCCAATACCCCACCGGGATGACTTGAAAATACAGTCAGCATCGGCAATTTTTGCCAGTCTCTCTGGAGGCTTGTTGAGAAAGATAGTCTTGCTTCGTTTTGTTTCCTTTTATTGGCGTGGCTGGTTGTTGGTCCTCGTCAAAGAGGTGTCCACCGATCATAGCGTGCCGGAGCCAGAAGACTTGTTGTTTTGTCAATATGTTCTCAAGACTTTGCGGCAGTTATCAATAAACTACAGCACAGTCACAGCTCGCCGCTACCCATCGTAAACAGGTTGGGCCTGTCTGTTCCGGTGGGCTCTCAGTGGTGCTAAAGCATCAAATGAAGAGGATGGGATTCGAACCCACACAAACCAAGGCGTGCCGAGCACAACGGACTAGCCTTGCATCGCCTTAACCACTCGACCACCTTTCGTTTTGCGCGGTCCTTTTGTTTAACACTCCCGATTCAGACCACCAGCTCATTAGTAGAGCGCTCGGTGAACTGAACTGAGTGTGTCAGATAGGGAAGACACACAAAAATTGCAGAGTGGGGTCCCCAGGACCGAGGATCACTGCTAAATGTACCGAACGACGAGGATGGGATTCGAACCCACGCGTGCAGAGCACAATGGATTAGCAGTCCATCGCCTTAACCACTCGGCCACCTCGTCATATTACGTGGCGTCTTTTATTTAGCACTCCCGATTCAGATCATCAGCTCATTAGTAGAGAACTCAAAGAACTGAACTGAGTGTGTTAGATAAGGAGGACACACAAAAAGTTCAGCATGGGGTCCCCAGGACCTAGATTAAGGTCCAGTGCTAAAGGAACCGAACGACAAGGATGGGATTAGCAGTCCATCGCCTTAACCACTCGGCCTCCCCGCCCCCTTGCTGACTGAGAGAGGCCATGCTGCGGACCTTTTCAGCTGCTGCTGTGCTTTCAGCAGGCTGTTTTGAGCACAGAGGGAATAGTGAATGAGCCGTCTTTTACACACCTCTAATCTGTTCCGTAGAAACACGGTGCAGCAACCCGTGCCAGGAGACTGTTTGTGCGGCAGTTTAAAGCTTGCTACCACCTTGTCGGCTCACATCCACGTAGGTGCCTGAAAAGGTCACGACCGTCGCCGGCATTCTTTCGCAGAGGCAATATTGTAGCCTGTGAGGTTTATCCGAGGCGCGATCATTGCTGGTTGAAAACTTTACCCAATACCCCGCCAGGATGACTTGAAATACAGTCAGCTTTGGCAATTTTTGCTAGCCTCTCTGGAGGCTTAGAGTATTGTTGAGAAAAAGTAGTCTTGTTTCGTTTAGGTTTTGCTTCTCGTTGAAAAGGTGTCTGCTGATGATTGAGCGCCAGAGCCAGAAGGCTTGTTGTTTTGTAAATATGTCCTTAAGACGGGTATCATTAAACTGCAGCGCAATTACAGCTCACCGTTACCCATCGTAAACAGGTTGGGCCTGTCTGGTCCGGTGGGCTCTCAGTGGCGCTAAAGCTTCCAGTGCATGTCGAGCACAATGTATTAGCCTTCCACCGCCTTAACCGCTGGACCACCTCGTCATCTTGCGTGGTTTCTTTGTTTAACACTCCTGAATCATGTGCATGTGGATGCCTTCTTCGTCTTTTGTTTCAGCCGCCGAGGGCCTGTTTTCCACTGAGGCCCTGCGTCAAACTCCCTATGAGACACAATCGAACGTTAGTAGTAACCTCCGATTACGGCCGAATGTGGATTCTGCTCGGACGACGGGGCACCGGTACATCCTTTGTAGCTTTGGCTTGTTAGCCAAACGCTACAGCAGTTTGCCATTTCCCATCAAATCATCCTTGATTTCCTTAAGAAAGGTGCCCCAAATTGGTGGAAAATCACATCTCAACCATACGCTGTCCAAAGCATTGACCCGCCTTCACGCGGCAAAACAGAACGTGTTGTTGGCCCGCACTGCTGGGTCAAACTGCGCTTCCCAAAAATAGATTGGGTCAAAACCGACAGAAGAAAACTCTAAGCCTGCTCTAAGCCCTACCCACGGGGAGGGCTCGACAGTCTCGCACAACGCGAGAGCCTCCGTTTCGCCTGTGTAATTTGGGGGCCGATGAAAACTGGGTCCGACCCGGTGAAGAAGCCCACGACCAGCCCGGCTAGCTCAGTCGGTAGAGCATGAGACTCTTAATCTCAGGGTCGTGGGTTCGAGCCCCACGTTGGGCGGCTCTGTTGACTCTCTTTCTTCCCAAAAGGGTGGCGGGCTCCAGCGTGCCCATTCGCCGCGCAGGCTGAGTGGATTTTGCGAGCTCCGGAAACATCTTTCAAAACAGATGTCGCTGTTAGTGCGAGCGATTTTAATCCCTATCACTAACCCTAACCCTTGCTTTTACACCGGTGATCCGGCGGCAGCAAGCAACAGCGGCTGTCTCTGTGGCGCAATCGGTTAGCGCGTTCGGCTGTTAACCGAAAGGTTGGTGGTTCGAGCCCACCCAGGGACGTGTGAAATGCCGGAGTTTTGCACGCGCGTCAGGTGTCCACTAACGCCTATGCAATTCTTAGGGTTGCGAGGCACAGCTTTCTCAGGGCGTTTATCTTGTGCACCTTCAATAAGCTGGCTTGTTTTAAAAGAATTCAGCGGCGGGTGTTTGGTGAACATTTTCACCAGCTCGAGTAGTTTGCTGTGGCATGTGGATGCCTTCTTTACTGATGATCTGTCTCTGGGGCTCATCTAGTTGACATAGTTTCCGCTGACATTCGGCTGAAGGTGCTGATCCACTATCTGCTCTTGGTACGGACTGGAACCGGGGGACTGTAGTGACCATCAGATCGGAATACAGAATGGATCTGGTGGCTACGGTGACCTCAGAATAAGAAGAAACAGACTAATATTAATGTAGATGCAAAAGTTCCATGTTGCCACAAAGTCAATACCCAATACCCCACCGGGATGACTTGAAAATACAGTCAGCATCGGCAATTTTTGCCAGTCTCTCTGGAGGCTTGTTGAGAAAGATAGTCTTGCTTCGTTTTGTTTCCTTTTATTGGCGTGGCTGGTTGTTGGTCCTCGTCAAAGAGGTGTCCACCGATCATAGCGTGCCGGAGCCAGAAGACTTGTTGTTTTGTCAATATGTTCTCAAGACTTTGCGGCAGTTATCAATAAACTACAGCACAGTCACAGCTCGCCGCTACCCATCGTAAACAGGTTGGGCCTGTCTGTTCCGGTGGGCTCTCAGTGGTGCTAAAGCATCAAATGAAGAGGATGGGATTCGAACCCACACAAACCAAGGCGTGCCGAGCACAACGGACTAGCCTTGCATCGCCTTAACCACTCGACCACCTTTCGTTTTGCGCGGTCCTTTTGTTTAACACTCCCGATTCAGACCACCAGCTCATTAGTAGAGCGCTCGGTGAACTGAACTGAGTGTGTCAGATAGGGAAGACACACAAAAATTGCAGAGTGGGGTCCCCAGGACCGAGGATCACTGCTAAATGTACCGAACGACGAGGATGGGATTCGAACCCACGCGTGCAGAGCACAATGGATTAGCAGTCCATCGCCTTAACCACTCGGCCACCTCGTCATATTACGTGGCGTCTTTTATTTAGCACTCCCGATTCAGATCATCAGCTAATTAGTAGAGAACTCAAAGAACTGAACTGAGTGTGTTAGATAAGGAGGACACACAAAAAGTTCAGCATGGGGTCCCCAGGACCTAGATTAAGGTCCAGTGCTAAAGGAACCGAACGACAAGGATGGGATTAGCAGTCCATCGCCTTAACCACTCGGCCTCCCCGCCCCCTTGCTGACTGAGAGAGGCCATGCTGCGGACCTTTTCAGCTGCTGCTGTGCTTTCAGCAGGCTGTTTTGAGCACAGAGGGAATAGTGAATGAGCCGTCTTTTACACACCTCTAATCTGTTCCGTAGAAACACGGTGCAGCAACCCGTGCCAGGAGACTGTTTGTGCGGCAGTTTAAAGCTTGCTACCACCTTGTCGGCTCACATCCACGTAGGTGCCTGAAAAGGTCACGACCGTCGCCGGCATTCTTTCGCAGAGGCAATATTGTAGCCTGTGAGGTTTATCCGAGGCGCGATCATTGCTGGTTGAAAACTTTACCCAATACCCCGCCAGGATGACTTGAAATACAGTCAGCTTTGGCAATTTTTGCTAGCCTCTCTGGAGGCTTAGAGTATTGTTGAGAAAAAGTAGTCTTGTTTCGTTTAGGTTTTGCTTCTCGTTGAAAAGGTGTCTGCTGATGATTGAGCGCCAGAGCCAGAAGGCTTGTTGTTTTGTAAATATGTCCTCAAGACGGGTATCATTAAACTGCAGCGCAATTACAGCTCACCGTTACCCATCGTAAACAGGTTGGGCCTGTCTGGTCCGGTGGGCTCTCAGTGGCGCTAAAGCTTCCAGTGCATGTCGAGCACAATGTATTAGCCTTCCACCGCCTTAACCGCTGGACCACCTCGTCATCTTGCGTGGTTTCTTTGTTTAACACTCCTGAATCATGTGCATGTGGATGCCTTCTTCGTCTTTTGTTTCAGCCGCCGAGGGCCTGTTTTCCACTGAGGCCCTGCGTCAAACTCCCTATGAGACACAATCGAACGTTAGTAGTAACCTCCGATTACGGCCGAATGTGGATTCTGCTCGGACGACGGGGCACCGGTACATCCTTTGTAGCTTTGGCTTGTTAGCCAAACGCTACAGCAGTTTGCCATTTCCCATCAAATCATCCTTGATTTCCTTAAGAAAGGTGCCCCAAATTGGTGGAAAATCACATCTCAACCATACGCTGTCCAAAGCATTGACCCGCCTTCACGCGGCAAAACAGAACGTGTTGTTGGCCCGCACTGCTGGGTCAAACTGCGCTTCCCAAAAATAGATTGGGTCAAAACCGACAGAAGAAAACTCTAAGCCTGCTCTAAGCCCTACCCACGGGGAGGGCTCGACAGTCTCGCACAACGCGAGAGCCTCCGTTTCGCCTGTGTAATTTGGGGGCCGATGAAAACTGGGTCCGACCCGGTGAAGAAGCCCACGACCAGCCCGGCTAGCTCAGTCGGTAGAGCATGAGACTCTTAATCTCAGGGTCGTGGGTTCGAGCCCCACGTTGGGCGGCTCTGTTGACTCTCTTTCTTCCCAAAAGGGTGGCGGGCTCCAGCGTGCCCATTCGCCGCGCAGGCTGAGTGGATTTTGCGAGCTCCGGAAACATCTTTCAAAACAGATGTCGCTGTTAGTGCGAGCGATTTTAATCCCTATCACTAACCCTAACCCTTGCTTTTACACCGGTGATCCGGCGGCAGCAAGCAACAGCGGCTGTCTCTGTGGCGCAATCGGTTAGCGCGTTCGGCTGTTAACCGAAAGGTTGGTGGTTCGAGCCCACCCAGGGACGTGTGAAATGCCGGAGTTTTGCACGCGCGTCAGGTGTCCACTAACGCCTATGCCATTCTTAGGGTTGCGAGGCACAGCTTTCTCAGGGCGTTTATCTTGTGCACCTTCAATAAGCTGGCTTGTTTTAAAAGAATTCAGCGGCGGGTGTTTGGTGAACATTTTCACCAGCTCGAGTAGTTTGCTGTGGCATGTGGATGCCTTCTTTACTGATGATCTGTCTCTGGGGCTCATCTAGTTGACATAGTTTCCGCTGACATTCGGCTGAAGGTGCTGATCCACTATCTGCTCTTGGTACGGACTGGAACCGGGGGACTGTAGTGACCATCAGATCGGAATACAGAATGGATCTGGTGGCTACGGTGACCTCAGAATAAGAAGAAACAGACTAATATTAATGTAGATGCAAAAGTTCCATGTTGCCACAAAGTCAATACCCAATACCCCACCGGGATGACTTGAAAATACAGTCAGCATCGGCAATTTTTGCCAGTCTCTCTGGAGGCTTGTTGAGAAAGATAGTCTTGCTTCGTTTTGTTTCCTTTTATTGGCGTGGCTGGTTGTTGGTCCTCGTCAAAGAGGTGTCCACCGATCATAGCGTGCCGGAGCCAGAAGACTTGTTGTTTTGTCAATATGTTCTCAAGACTTTGCGGCAGTTATCAATAAACTACAGCACAGTCACAGCTCGCCGCTACCCATCGTAAACAGGTTGGGCCTGTCTGTTCCGGTGGGCTCTCAGTGGTGCTAAAGCATCAAATGAAGAGGATGGGATTCGAACCCACACAAACCAAGGCGTGCCGAGCACAACGGACTAGCCTTGCATCGCCTTAACCACTCGACCACCTTTCGTTTTGCGCGGTCCTTTTGTTTAACACTCCCGATTCAGACCACCAGCTCATTAGTAGAGCGCTCGGTGAACTGAACTGAGTGTGTCAGATAGGGAAGACACACAAAAATTGCAGAGTGGGGTCCCCAGGACCGAGGATCACTGCTAAATGTACCGAACGACGAGGATGGGATTCGAACCCACGCGTGCAGAGCACAATGGATTAGCAGTCCATCGCCTTAACCACTCGGCCACCTCGTCATATTACGTGGCGTCTTTTATTTAGCACTCCCGATTCAGATCATCAGCTCATTAGTAGAGAACTCAAAGAACTGAACTGAGTGTGTTAGATAAGGAGGACACACAAAAAGTTCAGCATGGGGTCCCCAGGACCTAGATTAAGGTCCAGTGCTAAAGGAACCGAACGACAAGGATGGGATTAGCAGTCCATCGCCTTAACCACTCGGCCTCCCCGCCCCCTTGCTGACTGAGAGAGGCCATGCTGCGGACCTTTTCAGCTGCTGCTGTGCTTTCAGCAGGCTGTTTTGAGCACAGAGGGAATAGTGAATGAGCCGTCTTTTACACACCTCTAATCTGTTCCGTAGAAACACGGTGCAGCAACCCGTGCCAGGAGACTGTTTGTGCGGCAGTTTAAAGCTTGCTACCACCTTGTCGGCTCACATCCACGTAGGTGCCTGAAAAGGTCACGACCGTCGCCGGCATTCTTTCGCAGAGGCAATATTGTAGCCTGTGAGGTTTATCCGAGGCGCGATCATTGCTGGTTGAAAACTTTACCCAATACCCCGCCAGGATGACTTGAAATACAGTCAGCTTTGGCAATTTTTGCTAGCCTCTCTGGAGGCTTAGAGTATTGTTGAGAAAAAGTAGTCTTGTTTCGTTTAGGTTTTGCTTCTCGTTGAAAAGGTGTCTGCTGATGATTGAGCGCCAGAGCCAGAAGGCTTGTTGTTTTGTAAATATGTCCTCAAGACGGGTATCATTAAACTGCAGCGCAATTACAGCTCACCGTTACCCATCGTAAACAGGTTGGGCCTGTCTGGTCCGGTGGGCTCTCAGTGGCGCTAAAGCTTCCAGTGCATGTCGAGCACAATGTATTAGCCTTCCACCGCCTTAACCGCTGGACCACCTCGTCATCTTGCGTGGTTTCTTTGTTTAACACTCCTGAATCATGTGCATGTGGATGCCTTCTTCGTCTTTTGTTTCAGCCGCCGAGGGCCTGTTTTCCACTGAGGCCCTGCGTCAAACTCCCTATGAGACACAATCGAACGTTAGTAGTAACCTCCGATTACGGCCGAATGTGGATTCTGCTCGGACGACGGGGCACCGGTACATCCTTTGTAGCTTTGGCTTGTTAGCCAAACGCTACAGCAGTTTGCCATTTCCCATCAAATCATCCTTGATTTCCTTAAGAAAGGTGCCCCAAATTGGTGGAAAATCACATCTCAACCATACGCTGTCCAAAGCATTGACCCGCCTTCACGCGGCAAAACAGAACGTGTTGTTGGCCCGCACTGCTGGATCAAACTGCGCTTCCCAAAAATAGATTGGGTCAAAACCGACAGAAGAAAACTCTAAGCCTGCTCTAAGCCCTACCCACGGGGAGGGCTCGACAGTCTCGCACAACGCGAGAGCCTCCGTTTCGCATGTGTAATTTGGGGGCCGATGAAAACTGGGTCCGACCCGGTGAAGAAGCCCACGACCAGCCCGGCTAGCTCAGTCGGTAGAGCATGAGACTCTTAATCTCAGGGTCGTGGGTTCGAGCCCCACGTTGGGCGGCTCTGTTGACTCTCTTTCTTCCCAAAAGGGTGGCGGGCTCCAGCATGCCCATTCGCCGCGTAGGCTGAGTGGATTTTGCGAGCTCCGGAAACATCTTTCAAAACAGATGTCGCTGTTAGTGCGAGCGATTTTAATCCCTATCACTAACCCTAACCCTTGCTTTTACACCGGTGATCCGGCGGCAGCAAGCAACAGCGGCTGTCTCTGTGGCGCAATCGGTTAGCGCGTTCGGCTGTTAACCGAAAGGTTGGTGGTTCGAGCCCACCCAGGGACGTGTGAAATGCCGGAGTTTTGCACGCGCGTCAGGTGTCCACTAACGCCTATGCCATTCTTAGGGTTGCGAGGCACAGCTTTCTCAGGGCGTTTATCTTGTGCACCTTCAATAAGCTGGCTTGTTTTAAAAGAATTCAGCGGCGGGTGTTTGGTGAACATTTTCACCAGCTCGAGTAGTTTGCTGTGGCATGTGGATGCCTTCTTTACTGATGATCTGTCTCTGGGGCTCATCTAGTTGACATAGTTTCCGCTGACATTCGGCTGAAGGTGCTGATCCACTATCTGCTCTTGGTACGGACTGGAACCGGGGGACTGTAGTGACCATCAGATCGGAATACAGAATGGATCTGGTGGCTACGGTGACCTCAGAATAAGAAGAAACAGACTAATATTAATGTAGATGCAAAAGTTCCATGTTGCCACAAAGTCAATACCCAATACCCCACCGGGATGACTTGAAAATACAGTCAGCATCGGCAATTTTTGCCAGTCTCTCTGGAGGCTTGTTGAGAAAGATAGTCTTGCTTCGTTTTGTTTCCTTTTATTGGCGTGGCTGGTTGTTGGTCCTCGTCAAAGAGGTGTCCACCGATCATAGCGTGCCGGAGCCAGAAGACTTGTTGTTTTGTCAATATGTTCTCAAGACTTTGCGGCAGTTATCAATAAACTACAGCACAGTCACAGCTCGCCGCTACCCATCGTAAACAGGTTGGGCCTGTCTGTTCCGGTGGGCTCTCAGTGGTGCTAAAGCATCAAATGAAGAGGATGGGATTCGAACCCACACAAACCAAGGCGTGCCGAGCACAACGGACTAGCCTTGCATCGCCTTAACCACTCGACCACCTTTCGTTTTGCGCGGTCCTTTTGTTTAACACTCCCGATTCAGACCACCAGCTCATTAGTAGAGCGCTCGGTGAACTGAACTGAGTGTGTCAGATAGGGAAGACACACAAAAATTGCAGAGTGGGGTCCCCAGGACCGAGGATCACTGCTAAATGTACCAAACGACGAGGATGGGATTCGAACCCACGCGTGCAGAGCACAATGGATTAGCAGTCCATCGCCTTAACCACTCGGCCACCTCGTCATATTACGTGGCGTCTTTTATTTAGCACTCCCGATTCAGATCATCAGCTCATTAGTAGAGAACTCAAAGAACTGAACTGAGTGTGTTAGATAAGGAGGACACACAAAAAGTTCAGCATGGGGTCCCCAGGACCTAGATTAAGGTCCAGTGCTAAAGGAACCGAACGACAAGGATGGGATTAGCAGTCCATCGCCTTAACCACTCGGCCTCCCCGCCCCCTTGCTGACTGAGAGAGGCCATGCTGCGGACCTTTTCAGCTGCTGCTGTGCTTTCAGCAGGCTGTTTTGAGCACAGAGGGAATAGTGAATGAGCCGTCTTTTACACACCTCTAATCTGTTCCGTAGAAACACGGTGCAGCAACCCGTGCCAGGAGACTGTTTGTGCGGCAGTTTAAAGCTTGCTACCACCTTGTCGGCTCACATCCACGTAGGTGCCTGAAAAGGTCACGACCGTCGCCGGCATTCTTTCGCAGAGGCAATATTGTAGCCTGTGAGGTTTATCCGAGGCGCGATCATTGCTGGTTGAAAACTTTACCCAATACCCCGCCAGGATGACTTGAAATACAGTCAGCTTTGGCAATTTTTGCTAGCCTCTCTGGAGGCTTAGAGTATTGTTGAGAAAAAGTAGTCTTGTTTCGTTTAGGTTTTGCTTCTCGTTGAAAAGGTGTCTGCTGATGATTGAGCGCCAGAGCCAGAAGGCTTGTTGTTTTGTAAATATGTCCTTAAGACGGGTATCATTAAACTGCAGCGCAATTACAGCTCACCGTTACCCATCGTAAACAGGTTGGGCCTGTCTGGTCCGGTGGGCTCTCAGTGGCGCTAAAGCTTCCAGTGCATGTCGAGCACAATGTATTAGCCTTCCACCGCCTTAACCGCTGGACCACCTCGTCATCTTGCGTGGTTTCTTTGTTTAACACTCCTGAATCATGTGCATGTGGATGCCTTCTTCGTCTTTTGTTTCAGCCGCCGAGGGCCTGTTTTCCACTGAGGCCCTGCGTCAAACTCCCTATGAGACACAATCGAACGTTAGTAGTAACCTCCGATTACGGCCGAATGTGGATTCTGCTCGGACGACGGGGCACCGGTACATCCTTTGTAGCTTTGGCTTGTTAGCCAAACGCTACAGCAGTTTGCCATTTCCCATCAAATCATCCTTGATTTCCTTAAGAAAGGTGCCCCAAATTGGTGGAAAATCACATCTCAACCATACGCTGTCCAAAGCATTGACCCGCCTTCACGCGGCAAAACAGAACGTGTTGTTGGCCCGCACTGCTGGGTCAAACTGCGCTTCCCAAAAATAGATTGGGTCAAAACCGACAGAAGAAAACTCTAAGCCTGCTCTAAGCCCTACCCACGGGGAGGGCTCGACAGTCTCGCACAACGCGAGAGCCTCCGTTTCGCCTGTGTAATTTGGGGGCCGATGAAAACTGGGTCCGACCCGGTGAAGAAGCCCACGACCAGCCCGGCTAGCTCAGTCGGTAGAGCATGAGACTCTTAATCTCAGGGTCGTGGGTTCGAGCCCCACGTTGGGCGGCTCTGTTGACTCTCTTTCTTCCCAAAAGGGTGGCGGGCTCCAGCGTGCACATTCGCCGCGCAGGCTGAGTGGATTTTGCGAGCTCCGGAAACATCTTTCAAAACAGATGTCGCTGTTAGTGCGAGCGATTTTAATCCCTATCACTAACCCTAACCCTTGCTTTTACACCGGTGATCCGGCGGCAGCAAGCAACAGCGGCTGTCTCTGTGGCGCAATCGGTTAGCGCGTTCGGCTGTTAACCGAAAGGTTGGTGGTTCGAGCCCACCCAGGGACGTGTGAAATGCCGGAGTTTTGCACGCGCGTCAGGTGTCCACTAACGCCTATGCCATTCTTAGGGTTGCGAGGCACAGCTTTCTCAGGGCGTTTATCTTGTGCACCTTCAATAAGCTGGCTTGTTTTAAAAGAATTCAGCGGCGGGTGTTTGGTGAACATTTTCACCAGCTCGAGTAGTTTGCTGTGGCATGTGGATGCCTTCTTTACTGATGATCTGTCTCTGGGGCTCATCTAGTTGACATAGTTTCCGCTGACATTCGGCTGAAGGTGCTGATCCACTATCTGCTCTTGGTACGGACTGGAACCGGGGGACTGTAGTGACCATCAGATCGGAATACAGAATGGATCTGGTGGCTACGGTGACCTCAGAATAAGAAGAAACAGACTAATATTAATGTAGATGCAAAAGTTCCATGTTGCCACAAAGTCAATACCCAATACCCCACCGGGATGACTTGAAAATACAGTCAGCATCGGCAATTTTTGCCAGTCTCTCTGGAGGCTTGTTGAGAAAGATAGTCTTGCTTCGTTTTGTTTCCTTTTATTGGCGTGGCTGGTTGTTGGTCCTCGTCAAAGAGGTGTCCACCGATCATAGCGTGCCGGAGCCAGAAGACTTGTTGTTTTGTCAATATGTTCTCAAGACTTTGCGGCAGTTATCAATAAACTACAGCACAGTCACAGCTCGCCGCTACCCATCGTAAACAGGTTGGGCCTGTCTGTTCCGGTGGGCTCTCAGTGGTGCTAAAGCATCAAATGAAGAGGATGGGATTCGAACCCACACAAACCAAGGCGTGCCGAGCACAACGGACTAGCCTTGCATCGCCTTAACCACTCGACCACCTTTCGTTTTGCGCGGTCCTTTTGTTTAACACTCCCGATTCAGACCACCAGCTCATTAGTAGAGCGCTCGGTGAACTGAACTGAGTGTGTCAGATAGGGAAGACACACAAAAATTGCAGAGTGGGGTCCCCAGGACCGAGGATCACTGCTAAATGTACCAAACGACGAGGATGGGATTCGAACCCACGCGTGCAGAGCACAATGGATTAGCAGTCCATCGCCTTAACCACTCGGCCACCTCGTCATATTACGTGGCGTCTTTTATTTAGCACTCCCGATTCAGATCATCAGCTCATTAGTAGAGAACTCAAAGAACTGAACTGAGTGTGTTAGATAAGGAGGACACACAAAAAGTTCAGCATGGGGTCCCCAGGACCTAGATTAAGGTCCAGTGCTAAAGGAACCGAACGACAAGGATGGGATTAGCAGTCCATCGCCTTAACCACTCGGCCTCCCCGCCCCCTTGCTGACTGAGAGAGGCCATGCTGCGGACCTTTTCAGCTGCTGCTGTGCTTTCAGCAGGCTGTTTTGAGCACAGAGGGAATAGTGAATGAGCCGTCTTTTACACACCTCTAATCTGTTCCGTAGAAACACGGTGCAGCAACCCGTGCCAGGAGACTGTTTGTGCGGCAGTTTAAAGCTTGCTACCACCTTGTCGGCTCACATCCACGTAGGTGCCTGAAAAGGTCACGACCGTCGCCGGCATTCTTTCGCAGAGGCAATATTGTAGCCTGTGAGGTTTATCCGAGGCGCGATCATTGCTGGTTGAAAACTTTACCCAATACCCCGCCAGGATGACTTGAAATACAGTCAGCTTTGGCAATTTTTGCTAGCCTCTCTGGAGGCTTAGAGTATTGTTGAGAAAAAGTAGTCTTGTTTCGTTTAGGTTTTGCTTCTCGTTGAAAAGGTGTCTGCTGATGATTGAGCGCCAGAGCCAGAAGGCTTGTTGTTTTGTAAATATGTCCTTAAGACGGGTATCATTAAACTGCAGCGCAATTACAGCTCACCGTTACCCATCGTAAACAGGTTGGGCCTGTCTGGTCCGGTGGGCTCTCAGTGGCGCTAAAGCTTCCAGTGCATGTCGAGCACAATGTATTAGCCTTCCACCGCCTTAACCGCTGGACCACCTCGTCATCTTGCGTGGTTTCTTTGTTTAACACTCCTGAATCATGTGCATGTGGATGCCTTCTTCGTCTTTTGTTTCAGCCGCCGAGGGCCTGTTTTCCACTGAGGCCCTGCGTCAAACTCCCTATGAGACACAATCGAACGTTAGTAGTAACCTCCGATTACGGCCGAATGTGGATTCTGCTCGGACGACGGGGCACCGGTACATCCTTTGTAGCTTTGGCTTGTTAGCCAAACGCTACAGCAGTTTGCCATTTCCCATCAAATCATCCTTGATTTCCTTAAGAAAGGTGCCCCAAATTGGTGGAAAATCACATCTCAACCATACGCTGTCCAAAGCATTGACCCGCCTTCACGCGGCAAAACAGAACGTGTTGTTGGCCCGCACTGCTGGGTCAAACTGCGCTTCCCAAAAATAGATTGGGTCAAAACCGACAGAAGAAAACTCTAAGCCTGCTCTAAGCCCTACCCACGGGGAGGGCTCGACAGTCTCGCACAACGTGAGAGCCTCCGTTTCGCCTGTGTAATTTGGGGGCCGATGAAAACTGGGTCCGACCCGGTGAAGAAGCCCACGACCAGCCCGGCTAGCTCAGTCGGTAGAGCATGAGACTCTTAATCTCAGGGTCGTGGGTTCGAGCCCCACGTTGGGCGGCTCTGTTGACTCTCTTTCTTCCCAAAAGGGTGGCGGGCTCCAGCGTGCACATTCGCCGCGCAGGCTGAGTGGATTTTGCGAGCTCCGGAAACATCTTTCAAAACAGATGTCGCTGTTAGTGCGAGCGATTTTAATCCCTATCACTAACCCTAACCCTTGCTTTTACACCGGTGATCCGGCGGCAGCAAGCAACAGCGGCTGTCTCTGTGGCGCAATCGGTTAGCGCGTTCGGCTGTTAACCGAAAGGTTGGTGGTTCGAGCCCACCCAGGGACGTGTGAAATGCCGGAGTTTTGCACGCGCGTCAGGTGTCCACTAACGCCTATGCCATTCTTAGGGTTGCGAGGCACAGCTTTCTCAGGGCGTTTATCTTGTGCACCTTCAATAAGCTGGCTTGTTTTAAAAGAATTCAGCGGCGGGTGTTTGGTGAACATTTTCACCAGCTCGAGTAGTTTGCTGTGGCATGTGGATGCCTTCTTTACTGATGATCTGTCTCTGGGGCTCATCTAGTTGACATAGTTTCCGCTGACATTCGGCTGAAGGTGCTGATCCACTATCTGCTCTTGGTACGGACTGGAACCGGGGGACTGTAGTGACCATCAGATCGGAATACAGAATGGATCTGGTGGCTACGGTGACCTCAGAATAAGAAGAAACAGACTAATATTAATGTAGATGCAAAAGTTCCATGTTGCCACAAAGTCAATACCCAATACCCCACCGGGATGACTTGAAAATACAGTCAGCATCGGCAATTTTTGCCAGTCTCTCTGGAGGCTTGTTGAGAAAGATAGTCTTGCTTCGTTTTGTTTCCTTTTATTGGCGTGGCTGGTTGTTGGTCCTCGTCAAAGAGGTGTCCACCGATCATAGCGTGCCGGAGCCAGAAGACTTGTTGTTTTGTCAATATGTTCTCAAGACTTTGCGGCAGTTATCAATAAACTACAGCACAGTCACAGCTCGCCGCTACCCATCGTAAACAGGTTGGGCCTGTCTGTTCCGGTGGGCTCTCAGTGGTGCTAAAGCATCAAATGAAGAGGATGGGATTCGAACCCACACAAACCAAGGCGTGCCGAGCACAACGGACTAGCCTTGCATCGCCTTAACCACTCGACCACCTTTCGTTTTGCGCGGTCCTTTTGTTTAACACTCCCGATTCAGACCACCAGCTCATTAGTAGAGCGCTCGGTGAACTGAACTGAGTGTGTCAGATAGGGAAGACACACAAAAATTGCAGAGTGGGGTCCCCAGGACCGAGGATCACTGCTAAATGTACCGAACGACGAGGATGGGATTCGAACCCACGCGTGCAGAGCACAATGGATTAGCAGTCCATCGCCTTAACCACTCGGCCACCTCGTCATATTACGTGGCGTCTTTTATTTAGCACTCCCGATTCAGATCATCAGCTCATTAGTAGAGAACTCAAAGAACTGAACTGAGTGTGTTAGATAAGGAGGACACACAAAAAGTTCAGCATGGGGTCCCCAGGACCTAGATTAAGGTCCAGTGCTAAAGGAACCGAACGACAAGGATGGGATTAGCAGTCCATCGCCTTAACCACTCGGCCTCCCCGCCCCCTTGCTGACTGAGAGAGGCCATGCTGCGGACCTTTTCAGCTGCTGCTGTGCTTTCAGCAGGCTGTTTTGAGCACAGAGGGAATAGTGAATGAGCCGTCTTTTACACACCTCTAATCTGTTCCGTAGAAACACGGTGCAGCAACCCGTGCCAGGAGACTGTTTGTGCGGCAGTTTAAAGCTTGCTACCACCTTGTCGGCTCACATCCACGTAGGTGCCTGAAAAGGTCACGACCGTCGCCGGCATTCTTTCGCAGAGGCAATATTGTAGCCTGTGAGGTTTATCCGAGGCGCGATCATTGCTGGTTGAAAACTTTACCCAATACCCCGCCAGGATGACTTGAAATACAGTCAGCTTTGGCAATTTTTGCTAGCCTCTCTGGAGGCTTAGAGTATTGTTGAGAAAAAGTAGTCTTGTTTCGTTTAGGTTTTGCTTCTCGTTGAAAAGGTGTCTGCTGATGATTGAGCGCCAGAGCCAGAAGGCTTGTTGTTTTGTAAATATGTCCTTAAGACGGGTATCATTAAACTGCAGCGCAATTACAGCTCACCGTTACCCATCGTAAACAGGTTGGGCCTGTCTGGTCCGGTGGGCTCTCAGTGGCGCTAAAGCTTCCAGTGCATGTCGAGCACAATGTATTAGCCTTCCACCGCCTTAACCGCTGGACCACCTCGTCATCTTGCGTGGTTTCTTTGTTTAACACTCCTGAATCATGTGCATGTGGATGCCTTCTTCGTCTTTTGTTTCAGCCGCCGAGGGCCTGTTTTCCACTGAGGCCCTGCGTCAAACTCCCTATGAGACACAATCGAACGTTAGTAGTAACCTCCGATTACGGCCGAATGTGGATTCTGCTCGGACGACGGGGCACCGGTACATCCTTTGTAGCTTTGGCTTGTTAGCCAAACGCTACAGCAGTTTGCCATTTCCCATCAAATCATCCTTGATTTCCTTAAGAAAGGTGCCCCAAATTGGTGGAAAATCACATCTCAACCATACGCTGTCCAAAGCATTGACCCGCCTTCACGCGGCAAAACAGAACGTGTTGTTGGCCCGCACTGCTGGGTCAAACTGCGCTTCCCAAAAATAGATTGGGTCAAAACCGACAGAAGAAAACTCTAAGCCTGCTCTAAGCCCTACCCACGGGGAGGGCTCGACAGTCTCGCACAACGCGAGAGCCTCCGTTTCGCCTGTGTAATTTGGGGCCCGATGAAAACTGGGTCCGACCCGGTGAAGAAGCCCACGACCAGCCCGGCTAGCTCAGTTGGTAGAGCATGAGACTCTTAATCTCAGGGTCGTGGGTTCGAGGCCCCACGTTGGGCGGCTCTGTTGACTCTCTTTCTTCCCAAAAGGGTGGCGGGCTCCAGCGTGCCCATTCGCCGCGTAGGCTGAGTGGATTTTGCGAGCTCCGGAAACATCTTTCAAAACAGATGTCGCTGTTAGTGCGAGCGATTTTAATCCCTATCACTAACCCTAACCCTTGCTTTTACACCGGTGATCCGGCGGCAGCAAGCAACAGCGGCTGTCTCTGTGGCGCAATCGGTTAGCGCGTTCGGCTGTTAACCGAAAGGTTGGTGGTTCGAGCCCACCCAGGGACGTGTGAAATGCCGGAGTTTTGCACGCGCGTCAGGTGTCCACTAACGCCTATGCCATTCTTAGGGTTGCGAGGCACAGCTTTCTCAGGGCGTTTATCTTGTGCACCTTCAATAAGCTGGCTTGTTTTAAAAGAATTCAGCGGCGGGTGTTTGGTGAACATTTTCACCAGCTCGAGTAGTTTGCTGTGGCATGTGGATGCCTTCTTTACTGATGATCTGTCTCTGGGGCTCATCTAGTTGACATAGTTTCCGCTGACATTCGGCTGAAGGTGCTGATCCACTATCTGCTCTTGGTACGGACTGGAACCGGGGGACTGTAGTGACCATCAGATCGGAATACAGAATGGATCTGGTGGCTACGGTGACCTCAGAATAAGAAGAAACAGACTAATATTAATGTAGATGCAAAAGTTCCATGTTGCCACAAAGTCAATACCCAATACCCCACCGGGATGACTTGAAAATAAAGTCAGCATCGGCAATTTTTGCCAGTCTCTCTGGAGGCTTGTTGAGAAAGATAGTCTTGCTTCGTTTTGTTTCCTTTTATTGGCGTGGCTGGTTGTTGGTCCTCGTCAAAGAGGTGTCCACCGATCATAGCGTGCCGGAGCCAGAAGACTTGTTGTTTTGTCAATATGTTCTCAAGACTTTGCGGCAGTTATCAATAAACTACAGCACAGTCACAGCTCGCCGCTACCCATCGTAAACAGGTTGGGCCTGTCTGTTCCGGTGGGCTCTCAGTGGTGCTAAAGCATCAAATGAAGAGGATGGGATTCGAACCCACACAAACCAAGGCGTGCCGAGCACAACGGACTAGCCTTGCATCGCCTTAACCACTCGACCACCTTTCTTTTTGCGCTGTCCTTTTGTTTAACACTCCCGATTCAGACCACCAGCTCATTAGTAGAGCGCTCGGTGAACTGAACTGAGTGTGTCAGATAGGGAAGACACACAAAAATTGCAGAGTGGGGTCCCCAGGACCGAGGATCACTGCTAAATGTACCGAACGACGAGGATGGGATTCGAACCCACGCGTGCAGAGCACAATGGATTAGCAGTCCATCGCCTTAACCACTCGGCCACCTCGTCATATTACGTGGCGTCTTTTATTTAGCACTCCCGATTCAGATCATCAGCTCATTAGTAGAGAACTCAAAGAACTGAACTGAGTGTGTTAGATAAGGAGGACACACAAAAAGTTCAGCATGGGGTCCCCAGGACCTAGATTAAGGTCCAGTGCTAAAGGAACCGAACGACAAGGATGGGATTAGCAGTCCATCGCCTTAACCACTCGGCCTCCCCGCCCCCTTGCTGACTGAGAGAGGCCATGCTGCGGACCTTTTCAGCTGCTGCTGTGCTTTCAGCAGGCTGTTTTGAGCACAGAGGGAATAGTGAATGAGCCGTCTTTTACACACCTCTAATCTGTTCCGTAGAAACACGGTGCAGCAACCCGTGCCAGGAGACTGTTTGTGCGGCAGTTTAAAGCTTGCTACCACCTTGTCGGCTCACATCCACGTAGGTGCCTGAAAAGGTCACGACCGTCGCCGGCATTCTTTCGCAGAGGCAATATTGTAGCCTGTGAGGTTTATCCGAGGCGCGATCATTGCTGGTTGAAAACTTTACCCAATACCCTGCCAGGATGACTTGAAATACAGTCAGCTTTGGCAATTTTTGCTAGCCTCTCTGGAGGCTTAGAGTATTGTTGAGAAAAAGTAGTCTTGTTTCGTTTAGGTTTTGCTTCTCGTTGAAAAGGTGTCTGCTGATGATTGAGCGCCAGAGCCAGAAGGCTTGTTGTTTTGTAAATATGTCCTCAAGACGGGTATCATTAAACTGCAGCGCAATTACAGCTCACCGTTACCCATCGTAAACAGGTTGGGCCTGTCTGGTCCGGTGGGCTCTCAGTGGCGCTAAAGCGTCCAGTGCATGTCGAGCACAATGTATTAGCCTTCCACCGCCTTAACCGCTGGACCACCTCGTCATCTTGCGTGGTTTCTTTGTTTAACACTCCTGAATCATGTGCATGTGGATGCCTTCTTCGTCTTTTGTTTCAGCCGCCGAGGGCCTGTTTTCCACTGAGGCCCTGCGTCAAACTCCCTATGAGACACAATCGAACGTTAGTAGTAACCTCCGATTACGGCCGAATGTGGATTCTGCTCGGACGACGGGGCACCGGTACATCCTTTGTAGCTTTGGCTTGTTAGCCAAACGCTACAGCAGTTTGCCATTTCCCATCAAATCATCCTTGATTTCCTTAAGAAAGGTGCCCCAAATTGGTGGAAAATCACATCTCAACCATACGCTGTCCAAAGCATTGACCCGCCTTCACGCGGCAAAACAGAACGTGTTGTTGGCCCGCACTGCTGGGTCAAACTGCGCTTCCCAAAAATAGATTGGGTCAAAACCGACAGAAGAAAACTCTAAGCCTGCTCTAAGCCCTACCCACGGGGAGGGCTCGACAGTCTCGCACAACGCGAGAGCCTCCGTTTCGCCTGTGTAATTTGGGGGCCGATGAAAACTGGGTCCGACCCGGTGAAGAAGCCCACGACCAGCCCGGCTAGCTCAGTCGGTAGAGCATGAGACTCTTAATCTCAGGGTCGTGGGTTCGAGCCCCACGTTGGGCGGCTCTGTTGACTCTCTTTCTTCCCAAAAGGGTGGCGGGCTCCAGCGTGCCCATTCGCCGCGCAGGCTGAGTGGATTTTGCGAGCTCCGGAAACATCTTTCAAAACAGATGTCGCTGTTAGTGCGAGCGATTTTAATCCCTATCACTAACCCTAACCCTTGCTTTTACACCGGTGATCCGGCGGCAGCAAGCAACAGCGGCTGTCTCTGTGGCGCAATCGGTTAGCGCGTTCGGCTGTTAACCGAAAGGTTGGTGGTTCGAGCCCACCCAGGGACGTGTGAAATGCCGGAGTTTTGCACGCGCGTCAGGTGTCCACTAACGCCTATGCCATTCTTAGGGTTGCGAGGCACAGCTTTCTCAGGGCGTTTATCTTGTGCACCTTCAATAAGCTGGCTTGTTTTAAAAGAATTCAGCGGCGGGTGTTTGGTGAACATTTTCACCAGCTCGAGTAGTTTGCTGTGGCATGTGGATGCCTTCTTTACTGATGATCTGTCTCTGGGGCTCATCTAGTTGACATAGTTTCCGCTGACATTCGGCTGAAGGTGCTGATCCACTATCTGCTCTTGGTACGGACTGGAACCGGGGGACTGTAGTGACCATCAGATCGGAATACAGAATGGATCTGGTGGCTACGGTGACCTCAGAATAAGAAGAAAGAGACTAATATTAATGTAGATGCAAAAGTTCCATGTTGCCACAAAGTCAATACCCAATACCCCACCGGGATGACTTGAAAATACAGTCAGCATCGGCAATTTTTGCCAGTCTCTCTGGAGGCTTGTTGAGAAAGATAGTCTTGCTTCGTTTTGTTTCCTTTTATTGGCGTGGCTGGTTGTTGGTCCTCGTCAAAGAGGTGTCCACCGATCATAGCGTGCCGGAGCCAGAAGACTTGTTGTTTTGTCAATATGTTCTCAAGACTTTGCGGCAGTTATCAATAAACTACAGCACAGTCACAGCTCGCCGCTACCCATCGTAAACAGGTTGGGCCTGTCTGTTCCGGTGGGCTCTCAGTGGTGCTAAAGCATCAAATGAAGAGGATGGGATTCGAACCCACACAAACCAAGGCGTGCCGAGCACAACGGACTAGCCTTGCATCGCCTTAACCACTCGACCACCTTTCGTTTTGCGCGGTCCTTTTGTTTAACACTCCCGATTCAGACCACCAGCTCATTAGTAGAGCGCTCGGTGAACTGAACTGAGTGTGTCAGATAGGGAAGACACACAAAAATTGCAGAGTGGGGTCCCCAGGACCGAGGATCACTGCTAAATGTACCAAACGACGAGGATGGGATTCGAACCCACGCGTGCAGAGCACAATGGATTAGCAGTCCATCGCCTTAACCACTCGGCCACCTCGTCATATTACGTGGCGTCTTTTATTTAGCACTCCCGATTCAGATCATCAGCTCATTAGTAGAGAACTCAAAGAACTGAACTGAGTGTGTTAGATAAGGAGGACACACAAAAAGTTCAGCATGGGGTCCCCAGGACCTAGATTAAGGTCCAGTGCTAAAGGAACCGAACGACAAGGATGGGATTAGCAGTCCATCGCCTTAACCACTCGGCCTCCCCGCCCCCTTGCTGACTGAGAGAGGCCATGCTGCGGACCTTTTCAGCTGCTGCTGTGCTTTCAGCAGGCTGTTTTGAGCACAGAGGGAATAGTGAATGAGCCGTCTTTTACACACCTCTAATCTGTTCCGTAGAAACACGGTGCAGCAACCCGTGCCAGGAGACTGTTTGTGCGGCAGTTTAAAGCTTGCTACCACCTTGTCGGCTCACATCCACGTAGGTGCCTGAAAAGGTCACGACCGTCGCCGGCATTCTTTCGCAGAGGCAATATTGTAGCCTGTGAGGTTTATCCGAGGCGCGATCATTGCTGGTTGAAAACTTTACCCAATACCCCGCCAGGATGACTTGAAATACAGTCAGCTTTGGCAATTTTTGCTAGCCTCTCTGGAGGCTTAGAGTATTGTTGAGAAAAAGTAGTCTTGTTTCGTTTAGGTTTTGCTTCTCGTTGAAAAGGTGTCTGCTGATGATTGAGCGCCAGAGCCAGAAGGCTTGTTGTTTTGTAAATATGTCCTTAAGACGGGTATCATTAAACTGCAGCGCAATTACAGCTCACCGTTACCCATCGTAAACAGGTTGGGCCTGTCTGGTCCGGTGGGCTCTCAGTGGCGCTAAAGCTTCCAGTGCATGTCGAGCACAATGTATTAGCCTTCCACCGCCTTAACCGCTGGACCACCTCGTCATCTTGCGTGGTTTCTTTGTTTAACACTCCTGAATCATGTGCATGTGGATGCCTTCTTCGTCTTTTGTTTCAGCCGCCGAGGGCCTGTTTTCCACTGAGGCCCTGCGTCAAACTCCCTATGAGACACAATCGAACGTTAGTAGTAACCTCCGATTACGGCCGAATGTGGATTCTGCTCGGACGACGGGGCACCGGTACATCCTTTGTAGCTTTGGCTTGTTAGCCAAACGCTACAGCAGTTTGCCATTTCCCATCAAATCATCCTTGATTTCCTTAAGAAAGGTGCCCCAAATTGGTGGAAAATCACATCTCAACCATACGCTGTCCAAAGCATTGACCCGCCTTCACGCGGCAAAACAGAACGTGTTGTTGGCCCGCACTGCTGGGTCAAACTGCGCTTCCCAAAAATAGATTGGGTCAAAACCGACAGAAGAAAACTCTAAGCCTGCTCTAAGCCCTACCCACGGGGAGGGCTCGACAGTCTCGCACAACGCGAGAGCCTCCGTTTCGCCTGTGTAATTTGGGGGCCGATGAAAACTGGGTCCGACCCGGTGAAGAAGCCCACGACCAGCCCGGCTAGCTCAGTCGGTAGAGCATGAGACTCTTAATCTCAGGGTCGTGGGTTCGAGCCCCACGTTGGGCGGCTCTGTTGACTCTCTTTCTTCCCAAAAGGGTGGCGGGCTCCAGCGTGCCCATTCGCCGCGCAGGCTGAGTGGATTTTGCGAGCTCCGGAAACATCTTTCAAAACAGATGTCGCTGTTAGTGCGAGCGATTTTAATCCCTATCACTAACCCTAACCCTTGCTTTTACACCGGTGATCCGGCGGCAGCAAGCAACAGCGGCTGTCTCTGTGGCGCAATCGGTTAGCGCGTTCGGCTGTTAACCGAAAGGTTGGTGGTTCGAGCCCACCCAGGGACGTGTGAAATGCCGGAGTTTTGCACGCGCGTCAGGTGTCCACTAACGCCTATGCCATTCTTAGGGTTGCGAGGCACAGCTTTCTCAGGGCGTTTATCTTGTGCACCTTCAATAAGCTGGCTTGTTTTAAAAGAATTCAGCGGCGGGTGTTTGGTGAACATTTTCACCAGCTCGAGTAGTTTGCTGTGGCATGTGGATGCCTTCTTTACTGATGATCTGTCTCTGGGGCTCATCTAGTTGACATAGTTTCCGCTGACATTCGGCTGAAGGTGCTGATCCACTATCTGCTCTTGGTACGGACTGGAACCGGGGGACTGTAGTGACCATCAGATCGGAATACAGAATGGATCTGGTGGCTACGGTGACCTCAGAATAAGAAGAAACAGACTAATATTAATGTAGATGCAAAAGTTCCATGTTGCCACAAAGTCAATACCCAATACCCCACCGGGATGACTTGAAAATACAGTCAGCATCGGCAATTTTTGCCAGTCTCTCTGGAGGCTTGTTGAGAAAGATAGTCTTGCTTCGTTTTGTTTCCTTTTATTGGCGTGGCTGGTTGTTGGTCCTCGTCAAAGAGGTGTCCACCGATCATAGCGTGCCGGAGCCAGAAGACTTGTTGTTTTGTCAATATGTTCTCAAGACTTTGCGGCAGTTATCAATAAACTACAGCACAGTCACAGCTCGCCGCTACCCATCGTAAACAGGTTGGGCCTGTCTGTTCCGGTGGGCTCTCAGTGGTGCTAAAGCATCAAATGAAGAGGATGGGATTCGAACCCACACAAACCAAGGCGTGCCGAGCACAACGGACTAGCCTTGCATCGCCTTAACCACTCGACCACCTTTCGTTTTGCGCGGTCCTTTTGTTTAACACTCCCGATTCAGACCACCAGCTCATTAGTAGAGCGCTCGGTGAACTGAACTGAGTGTGTCAGATAGGGAAGACACACAAAAATTGCAGAGTGGGGTCCCCAGGACCGAGGATCACTGCTAAATGTACCGAACGACGAGGATGGGATTCAAACCCACGCGTGCAGAGCACAATGGATTAGCAGTCCATCGCCTTAACCACGCGGCCACCTCGTCATATTACGTGGCGTCTTTTATTTAGCACTCCCGATTCAGATCATCAGCTCATTAGTAGAGAACTCAAAGAACTGAACTGAGTGTGTTAGATAAGGAGGACACACAAAAAGTTCAGCATGGGGTCCCCAGGACCTAGATTAAGGTCCAGTGCTAAAGGAACCGAACGACAAGGATGGGATTAGCAGTCCATCGCCTTAACCACTCGGCCTCCCCGCCCCCTTGCTGACTGAGAGAGGCCATGCTGCGGACCTTTTCAGCTGCTGCTGTGCTTTCAGCAGGCTGTTTTGAGCACAGAGGGAATAGTGAATGAGCCGTCTTTTACACACCTCTAATCTGTTCCGTAGAAACACGGTGCAGCAACCCGTGCCAGGAGACTGTTTGTGCGGCAGTTTAAAGCTTGCTACCACCTTGTCGGCTCACATCCACGTAGGTGCCTGAAAAGGTCACGACCGTCGCCGGCATTCTTTCGCAGAGGCAATATTGTAGCCTGTGAGGTTTATCCGAGGCGCGATCATTGCTGGTTGAAAACTTTACCCAATACCCCGCCAGGATGACTTGAAATACAGTCAGCTTTGGCAATTTTTGCTAGCCTCTCTGGAGGCTTAGAGTATTGTTGAGAAAAAGTAGTCTTGTTTCGTTTAGGTTTTGCTTCTCGTTGAAAAGGTGTCTGCTGATGATTGAGCGCCAGAGCCAGAAGGCTTGTTGTTTTGTAAATATGTCCTTAAGACGGGTATCATTAAACTGCAGCGCAATTACAGCTCACCGTTACCCATCGTAAACAGGTTGGGCCTGTCTGGTCCGGTGGGCTCTCAGTGGCGCTAAAGCTTCCAGTGCATGTCGAGCACAATGTATTAGCCTTCCACCGCCTTAACCGCTGGACCACCTCGTCATCTTGCGTGGTTTCTTTGTTTAACACTCCTGAATCATGTGCATGTGGATGCCTTCTTCGTCTTTTGTTTCAGCCGCCGAGGGCCTGTTTTCCACTGAGGCCCTGCGTCAAACTCCCTATGAGACACAATCGAACGTTAGTAGTAACCTCCGATTACGGCCGAATGTGGATTCTGCTCGGACGACGGGGCACCGGTACATCCTTTGTAGCTTTGGCTTGTTAGCCAAACGCTACAGCAGTTTGCCATTTCCCATCAAATCATCCTTGATTTCCTTAAGAAAGGTGCCCCAAATTGGTGGAAAATCACATCTCAACCATACGCTGTCCAAAGCATTGACCCGCCTTCACGCGGCAAAACAGAACGTGTTGTTGGTCCGCACTGCTGGGTCAAACTGCGCTTCCCAAAAATAGATTGGGTCAAAACCGACAGAAGAAAACTCTAAGCCTGCTCTAAGCCCTACCCACGGGGAGGGCTCGACAGTCTCGCACAACGCGAGAGCCTCCGTTTCGCCTGTGTAATTTGGGGGCCGATGAAAACTGGGTCCGACCCGGTGAAGAAGCCCACGACCAGCCCGGCTAGCTCAGTCGGTAGAGCATGAGACTCTTAATCTCAGGGTCGTGGGTTCGAGCCCCACGTTGGGCGGCTCTGTTGACTCTCTTTCTTCCCAAAAGGGTGGCGGGCTCCAGCGTGCCCATTCGCCGCGCAGGCTGAGTGGATTTTGCGAGCTCCGGAAACATCTTTCAAAACAGATGTCGCTGTTAGTGCGAGCGATTTTAATCCCTATCACTAACCCTAACCCTTGCTTTTACACCGGTGATCCGGCGGCAGCAAGCAACAGCGGCTGTCTCTGTGGCGCAATCGGTTAGCGCGTTCGGCTGTTAACCGAAAGGTTGGTGGTTCGAGCCCACCCAGGGACGTGTGAAATGCCGGAGTTTTGCACGCGCGTCAGGTGTCCACTAACGCCTATGCCATTCTTAGGGTTGCGAGGCACAGCTTTCTCAGGGCGTTTATCTTGTGCACCTTCAATAAGCTGGCTTGTTTTAAAAGAATTCAGCGGCGGGTGTTTGGTGAACATTTTCACCAGCTCGAGTAGTTTGCTGTGGCATGTGGATGCCTTCTTTACTGATGATCTGTCTCTGGGGCTCATCTAGTTGACATAGTTTCCGCTGACATTCGGCTGAAGGTGCTGATCCACTATCTGCTCTTGGTACGGACTGGAACCGGGGGACTGTAGTGACCATCAGATCGGAATACAGAATGGATCTGGTGGCTACGGTGACCTCAGAATAAGAAGAAACAGACTAATATTAATGTAGATGCAAAAGTTCCATGTTGCCACAAAGTCAATACCCAATACCCCACCGGGATGACTTGAAAATACAGTCAGCATCGGCAATTTTTGCCAGTCTCTCTGGAGGCTTGTTGAGAAAGATAGTCTTGCTTCGTTTTGTTTCCTTTTATTGGCGTGGCTGGTTGTTGGTCCTCGTCAAAGAGGTGTCCACCGATCATAGCGTGCCGGAGCCAGAAGACTTGTTGTTTTGTCAATATGTTCTCAAGACTTTGCGGCAGTTATCAATAAACTACAGCACAGTCACAGCTCGCCGCTACCCATCGTAAACAGGTTGGGCCTGTCTGTTCCGGTGGGCTCTCAGTGGTGCTAAAGCATCAAATGAAGAGGATGGGATTCGAACCCACACAAACCAAGGCGTGCCGAGCACAACGGACTAGCCTTGCATCGCCTTAACCACTCGACCACCTTTCGTTTTGCGCGGTCCTTTTGTTTAACACTCCCGATTCAGACCACCAGCTCATTAGTAGAGCGCTCGGTGAACTGAACTGAGTGTGTCAGATAGGGAAGACACACAAAAATTGCAGAGTGGGGTCCCCAGGACCGAGGATCACTGCTAAATGTACCGAACGACGAGGATGGGATTCAAACCCACGCGTGCAGAGCACAATGGATTAGCAGTCCATCGCCTTAACCACGCGGCCACCTCGTCATATTACGTGGCGTCTTTTATTTAGCACTCCCGATTCAGATCATCAGCTCATTAGTAGAGAACTCAAAGAACTGAACTGAGTGTGTTAGATAAGGAGGACACACAAAAAGTTCAGCATGGGGTCCCCAGGACCTAGATTAAGGTCCAGTGCTAAAGGAACCGAACGACAAGGATGGGATTAGCAGTCCATCGCCTTAACCACTCGGCCTCCCCGCCCCCTTGCTGACTGAGAGAGGCCATGCTGCGGACCTTTTCAGCTGCTGCTGTGCTTTCAGCAGGCTGTTTTGAGCACAGAGGGAATAGTGAATGAGCCGTCTTTTACACACCTCTAATCTGTTCCGTAGAAACACGGTGCAGCAACCCGTGCCAGGAGACTGTTTGTGCGGCAGTTTAAAGCTTGCTACCACCTTGTCGGCTCACATCCACGTAGGTGCCTGAAAAGGTCACGACCGTCGCCGGCATTCTTTCGCAGAGGCAATATTGTAGCCTGTGAGGTTTATCCGAGGCGCGATCATTGCTGGTTGAAAACTTTACCCAATACCCTGCCAGGATGACTTGAAATACAGTCAGCTTTGGCAATTTTTGCTAGCCTCTCTGGAGGCTTAGAGTATTGTTGAGAAAAAGTAGTCTTGTTTCGTTTAGGTTTTGCTTCTCGTTGAAAAGGTGTCTGCTGATGATTGAGCGCCAGAGCCAGAAGGCTTGTTGTTTTGTAAATATGTCCTCAAGACGGGTATCATTAAACTGCAGCGCAATTACAGCTCACCGTTACCCATCGTAAACAGGTTGGGCCTGTCTGGTCCGGTGGGCTCTCAGTGGCGCTAAAGCGTCCAGTGCATGTCGAGCACAATGTATTAGCCTTCCACCGCCTTAACCGCTGGACCACCTCGTCATCTTGCGTGGTTTCTTTGTTTAACACTCCTGAATCATGTGCATGTGGATGCCTTCTTCGTCTTTTGTTTCAGCCGCCGAGGGCCTGTTTTCCACTGAGGCCCTGCGTCAAACTCCCTATGAGACACAATCGAACGTTAGTAGTAACCTCCGATTACGGCCGAATGTGGATTCTGCTCGGACGACGGGGCACCGGTACATCCTTTGTAGCTTTGGCTTGTTAGCCAAACGCTACAGCAGTTTGCCATTTCCCATCAAATCATCCTTGATTTCCTTAAGAAAGGTGCCCCAAATTGGTGGAAAATCACATCTCAACCATACGCTGTCCAAAGCATTGACCCGCCTTCACGCGGCAAAACAGAACGTGTTGTTGGCCCGCACTGCTGGGTCAAACTGCGCTTCCCAAAAATAGATTGGGTCAAAACCGACAGAAGAAAACTCTAAGCCTGCTCTAAGCCCTACCCACGGGGAGGGCTCGACAGTCTCGCACAACGCGAGAGCCTCCGTTTCGCCTGTGTAATTTGGGGGCCGATGAAAACTGGGTCCGACCCGGTGAAGAAGCCCACGACCAGCCCGGCTAGCTCAGTCGGTAGAGCATGAGACTCTTAATCTCAGGGTCGTGGGTTCGAGCCCCACGTTGGGCGGCTCTGTTGACTCTCTTTCTTCCCAAAAGGGTGGCGGGCTCCAGCGTGCCCATTCGCCGCGCAGGCTGAGTGGATTTTGCGAGCTCCGGAAACATCTTTCAAAACAGATGTCGCTGTTAGTGCGAGCGATTTTAATCCCTATCACTAACCCTAACCCTTGCTTTTACACCGGTGATCCGGCGGCAGCAAGCAACAGCGGCTGTCTCTGTGGCGCAATCGGTTAGCGCGTTCGGCTGTTAACCGAAAGGTTGGTGGTTCGAGCCCACCCAGGGACGTGTGAAATGCCGGAGTTTTGCACGCGCGTCAGGTGTCCACTAACGCCTATGCCATTCTTAGGGTTGCGAGGCACAGCTTTCTCAGGGCGTTTATCTTGTGCACCTTCAATAAGCTGGCTTGTTTTAAAAGAATTCAGCGGCGGGTGTTTGGTGAACATTTTCACCAGCTCGAGTAGTTTGCTGTGGCATGTGGATGCCTTCTTTACTGATGATCTGTCTCTGGGGCTCATCTAGTTGACATAGTTTCCGCTGACATTCGGCTGAAGGTGCTGATCCACTATCTGCTCTTGGTACGGACTGGAACCGGGGGACTGTAGTGACCATCAGATCGGAATACAGAATGGATCTGGTGGCTACGGTGACCTCAGAATAAGAAGAAAGAGACTAATATTAATGTAGATGCAAAAGTTCCATGTTGCCACAAAGTCAATACCCAATACCCCACCGGGATGACTTGAAAATACAGTCAGCATCGGCAATTTTTGCCAGTCTCTCTGGAGGCTTGTTGAGAAAGATAGTCTTGCTTCGTTTTGTTTCCTTTTATTGGCGTGGCTGGTTGTTGGTCCTCGTCAAAGAGGTGTCCACCGATCATAGCGTGCCGGAGCCAGAAGACTTGTTGTTTTGTCAATATGTTCTCAAGACTTTGCGGCAGTTATCAATAAACTACAGCACAGTCACAGCTCGCCGCTACCCATCGTAAACAGGTTGGGCCTGTCTGTTCCGGTGGGCTCTCAGTGGTGCTAAAGCATCAAATGAAGAGGATGGGATTCGAACCCACACAAACCAAGGCGTGCCGAGCACAACGGACTAGCCTTGCATCGCCTTAACCACTCGACCACCTTTCGTTTTGCGCGGTCCTTTTGTTTAACACTCCCGATTCAGACCACCAGCTCATTAGTAGAGCGCTCGGTGAACTGAACTGAGTGTGTCAGATAGGGAAGACACACAAAAATTGCAGAGTGGGGTCCCCAGGACCGAGGATCACTGCTAAATGTACCGAACGACGAGGATGGGATTCAAACCCACGCGTGCAGAGCACAATGGATTAGCAGTCCATCGCCTTAACCACGCGGCCACCTCGTCATATTACGTGGCGTCTTTTATTTAGCACTCCCGATTCAGATCATCAGCTCATTAGTAGAGAACTCAAAGAACTGAACTGAGTGTGTTAGATAAGGAGGACACACAAAAAGTTCAGCATGGGGTCCCCAGGACCTAGATTAAGGTCCAGTGCTAAAGGAACCGAACGACAAGGATGGGATTAGCAGTCCATCGCCTTAACCACTCGGCCTCCCCGCCCCCTTGCTGACTGAGAGAGGCCATGCTGCGGACCTTTTCAGCTGCTGCTGTGCTTTCAGCAGGCTGTTTTGAGCACAGAGGGAATAGTGAATGAGCCGTCTTTTACACACCTCTAATCTGTTCCGTAGAAACACGGTGCAGCAACCCGTGCCAGGAGACTGTTTGTGCGGCAGTTTAAAGCTTGCTACCACCTTGTCGGCTCACATCCACGTAGGTGCCTGAAAAGGTCACGACCGTCGCCGGCATTCTTTCGCAGAGGCAATATTGTAGCCTGTGAGGTTTATCCGAGGCGCGATCATTGCTGGTTGAAAACTTTACCCAATACCCCGCCAGGATGACTTGAAATACAGTCAGCTTTGGCAATTTTTGCTAGCCTCTCTGGAGGCTTAGAGTATTGTTGAGAAAAAGTAGTCTTGTTTCGTTTAGGTTTTGCTTCTCGTTGAAAAGGTGTCTGCTGATGATTGAGCGCCAGAGCCAGAAGGCTTGTTGTTTTGTAAATATGTCCTTAAGACGGGTATCATTAAACTGCAGCGCAATTACAGCTCACCGTTACCCATCGTAAACAGGTTGGGCCTGTCTGGTCCGGTGGGCTCTCAGTGGCGCTAAAGCTTCCAGTGCATGTCGAGCACAATGTATTAGCCTTCCACCGCCTTAACCGCTGGACCACCTCGTCATCTTGCGTGGTTTCTTTGTTTAACACTCCTGAATCATGTGCATGTGGATGCCTTCTTCGTCTTTTGTTTCAGCCGCCGAGGGCCTGTTTTCCACTGAGGCCCTGCGTCAAACTCCCTATGAGACACAATCGAACGTTAGTAGTAACCTCCGATTACGGCCGAATGTGGATTCTGCTCGGACGACGGGGCACCGGTACATCCTTTGTAGCTTTGGCTTGTTAGCCAAACGCTACAGCAGTTTGCCATTTCCCATCAAATCATCCTTGATTTCCTTAAGAAAGGTGCCCCAAATTGGTGGAAAATCACATCTCAACCATACGCTGTCCAAAGCATTGACCCGCCTTCACGCGGCAAAACAGAACGTGTTGTTGGCCCGCACTGCTGGGTCAAACTGCGCTTCCCAAAAATAGATTGGGTCAAAACCGACAGAAGAAAACTCTAAGCCTGCTCTAAGCCCTACCCACGGGGAGGGCTCGACAGTCTCGCACAACGCGAGAGCCTCCGTTTCGCCTGTGTAATTTGGGGGCCGATGAAAACTGGGTCCGACCCGGTGAAGAAGCCCACGACCAGCCCGGCTAGCTCAGTCGGTAGAGCATGAGACTCTTAATCTCAGGGTCGTGGGTTCGAGCCCCACGTTGGGCGGCTCTGTTGACTCTCTTTCTTCCCAAAAGGGTGGCGGGCTCCAGCGTGCCCATTCGCCGCGCAGGCTGAGTGGATTTTGCGAGCTCCGGAAACATCTTTCAAAACAGATGTCGCTGTTAGTGCGAGCGATTTTAATCCCTATCACTAACCCTAACCCTTGCTTTTACACCGGTGATCCGGCGGCAGCAAGCAACAGCGGCTGTCTCTGTGGCGCAATCGGTTAGCGCGTTCGGCTGTTAACCGAAAGGTTGGTGGTTCGAGCCCACCCAGGGACGTGTGAAATGCCGGAGTTTTGCACGCGCGTCAGGTGTCCACTAACGCCTATGCCATTCTTAGGGTTGCGAGGCACAGCTTTCTCAGGGCGTTTATCTTGTGCACCTTCAATAAGCTGGCTTGTTTTAAAAGAATTCAGCGGCGGGTGTTTGGTGAACATTTTCACCAGCTCGAGTAGTTTGCTGTGGCATGTGGATGCCTTCTTTACTGATGATCTGTCTCTGGGGCTCATCTAGTTGACATAGTTTCCGCTGACATTCGGCTGAAGGTGCTGATCCACTATCTGCTCTTGGTACGGACTGGAACCGGGGGACTGTAGTGACCATCAGATCGGAATACAGAATGGATCTGGTGGCTACGGTGACCTCAGAATAAGAAGAAACAGACTAATATTAATGTAGATGCAAAAGTTCCATGTTGCCACAAAGTCAATACCCAATACCCCACCGGGATGACTTGAAAATACAGTCAGCATCGGCAATTTTTGCCAGTCTCTCTGGAGGCTTGTTGAGAAAGATAGTCTTGCTTCGTTTTGTTTCCTTTTATTGGCGTGGCTGGTTGTTGGTCCTCGTCAAAGAGGTGTCCACCGATCATAGCGTGCCGGAGCCAGAAGACTTGTTGTTTTGTCAATATGTTCTCAAGACTTTGCGGCAGTTATCAATAAACTACAGCACAGTCACAGCTCGCCGCTACCCATCGTAAACAGGTTGGGCCTGTCTGTTCCGGTGGGCTCTCAGTGGTGCTAAAGCATCAAATGAAGAGGATGGGATTCGAACCCACACAAACCAAGGCGTGCCGAGCACAACGGACTAGCCTTGCATCGCCTTAACCACTCGACCACCTTTCGTTTTGCGCGGTCCTTTTGTTTAACACTCCCGATTCAGACCACCAGCTCATTAGTAGAGCGCTCGGTGAACTGAACTGAGTGTGTCAGATAGGGAAGACACACAAAAATTGCAGAGTGGGGTCCCCAGGACCGAGGATCACTGCTAAATGTACCGAACGACGAGGATGGGATTCAAACCCACGCGTGCAGAGCACAATGGATTAGCAGTCCATCGCCTTAACCACGCGGCCACCTCGTCATATTACGTGGCGTCTTTTATTTAGCACTCCCGATTCAGATCATCAGCTCATTAGTAGAGAACTCAAAGAACTGAACTGAGTGTGTTAGATAAGGAGGACACACAAAAAGTTCAGCATGGGGTCCCCAGGACCTAGATTAAGGTCCAGTGCTAAAGGAACCGAACGACAAGGATGGGATTAGCAGTCCATCGCCTTAACCACTCGGCCTCCCCGCCCCCTTGCTGACTGAGAGAGGCCATGCTGCGGACCTTTTCAGCTGCTGCTGTGCTTTCAGCAGGCTGTTTTGAGCACAGAGGGAATAGTGAATGAGCCGTCTTTTACACACCTCTAATCTGTTCCGTAGAAACACGGTGCAGCAACCCGTGCCAGGAGACTGTTTGTGCGGCAGTTTAAAGCTTGCTACCACCTTGTCGGCTCACATCCACGTAGGTGCCTGAAAAGGTCACGACCGTCGCCGGCATTCTTTCGCAGAGGCAATATTGTAGCCTGTGAGGTTTATCCGAGGCGCGATCATTGCTGGTTGAAAACTTTACCCAATACCCCGCCAGGATGACTTGAAATACAGTCAGCTTTGGCAATTTTTGCTAGCCTCTCTGGAGGCTTAGAGTATTGTTGAGAAAAAGTAGTCTTGTTTCGTTTAGGTTTTGCTTCTCGTTGAAAAGGTGTCTGCTGATGATTGAGCGCCAGAGCCAGAAGGCTTGTTGTTTTGTAAATATGTCCTTAAGACGGGTATCATTAAACTGCAGCGCAATTACAGCTCACCGTTACCCATCGTAAACAGGTTGGGCCTGTCTGGTCCGGTGGGCTCTCAGTGGCGCTAAAGCTTCCAGTGCATGTCGAGCACAATGTATTAGCCTTCCACCGCCTTAACCGCTGGACCACCTCGTCATCTTGCGTGGTTTCTTTGTTTAACACTCCTGAATCATGTGCATGTGGATGCCTTCTTCGTCTTTTGTTTCAGCCGCCGAGGGCCTGTTTTCCACTGAGGCCCTGCGTCAAACTCCCTATGAGACACAATCGAACGTTAGTAGTAACCTCCGATTACGGCCGAATGTGGATTCTGCTCGGACGACGGGGCACCGGTACATCCTTTGTAGCTTTGGCTTGTTAGCCAAACGCTACAGCAGTTTGCCATTTCCCATCAAATCATCCTTGATTTCCTTAAGAAAGGTGCCCCAAATTGGTGGAAAATCACATCTCAACCATACGCTGTCCAAAGCATTGACCCGCCTTCACGCGGCAAAACAGAACGTGTTGTTGGCCCGCACTGCTGGGTCAAACTGCGCTTCCCAAAAATAGATTGGGTCAAAACCGACAGAAGAAAACTCTAAGCCTGCTCTAAGCCCTACCCACGGGGAGGGCTCGACAGTCTCGCACAACGCGAGAGCCTCCGTTTCGCCTGTGTAATTTGGGGGCCGATGAAAACTGGGTCCGACCCGGTGAAGAAGCCCACAACCAGCCCGGCTAGCTCAGTCGGTAGAGCATGAGACTCTTAATCTCAGGGTCGTGGGTTCGAGCCCCACGTTGGGCGGCTCTGTTGACTCTCTTTCTTCCCAAAAGGGTGGCGGGCTCCAGCGTGCCCATTCGCCGCGCAGGCTGAGTGGATTTTGCGAGCTCCGGAAACATCTTTCAAAACAGATGTCGCTGTTAGTGCGAGCGATTTTAATCCCTATCACTAACCCTAACCCTTGCTTTTACACCGGTGATCCGGCGGCAGCAAGCAACAGCGGCTGTCTCTGTGGCGCAATCGGTTAGCGCGTTCGGCTGTTAACCGAAAGGTTGGTGGTTCGAGCCCACCCAGGGACGTGTGAAATGCCGGAGTTTTGCACGCGCGTCAGGTGTCCACTAACGCCTATGCCATTCTTAGGGTTGCGAGGCACAGCTTTCTCAGGGCGTTTATCTTGTGCACCTTCAATAAGCTGGCTTGTTTTAAAAGAATTCAGCGGCGGGTGTTTGGTGAACATTTTCACCAGCTCGAGTAGTTTGCTGTGGCATGTGGATGCCTTCTTTACTGATGATCTGTCTCTGGGGCTCATCTAGTTGACATAGTTTCCGCTGACATTCGGCTGAAGGTGCTGATCCACTATCTGCTCTTGGTACGGACTGGAACCGGGGGACTGTAGTGACCATCAGATCGGAATACAGAATGGATCTGGTGGCTACGGTGACCTCAGAATAAGAAGAAACAGACTAATATTAATGTAGATGCAAAAGTTCCATGTTGCCACAAAGTCAATACCCAATACCCCACCGGGATGACTTGAAAATACAGTCAGCATCGGCAATTTTTGCCAGTCTCTCTGGAGGCTTGTTGAGAAAGATAGTCTTGCTTCGTTTTGTTTCCTTTTATTGGCGTGGCTGGTTGTTGGTCCTCGTCAAAGAGGTGTCCACCGATCATAGCGTGCCGGAGCCAGAAGACTTGTTGTTTTGTCAATATGTTCTCAAGACTTTGCGGCAGTTATCAATAAACTACAGCACAGTCACAGCTCGCCGCTACCCATCGTAAACAGGTTGGGCCTGTCTGTTCCGGTGGGCTCTCAGTGGTGCTAAAGCATCAAATGAAGAGGATGGGATTCGAACCCACACAAACCAAGGCGTGCCGAGCACAACGGACTAGCCTTGCATCGCCTTAACCACTCGACCACCTTTCGTTTTGCGCGGTCCTTTTGTTTAACACTCCCGATTCAGACCACCAGCTCATTAGTAGAGCGCTCGGTGAACTGAACTGAGTGTGTCAGATAGGGAAGACACACAAAAATTGCAGAGTGGGGTCCCCAGGACCGAGGATCACTGCTAAATGTACCGAACGACGAGGATGGGATTCAAACCCACGCGTGCAGAGCACAATGGATTAGCAGTCCATCGCCTTAACCACGCGGCCACCTCGTCATATTACGTGGCGTCTTTTATTTAGCACTCCCGATTCAGATCATCAGCTCATTAGTAGAGAACTCAAAGAACTGAACTGAGTGTGTTAGATAAGGAGGACACACAAAAAGTTCAGCATGGGGTCCCCAGGACCTAGATTAAGGTCCAGTGCTAAAGGAACCGAACGACAAGGATGGGATTAGCAGTCCATCGCCTTAACCACTCGGCCTCCCCGCCCCCTTGCTGACTGAGAGAGGCCATGCTGCGGACCTTTTCAGCTGCTGCTGTGCTTTCAGCAGGCTGTTTTGAGCACAGAGGGAATAGTGAATGAGCCGTCTTTTACACACCTCTAATCTGTTCCGTAGAAACACGGTGCAGCAACCCGTGCCAGGAGACTGTTTGTGCGGCAGTTTAAAGCTTGCTACCACCTTGTCGGCTCACATCCACGTAGGTGCCTGAAAAGGTCACGACCGTCGCCGGCATTCTTTCGCAGAGGCAATATTGTAGCCTGTGAGGTTTATCCGAGGCGCGATCATTGCTGGTTGAAAACTTTACCCAATACCCCGCCAGGATGACTTGAAATACAGTCAGCTTTGGCAATTTTTGCTAGCCTCTCTGGAGGCTTAGAGTATTGTTGAGAAAAAGTAGTCTTGTTTCGTTTAGGTTTTGCTTCTCGTTGAAAAGGTGTCTGCTGATGATTGAGCGCCAGAGCCAGAAGGCTTGTTGTTTTGTAAATATGTCCTTAAGACGGGTATCATTAAACTGCAGCGCAATTACAGCTCACCGTTACCCATCGTAAACAGGTTGGGCCTGTCTGGTCCGGTGGGCTCTCAGTGGCGCTAAAGCTTCCAGTGCATGTCGAGCACAATGTATTAGCCTTCCACCGCCTTAACCGCTGGACCACCTCGTCATCTTGCGTGGTTTCTTTGTTTAACACTCCTGAATCATGTGCATGTGGATGCCTTCTTCGTCTTTTGTTTCAGCCGCCGAGGGCCTGTTTTCCACTGAGGCCCTGCGTCAAACTCCCTATGAGACACAATCGAACGTTAGTAGTAACCTCCGATTACGGCCGAATGTGGATTCTGCTCGGACGACGGGGCACCGGTACATCCTTTGTAGCTTTGGCTTGTTAGCCAAACGCTACAGCAGTTTGCCATTTCCCATCAAATCATCCTTGATTTCCTTAAGAAAGGTGCCCCAAATTGGTGGAAAATCACATCTCAACCATACGCTGTCCAAAGCATTGACCCGCCTTCACGCGGCAAAACAGAACGTGTTGTTGGCCCGCACTGCTGGGTCAAACTGCGCTTCCCAAAAATAGATTGGGTCAAAACCGACAGAAGAAAACTCTAAGCCTGCTCTAAGCCCTACCCACGGGGAGGGCTCGACAGTCTCGCACAACGCGAGAGCCTCCGTTTCGCCTGTGTAATTTGGGGGCCGATGAAAACTGGGTCCGACCCGGTGAAGAAGCCCACGACCAGCCCGGCTAGCTCAGTCGGTAGAGCATGAGACTCTTAATCTCAGGGTCGTGGGTTCGAACCCCACGTTGGGCGGCTCTGTTGACTCTCTTTCTTCCCAAAAGGGTGGCGGGCTCCAGCGTGCCCATTCGCCGCGCAGGCTGAGTGGATTTTGCGAGCTCCGGAAACATCTTTCAAAACAGATGTCGCTGTTAGTGCGAGCGATTTTAATCCCTATCACTAACCCTAACCCTTGCTTTTACACCGGTGATCCGGCGGCAGCAAGCAACAGCGGCTGTCTCTGTGGCGCAATCGGTTAGCGCGTTCGGCTGTTAACCGAAAGGTTGGTGGTTCGAGCCCACCCAGGGACGTGTGAAATGCCGGAGTTTTGCACGCGCGTCAGGTGTCCACTAACGCCTATGCCATTCTTAGGGTTGCGAGGCACAGCTTTCTCAGGGCGTTTATCTTGTGCACCTTCAATAAGCTGGCTTGTTTTAAAAGAATTCAGCGGCGGGTGTTTGGTGAACATTTTCACCAGCTCGAGTAGTTTGCTGTGGCATGTGGATGCCTTCTTTACTGATGATCTGTCTCTGGGGCTCATCTAGTTGACATAGTTTCCGCTGACATTCGGCTGAAGGTGCTGATCCACTATCTGCTCTTGGTACGGACTGGAACCGGGGGACTGTAGTGACCATCAGATCGGAATACAGAATGGATCTGGTGGCTACGGTGACCTCAGAATAAGAAGAAACAGACTAATATTAATGTAGATGCAAAAGTTCCATGTTGCCACAAAGTCAATACCCAATACCCCACCGGGATGACTTGAAAATACAGTCAGCATCGGCAATTTTTGCCAGTCTCTCTGGAGGCTTGTTGAGAAAGATAGTCTTGCTTCGTTTTGTTTCCTTTTATTGGCGTGGCTGGTTGTTGGTCCTCGTCAAAGAGGTGTCCACCGATCATAGCGTGCCGGAGCCAGAAGACTTGTTGTTTTGTCAATATGTTCTCAAGACTTTGCGGCAGTTATCAATAAACTACAGCACAGTCACAGCTCGCCGCTACCCATCGTAAACAGGTTGGGCCTGTCTGTTCCGGTGGGCTCTCAGTGGTGCTAAAGCATCAAATGAAGAGGATGGGATTCGAACCCACACAAACCAAGGCGTGCCGAGCACAACGGACTAGCCTTGCATCGCCTTAACCACTCGACCACCTTTCGTTTTGCGCGGTCCTTTTGTTTAACACTCCCGATTCAGACCACCAGCTCATTAGTAGAGCGCTCGGTGAACTGAACTGAGTGTGTCAGATAGGGAAGACACACAAAAATTGCAGAGTGGGGTCCCCAGGACCGAGGATCACTGCTAAATGTACCGAACGACGAGGATGGGATTCAAACCCACGCGTGCAGAGCACAATGGATTAGCAGTCCATCGCCTTAACCACGCGGCCACCTCGTCATATTACGTGGCGTCTTTTATTTAGCACTCCCGATTCAGATCATCAGCTCATTAGTAGAGAACTCAAAGAACTGAACTGAGTGTGTTAGATAAGGAGGACACACAAAAAGTTCAGCATGGGGTCCCCAGGACCTAGATTAAGGTCCAGTGCTAAAGGAACCGAACGACAAGGATGGGATTAGCAGTCCATCGCCTTAACCACTCGGCCTCCCCGCCCCCTTGCTGACTGAGAGAGGCCATGCTGCGGACCTTTTCAGCTGCTGCTGTGCTTTCAGCAGGCTGTTTTGAGCACAGAGGGAATAGTGAATGAGCCGTCTTTTACACACCTCTAATCTGTTCCGTAGAAACACGGTGCAGCAACCCGTGCCAGGAGACTGTTTGTGCGGCAGTTTAAAGCTTGCTACCACCTTGTCGGCTCACATCCACGTAGGTGCCTGAAAAGGTCACGACCGTCGCCGGCATTCTTTCGCAGAGGCAATATTGTAGCCTGTGAGGTTTATCCGAGGCGCGATCATTGCTGGTTGAAAACTTTACCCAATACCCCGCCAGGATGACTTGAAATACAGTCAGCTTTGGCAATTTTTGCTAGCCTCTCTGGAGGCTTAGAGTATTGTTGAGAAAAAGTAGTCTTGTTTCGTTTAGGTTTTGCTTCTCGTTGAAAAGGTGTCTGCTGATGATTGAGCGCCAGAGCCAGAAGGTTTTGTAAATGTTTTGTAAATATGTCCTCAAGACGGGTATCATTAAACTGCAGCGCAATTACAGCTCACCGTTACCCATCGTAAACAGGTTGGGCCTGTCTGGTCCGGTGGGCTCTCAGTGGCGCTAAAGCTTCCAGTGCATGTCGAGCACAATGTATTAGCCTTCCACCGCCTTAACCGCTGGACCACCTCGTCATCTTGCGTGGTTTCTTTGTTTAACACTCCTGAATCATGTGCATGTGGATGCCTTCTTCGTCTTTTGTTTCAGCCGCCGAGGGCCTGTTTTCCACTGAGGCCCTGCGTCAAACTCCCTATGAGACACAATCGAACGTTGGTAGTAACCTCCGATTACGGCCGAATGTGGATTCTGCTCGGACGACGGGGCACCGGTACATCCTTTGTAGCTTTGGCTTGTTAGCCAAACGCTACAGCAGTTTGCCATTTCCCATCAAATCATCCTTGATTTCCTTAAGAAAGGTGCCCCAAATTGGTGGAAAATCACATCTCAACCATACGCTGTCCAAAGCATTGACCCGCCTTCACGCGGCAAAACAGAACGTGTTGTTGGCCCGCACTGCTGGGTCAAACTGCGCTTCCCAAAAATAGATTGGGTCAAAACCGACAGAAGAAAACTCTAAGCCTGCTCTAAGCCCTACCCACGGGGAGGGCTCGACAGTCTCGCACAACGCGAGAGCCTCCGTTTCGCCTGTGTAATTTGGGGGCCGATGAAAACTGGGTCCGACCCGGTGAAGAAGCCCACGACCAGCCCGGCTAGCTCAGTCGGTAGAGCATGAGACTCTTAATCTCAGGGTCGTGGGTTCGAGCCCCACGTTGTCTCTGTTGACTCTCTTTCTTCCCAAAAGGGTGGCGGGCTCCAGCGTGCCCATTCGCCGCGCAGGCTGAGTGGATTTTGCGAGCTCCGGAAACATCTTTCAAAACAGATGTCGCTGTTAGTGCGAGCGATTTTAATCCCTATCACTAACCCTAACCCTTGCTTTTACACCGGTGATCCGGCGGCAGCAAGCAACAGCGGCTGTCTCTGTGGCGCAATCGGTTAGCGCGTTCGGCTGTTAACCGAAAGGTTGGTGGTTCGAGCCCACCCAGGGACGTGTGAAATGCCGGAGTTTTGCACGCGCGTCAGGTGTCCACTAACGCCTATGCCATTCTTAGGGTTACGAGGCACAGCTTTCTCAGGGCGTTTATCTTGTGCACCTTCAATAAGCTGGCTTGTTTTAAAAGAATTCAGCGGCGGGTGTTTGGTGAACATTTTCACCAGCTCGAGTAGTTTGCTGTGGCATGTGGATGCCTTCTTTACTGATGATCTGTCTCTGGGGCTCATCTAGTTGACATAGTTTCCGCTGACATTCGGCTGAAGGTGCTGATCCACTATCTGCTCTTGGTACGGACTGGAACCGGGGGACTGTAGTGACCATCAGATCGGAATACAGAATGGATCTGGTGGCTACGGTGACCTCAGAATAAGAAGAAACAGACTAATATTAATGTAGATGCAAAAGTTCCATGTTGCCACAAAGTCAATACCCAATACCCCACCGGGATGACTTGAAAATACAGTCAGCATCGGCAATTTTTGCCAGTCTCTCTGGAGGCTTGTTGAGAAAGATAGTCTTGCTTCGTTTTGTTTCCTTTTATTGGCGTGGCTGGTTGTTGGTCCTCGTCAAAGAGGTGTCCACCGATCATAGCGTGCCGGAGCCAGAAGACTTGTTGTTTTGTCAATATGTTCTCAAGACTTTGCGGCAGTTATCAATAAACTACAGCACAGTCACAGCTCGCCGCTACCCATCGTAAACAGGTTGGGCCTGTCTGTTCCGGTGGGCTCTCAGTGGTGCTAAAGCATCAAATGAAGAGGATGGGATTCGAACCCACACAAACCAAGGCGTGCCGAGCACAACGGACTAGCCTTGCATCGCCTTAACCACTCGACCACCTTTCGTTTTGCGCGGTCCTTTTGTTTAACACTCCCGATTCAGACCACCAGCTCATTAGTAGAGCGCTCGGTGAACTGAACTGAGTGTGTCAGATAGGGAAGACACACAAAAATTGCAGAGTGGGGTCCCCAGGACCGAGGATCACTGCTAAATGTACCAAACGACGAGGATGGGATTCGAACCCACGCGTGCAGAGCACAATGGATTAGCAGTCCATCGCCTTAACCACTCGGCCACCTCGTCATATTACGTGGCGTCTTTTATTTAGCACTCCCGATTCAGATCATCAGCTCATTAGTAGAGAACTCAAAGAACTGAACTGAGTGTGTTAGATAAGGAGGACACACAAAAAGTTCAGCATGGGGTCCCCAGGACCTAGATTAAGGTCCAGTGCTAAAGGAACCGAACGACAAGGATGGGATTAGCAGTCCATCGCCTTAACCACTCGGCCTCCTCGCCCCCTTGCTGACTGAGAGAGGCCATGCTGCGGACCTTTTCAGCTGCTGCTGTGCTTTCAGCAGGCTGTTTTGAGCACAGAGGGAATAGTGAATGAGCCGTCTTTTACACACCTCTAATCTGTTCCGTAGAAACACGTTGCAGCAACCCGTGCCAGGAGACTGTTTGTGCGGCAGTTTAAAGCTTGCTACCACCTTGTCGGCTCACATCCACGTAGGTGCCTGAAAAGGTCACGACCGTCGCCGGCATTCTTTCGCAGAGGCAATATTGTAGCCTGTGAGGTTTATCCGAGGCGCGATCATTGCTGGTTGAAAACTTTACCCAATACCCTGCCAGGATGACTTGAAATACAGTCAGCTTTGGCAATTTTTGCTAGCCTCTCTGGAGGCTTAGAGTATTGTTGAGAAAAAGTAGTCTTGTTTCGTTTAGGTTTTGCTTCTCGTTGAAAAGGTGTCTGCTGATGATTGAGCGCCAGAGCCAGAAGGCTTGTTGTTTTGTAAATATGTCCTCAAGACGGGTATCATTAAACTGCAGCGCAATTACAGCTCACCGTTACCCATCGTAAACAGGTTGGGCCTGTCTGGTCCGGTGGGCTCTCAGTGGCGCTAAAGCGTCCAGTGCATGTCGAGCACAATGTATTAGCCTTCCACCGCCTTAACCGCTGGACCACCTCGTCATCTTGCGTGGTTTCTTTGTTTAACACTCCTGAATCATGTGCATGTGGATGCCTTCTTCGTCTTTTGTTTCAGCCGCCGAGGGCCTGTTTTCCACTGAGGCCCTGCGTCAAACTCCCTATGAGACACAATCGAACGTTAGTAGTAACCTCCGATTACGGCCGAATGTGGATTCTGCTCGGACGACGGGGCACCGGTACATCCTTTGTAGCTTTGGCTTGTTAGCCAAACGCTACAGCAGTTTGCCATTTCCCATCAAATCATCCTTGATTTCCTTAAGAAAGGTGCCCCAAATTGGTGGAAAATCACATCTCAACCATACGCTGTCCAAAGCATTGACCCGCCTTCACGCGGCAAAACAGAACGTGTTGTTGGCCCGCACTGCTGGGTCAAACTGCGCTTCCCAAAAATAGATTGGGTCAAAACCGACAGAAGAAAACTCTAAGCCTGCTCTAAGCCCTACCCACGGGGAGGGCTCGACAGTCTCGCACAACGCGAGAGCCTCCGTTTCGCCTGTGTAATTTGGGGGCCGATGAAAACTGGGTCCGACCCGGTGAAGAAGCCCACGACCAGCCCGGCTAGCTCAGTCGGTAGAGCATGAGACTCTTAATCTCAGGGTCGTGGGTTCGAGCCCCACGTTGGGCGGCTCTGTTGACTCTCTTTCTTCCCAAAAGGGTGGCGGGCTCCAGCGTGCCCATTCGCCGCGCAGGCTGAGTGGATTTTGCGAGCTCCGGAAACATCTTTCAAAACAGATGTCGCTGTTAGTGCGAGCGATTTTAATCCCTATCACTAACCCTAACCCTTGCTTTTACACCGGTGATCCGGCGGCAGCAAGCAACAGCGGCTGTCTCTGTGGCGCAATCGGTTAGCGCGTTCGGCTGTTAACCGAAAGGTTGGTGGTTCGAGCCCACCCAGGGACGTGTGAAATGCCGGAGTTTTGCACGCGCGTCAGGTGTCCACTAACGCCTATGCCATTCTTAGGGTTGCGAGGCACAGCTTTCTCAGGGCGTTTATCTTGTGCACCTTCAATAAGCTGGCTTGTTTTAAAAGAATTCAGCGGCGGGTGTTTGGTGAACATTTTCACCAGCTCGAGTAGTTTGCTGTGGCATGTGGATGCCTTCTTTACTGATGATCTGTCTCTGGGGCTCATCTAGTTGACATAGTTTCCGCTGACATTCGGCTGAAGGTGCTGATCCACTATCTGCTCTTGGTACGGACTGGAACCGGGGGACTGTAGTGACCATCAGATCGGAATACAGAATGGATCTGGTGGCTACGGTGACCTCAGAATAAGAAGAAACAGACTAATATTAATGTAGATGCAAAAGTTCCATGTTGCCACAAAGTCAATACCCAATACCCCACCGGGATGACTTGAAAATACAGTCAGCATCGGCAATTTTTGCCAGTCTCTCTGGAGGCTTGTTGAGAAAGATAGTCTTGCTTCGTTTTGTTTCCTTTTATTGGCGTGGCTGGTTGTTGGTCCTCGTCAAAGAGGTGTCCACCGATCATAGCGTGCCGGAGCCAGAAGACTTGTTGTTTTGTCAATATGTTCTCAAGACTTTGCGGCAGTTATCAATAAACTACAGCACAGTCACAGCTCGCCGCTACCCATCGTAAACAGGTTGGGCCTGTCTGTTCCGGTGGGCTCTCAGTGGTGCTAAAGCATCAAATGAAGAGGATGGGATTCGAACCCACACAAACCAAGGCGTGCCGAGCACAACGGACTAGCCTTGCATCGCCTTAACCACTCGACCACCTTTCGTTTTGCGCGGTCCTTTTGTTTAACACTCCCGATTCAGACCACCAGCTCATTAGTAGAGCGCTCGGTGAACTGAACTGAGTGTGTCAGATAGGGAAGACACACAAAAATTGCAGAGTGGGGTCCCCAGGACCGAGGATCACTGCTAAATGTACCAAACGACGAGGATGGGATTCGAACCCACGCGTGCAGAGCACAATGGATTAGCAGTCCATCGCCTTAACCACTCGGCCACCTCGTCATATTACGTGGCGTCTTTTATTTAGCACTCCCGATTCAGATCATCAGCTCATTAGTAGAGAACTCAAAGAACTGAACTGAGTGTGTTAGATAAGGAGGACACACAAAAAGTTCAGCATGGGGTCCCCAGGACCTAGATTAAGGTCCAGTGCTAAAGGAACCGAACGACAAGGATGGGATTAGCAGTCCATCGCCTTAACCACTCGGCCTCCCCGCCCCCTTGCTGACTGAGAGAGGCCATGCTGCGGACCTTTTCAGCTGCTGCTGTGCTTTCAGCAGGCTGTTTTGAGCACAGAGGGAATAGTGAATGAGCCGTCTTTTACACACCTCTAATCTGTTCCGTAGAAACACGGTGCAGCAACCCGTGCCAGGAGACTGTTTGTGCGGCAGTTTAAAGCTTGCTACCACCTTGTCGGCTCACATCCACGTAGGTGCCTGAAAAGGTCACGACCGTCGCCGGCATTCTTTCGCAGAGGCAATATTGTAGCCTGTGAGGTTTATCCGAGGCGCGATCATTGCTGGTTGAAAACTTTACCCAATACCCCGCCAGGATGACTTGAAATACAGTCAGCTTTGGCAATTTTTGCTAGCCTCTCTGGAGGCTTAGAGTATTGTTGAGAAAAAGTAGTCTTGTTTCGTTTAGGTTTTGCTTCTCGTTGAAAAGGTGTCTGCTGATGATTGAGCGCCAGAGCCAGAAGGCTTGTTGTTTTGTAAATATGTCCTTAAGACGGGTATCATTAAACTGCAGCGCAATTACAGCTCACCGTTACCCATCGTAAACAGGTTGGGCCTGTCTGGTCCGGTGGGCTCTCAGTGGCGCTAAAGCTTCCAGTGCATGTCGAGCACAATGTATTAGCCTTCCACCGCCTTAACCGCTGGACCACCTCGTCATCTTGCGTGGTTTCTTTGTTTAACACTCCTGAATCATGTGCATGTGGATGCCTTCTTCGTCTTTTGTTTCAGCCGCCGAGGGCCTGTTTTCCACTGAGGCCCTGCGTCAAACTCCCTATGAGACACAATCGAACGTTAGTAGTAACCTCCGATTACGGCCGAATGTGGATTCTGCTCGGACGACGGGGCACCGGTACATCCTTTGTAGCTTTGGCTTGTTAGCCAAACGCTACAGCAGTTTGCCATTTCCCATCAAATCATCCTTGATTTCCTTAAGAAAGGTGCCCCAAATTGGTGGAAAATCACATCTCAACCATACGCTGTCCAAAGCATTGACCCGCCTTCACGCGGCAAAACAGAACGTGTTGTTGGCCCGCACTGCTGGGTCAAACTGCGCTTCCCAAAAATAGATTGGGTCAAAACCGACAGAAGAAAACTCTAAGCCTGCTCTAAGCCCTACCCACGGGGAGGGCTCGACAGTCTCGCACAACGCGAGAGCCTCCGTTTCGCCTGTGTAATTTGGGGGCCGATGAAAACTGGGTCCGACCCGGTGAAGAAGCCCACGACCAGCCCGGCTAGCTCAGTCGGTAGAGCATGAGACTCTTAATCTCAGGGTCGTGGGTTCGAGCCCCACGTTGGGCGGCTCTGTTGACTCTCTTTCTTCCCAAAAGGGTGGCGGGCTCCAGCGTGCCCATTCGCCGCGCAGGCTGAGTGGATTTTGCGAGCTCCGGAAACATCTTTCAAAACAGATGTCGCTGTTAGTGCGAGCGATTTTAATCCCTATCACTAACCCTAACCCTTGCTTTTACACCGGTGATCCGGCGGCAGCAAGCAACAGCGGCTGTCTCTGTGGCGCAATCGGTTAGCGCGTTCGGCTGTTAACCGAAAGGTTGGTGGTTCGAGCCCACCCAGGGACGTGTGAAATGCCGGAGTTTTGCACGCGCGTCAGGTGTCCACTAACGCCTATGCCATTCTTAGGGTTGCGAGGCACAGCTTTCTCAGGGCGTTTATCTTGTGCACCTTCAATAAGCTGGCTTGTTTTAAAAGAATTCAGCGGCGGGTGTTTGGTGAACATTTTCACCAGCTCGAGTAGTTTGCTGTGGCATGTGGATGCCTTCTTTACTGATGATCTGTCTCTGGGGCTCATCTAGTTGACATAGTTTCCGCTGACATTCGGCTGAAGGTGCTGATCCACTATCTGCTCTTGGTACGGACTGGAACCGGGGGACTGTAGTGACCATCAGATCGGAATACAGAATGGATCTGGTGGCTACGGTGACCTCAGAATAAGAAGAAACAGACTAATATTAATGTAGATGCAAAAGTTCCATGTTGCCACAAAGTCAATACCCAATACCCCACCGGGATGACTTGAAAATACAGTCAGCATCGGCAATTTTTGCCAGTCTCTCTGGAGGCTTGTTGAGAAAGATAGTCTTGCTTCGTTTTGTTTCCTTTTATTGGCGTGGCTGGTTGTTGGTCCTCGTCAAAGAGGTGTCCACCGATCATAGCGTGCCGGAGCCAGAAGACTTGTTGTTTTGTCAATATGTTCTCAAGACTTTGCGGCAGTTATCAATAAACTACAGCACAGTCACAGCTCGCCGCTACCCATCGTAAACAGGTTGGGCCTGTCTGTTCCGGTGGGCTCTCAGTGGTGCTAAAGCATCAAATGAAGAGGATGGGATTCGAACCCACACAAACCAAGGCGTGCCGAGCACAACGGACTAGCCTTGCATCGCCTTAACCACTCGACCACCTTTCGTTTTGCGCGGTCCTTTTGTTTAACACTCCCGATTCAGACCACCAGCTCATTAGTAGAGCGCTCGGTGAACTGAACTGAGTGTGTCAGATAGGGAAGACACACAAAAATTGCAGAGTGGGGTCCCCAGGACCGAGGATCACTGCTAAATGTACCAAACGACGAGGATGGGATTCGAACCCACGCGTGCAGAGCACAATGGATTAGCAGTCCATCGCCTTAACCACTCGGCCACCTCGTCATATTACGTGGCGTCTTTTATTTAGCACTCCCGATTCAGATCATCAGCTCATTAGTAGAGAACTCAAAGAACTGAACTGAGTGTGTTAGATAAGGAGGACACACAAAAAGTTCAGCATGGGGTCCCCAGGACCTAGATTAAGGTCCAGTGCTAAAGGAACCGAACGACAAGGATGGGATTAGCAGTCCATCGCCTTAACCACTCGGCCTCCTCGCCCCCTTGCTGACTGAGAGAGGCCATGCTGCGGACCTTTTCAGCTGCTGCTGTGCTTTCAGCAGGCTGTTTTGAGCACAGAGGGAATAGTGAATGAGCCGTCTTTTACACACCTCTAATCTGTTCCGTAGAAACACGTTGCAGCAACCCGTGCCAGGAGACTGTTTGTGCGGCAGTTTAAAGCTTGCTACCACCTTGTCGGCTCACATCCACGTAGGTGCCTGAAAAGGTCACGACCGTCGCCGGCATTCTTTCGCAGAGGCAATATTGTAGCCTGTGAGGTTTATCCGAGGCGCGATCATTGCTGGTTGAAAACTTTACCCAATACCCTGCCAGGATGACTTGAAATACAGTCAGCTTTGGCAATTTTTGCTAGCCTCTCTGGAGGCTTAGAGTATTGTTGAGAAAAAGTAGTCTTGTTTCGTTTAGGTTTTGCTTCTCGTTGAAAAGGTGTCTGCTGATGATTGAGCGCCAGAGCCAGAAGGCTTGTTGTTTTGTAAATATGTCCTCAAGACGGGTATCATTAAACTGCAGCGCAATTACAGCTCACCGTTACCCATCGTAAACAGGTTGGGCCTGTCTGGTCCGGTGGGCTCTCAGTGGCGCTAAAGCGTCCAGTGCATGTCGAGCACAATGTATTAGCCTTCCACCGCCTTAACCGCTGGACCACCTCGTCATCTTGCGTGGTTTCTTTGTTTAACACTCCTGAATCATGTGCATGTGGATGCCTTCTTCGTCTTTTGTTTCAGCCGCCGAGGGCCTGTTTTCCACTGAGGCCCTGCGTCAAACTCCCTATGAGACACAATCGAACGTTAGTAGTAACCTCCGATTACGGCCGAATGTGGATTCTGCTCGGACAACGGGGCACCGGTACATCCTTTGTAGCTTTGGCTTGTTAGCCAAACGCTACAGCAGTTTGCCATTTCCCATCAAATCATCCTTGATTTCCTTAAGAAAGGTGCCCCAAATTGGTGGAAAATCACATCTCAACCATACGCTGTCCAAAGCATTGACCCGCCTTCACGCGGCAAAACAGAACGTGTTGTTGGCCCGCACTGCTGGGTCAAACTGCGCTTCCCAAAAATAGATTGGGTCAAAACCGACAGAAGAAAACTCTAAGCCTGCTCTAAGCCCTACCCACGGGGAGGGCTCGACAGTCTCGCACAACGCGAGAGCCTCCGTTTCGCCTGTGTAATTTGGGGGCCGATGAAAACTGGGTCCGACCCGGTGAAGAAGCCCACGACCAGCCCGGCTAGCTCAGTCGGTAGAGCATGAGACTCTTAATCTCAGGGTCGTGGGTTCGAGCCCCACGTTGGGCGGCTCTGTTGACTCTCTTTCTTCCCAAAAGGGTGGCGGGCTCCAGCGTGCCCATTCGCCGCGCAGGCTGAGTGGATTTTGCGAGCTCCGGAAACATCTTTCAAAACAGATGTCGCTGTTAGTGCGAGCGATTTTAATCCCTATCACTAACCCTAACCCTTGCTTTTACACCGGTGATCCGGCGGCAGCAAGCAACAGCGGCTGTCTCTGTGGCGCAATCGGTTAGCGCGTTCGGCTGTTAACCGAAAGGTTGGTGGTTCGAGCCCACCCAGGGACGTGTGAAATGCCGGAGTTTTGCACGCGCGTCAGGTGTCCACTAACGCCTATGCCATTCTTAGGGTTGCGAGGCACAGCTTTCTCAGGGCGTTTATCTTGTGCACCTTCAATAAGCTGGCTTGTTTTAAAAGAATTCAGCGGCGGGTGTTTGGTGAACATTTTCACCAGCTCGAGTAGTTTGCTGTGGCATGTGGATGCCTTCTTTACTGATGATCTGTCTCTGGGGCTCATCTAGTTGACATAGTTTCCGCTGACATTCGGCTGAAGGTGCTGATCCACTATCTGCTCTTGGTACGGACTGGAACCGGGGGACTGTAGTGACCATCAGATCGGAATACAGAATGGATCTGGTGGCTACGGTGACCTCAGAATAAGAAGAAACAGACTAATATTAATGTAGATGCAAAAGTTCCATGTTGCCACAAAGTCAATACCCAATACCCCACCGGGATGACTTGAAAATACAGTCAGCATCGGCAATTTTTGCCAGTCTCTCTGGAGGCTTGTTGAGAAAGATAGTCTTGCTTCGTTTTGTTTCCTTTTATTGGCGTGGCTGGTTGTTGGTCCTCGTCAAAGAGGTGTCCACCGATCATAGCGTGCCGGAGCCAGAAGACTTGTTGTTTTGTCAATATGTTCTCAAGACTTTGCGGCAGTTATCAATAAACTACAGCACAGTCACAGCTCGCCGCTACCCATCGTAAACAGGTTGGGCCTGTCTGTTCCGGTGGGCTCTCAGTGGTGCTAAAGCATCAAATGAAGAGGATGGGATTCGAACCCACACAAACCAAGGCGTGCCGAGCACAACGGACTAGCCTTGCATCGCCTTAACCACTCGACCACCTTTCGTTTTGCGCGGTCCTTTTGTTTAACACTCCCGATTCAGACCACCAGCTCATTAGTAGAGCGCTCGGTGAACTGAACTGAGTGTGTCAGATAGGGAAGACACACAAAAATTGCAGAGTGGGGTCCCCAGGACCGAGGATCACTGCTAAATGTACCAAACGACGAGGATGGGATTCGAACCCACGCGTGCAGAGCACAATGGATTAGCAGTCCATCGCCTTAACCACTCGGCCACCTCGTCATATTACGTGGCGTCTTTTATTTAGCACTCCCGATTCAGATCATCAGCTCATTAGTAGAGAACTCAAAGAACTGAACTGAGTGTGTTAGATAAGGAGGACACACAAAAAGTTCAGCATGGGGTCCCCAGGACCTAGATTAAGGTCCAGTGCTAAAGGAACCGAACGACAAGGATGGGATTAGCAGTCCATCGCCTTAACCACTCGGCCTCCTCGCCCCCTTGCTGACTGAGAGAGGCCATGCTGCGGACCTTTTCAGCTGCTGCTGTGCTTTCAGCAGGCTGTTTTGAGCACAGAGGGAATAGTGAATGAGCCGTCTTTTACACACCTCTAATCTGTTCCGTAGAAACACGGTGCAGCAACCCGTGCCAGGAGACTGTTTGTGCGGCAGTTTAAAGCTTGCTACCACCTTGTCGGCTCACATCCACGTAGGTGCCTGAAAAGGTCACGACCGTCGCCGGCATTCTTTCGCAGAGGCAATATTGTAGCCTGTGAGGTTTATCCGAGGCGCGATCATTGCTGGTTGAAAACTTTACCCAATACCCTGCCAGGATGACTTGAAATACAGTCAGCTTTGGCAATTTTTGCTAGCCTCTCTGGAGGCTTAGAGTATTGTTGAGAAAAAGTAGTCTTGTTTCGTTTAGGTTTTGCTTCTCGTTGAAAAGGTGTCTGCTGATGATTGAGCGCCAGAGCCAGAAGGCTTGTTGTTTTGTAAATATGTCCTCAAGACGGGTATCATTAAACTGCAGCGCAATTACAGCTCACCGTTACCCATCGTAAACAGGTTGGGCCTGTCTGGTCCGGTGGGCTCTCAGTGGCGCTAAAGCTTCCAGTGCATGTCGAGCACAATGTATTAGCCTTCCACCGCCTTAACCGCTGGACCACCTCGTCATCTTGCGTGGTTTCTTTGTTTAACACTCCTGAATCATGTGCATGTGGATGCCTTCTTCGTCTTTTGTTTCAGCCGCCGAGGGCCTGTTTTCCACTGAGGCCCTGCGTCAAACTCCCTATGAGACACAATCGAACGTTAGTAGTAACCTCCGATTACGGCCGAATGTGGATTCTGCTCGGACGACGGGGCACCGGTACATCCTTTGTAGCTTTGGCTTGTTAGCCAAACGCTACAGCAGTTTGCCATTTCCCATCAAATCATCCTTGATTTCCTTAAGAAAGGTGCCCCAAATTGGTGGAAAATCACATCTCAACCATACGCTGTCCAAAGCATTGACCCGCCTTCACGCGGCAAAACAGAACGTGTTGTTGGCCCGCACTGCTGGGTCAAACTGCGCTTCCCAAAAATAGATTGGGTCAAAACCGACAGAAGAAAACTCTAAGCCTGCTCTAAGCCCTACCCACGGGGAGGGCTCGACAGTCTCGCACAACGCGAGAGCCTCCGTTTCGCCTGTGTAATTTGGGGGCCGATGAAAACTGGGTCCGACCCGGTGAAGAAGCCCACGACCAGCCCGGCTAGCTCAGTCGGTAGAGCATGAGACTCTTAATCTCAGGGTCGTGGGTTCGAGCCCCACGTTGGGCGGCTCTGTTGACTCTCTTTCTTCCCAAAAGGGTGGCGGGCTCCAGCGTGCCCATTCGCCGCGCAGGCTGAGTGGATTTTGCGAGCTCCGGAAACATCTTTCAAAACAGATGTCGCTGTTAGTGCGAGCGATTTTAATCCCTATCACTAACCCTAACCCTTGCTTTTACACCGGTGATCCGGCGGCAGCAAGCAACAGCGGCTGTCTCTGTGGCGCAATCGGTTAGCGCGTTCGGCTGTTAACCGAAAGGTTGGTGGTTCGAGCCCACCCAGGGACGTGTGAAATGCCGGAGTTTTGCACGCGCGTCAGGTGTCCACTAACGCCTATGCCATTCTTAGGGTTGCGAGGCACAGCTTTCTCAGGGCGTTTATCTTGTGCACCTTCAATAAGCTGGCTTGTTTTAAAAGAATTCAGCGGCGGGTGTTTGGTGAACATTTTCACCAGCTCGAGTAGTTTGCTGTGGCATGTGGATGCCTTCTTTACTGATGATCTGTCTCTGGGGCTCATCTAGTTGACATAGTTTCCGCTGACATTCGGCTGAAGGTGCTGATCCACTATCTGCTCTTGGTACGGACTGGAACCGGGGGACTGTAGTGACCATCAGATCGGAATACAGAATGGATCTGGTGGCTACGGTGACCTCAGAATAAGAAGAAACAGACTAATATTAATGTAGATGCAAAAGTTCCATGTTGCCACAAAGTCAATACCCAATACCCCACCGGGATGACTTGAAAATACAGTCAGCATCGGCAATTTTTGCCAGTCTCTCTGGAGGCTTGTTGAGAAAGATAGTCTTGCTTCGTTTTGTTTCCTTTTATTGGCGTGGCTGGTTGTTGGTCCTCGTCAAAGAGGTGTCCACCGATCATAGCGTGCCGGAGCCAGAAGACTTGTTGTTTTGTCAATATGTTCTCAAGACTTTGCGGCAGTTATCAATAAACTACAGCACAGTCACAGCTCGCCGCTACCCATCGTAAACAGGTTGGGCCTGTCTGTTCCGGTGGGCTCTCAGTGGTGCTAAAGCATCAAATGAAGAGGATGGGATTGGAACCCACACAAACCAAGGCGTGCCGAGCACAACGGACTAGCCTTGCATCGCCTTAACCACTCGACCACCTTTCGTTTTGCGCGGTCCTTTTGTTTAACACTCCCGATTCAGACCACCAGCTCATTAGTAGAGCGCTCGGTGAACTGAACTGAGTGTGTCAGATAGGGAAGACACACAAAAATTGCAGAGTGGGGTCCCCAGGACCGAGGATCACTGCTAAATGTACCGAACGACGAGGATGGGATTCGAACCCACGCGTGCAGAGCACAATGGATTAGCAGTCCATCGCCTTAACCACTCGGCCACCTCGTCATATTACGTGGCGTCTTTTATTTAGCACTCCCGATTCAGATCATCAGCTCATTAGTAGAGAACTCAAAGAACTGAACTGAGTGTGTTAGATAAGGAGGACACACAAAAAGTTCAGCACGGGGTCCCCAGGACCTAGATTAAGGTCCAGTGCTAAAGGAACCGAACGACAAGGATGGGATTAGCAGTCCATCGCCTTAACCACTCGGCCTCCCCGCCCCCTTGCTGACTGAGAGAGGCCATGCTGCGGACCTTTTCAGCTGCTGCTGTGCTTTCAGCAGGCTGTTTTGAGCACAGAGGGAATAGTGAATGAGCCGTCTTTTACACACCTCTAATCTGTTCCGTAGAAACACGGTGCAGCAACCCGTGCCAGGAGACTGTTTGTGCGGCAGTTTAAAGCTTGCTACCACCTTGTCGGTTCACATCCACGTAGGTGCCTGAAAAGGTCACGACCGTCGCCGGCATTCTTTCGCAGAGGCAATATTGTAGCCTGTGAGGTTTATCCGAGGCGCGATCATTGCTGGTTGAAAACTTTACCCAATACCCCGCCAGGATGACTTGAAATACAGTCAGCTTTGGCAATTTTTGCTAGCCTCTCTGGAGGCTTAGAGTATTGTTGAGAAAAAGTAGTCTTGTTTCGTTTAGGTTTTGCTTCTCGTTGAAAAGGTGTCTGCTGATGATTGAGCGCCAAAGCCAGAAGGCTTGTTGTTTTGTAAATATGTCCTCAAGACGGGTATCATTAAACTGCAGCGCAATTACAGCTCACCGTTACCCATCGTAAACAGGTTGGGCCTGTCTGGTCCGGTGGGCTCTCAGTGGCGCTAAAGCTTCCAGTGCATGTCGAGCACAATGTATTAGCCTTCCACCGCCTTAACCGCTGGACCACCTCGTCATCTTGCGTGGTTTCTTTGTTTAACACTCCTGAATCATGTGCATGTGGATGCCTTCTTCGTCTTTTGTTTCAGCCGCCGAGGGCCTGTTTTCCACTGAGGCCCTGCGTCAAACTCCCTATGAGACACAATCGAACGTTAGTAGTAACCTCCGATTACGGCCGAATGTGGATTCTGCTCGGACGACGGGGCACCGGTACATCCTTTGTAGCTTTGGCTTGTTAGCCAAACGCTACAGCAGTTTGCCATTTCCCATCAAATCATCCTTGATTTCCTTAAGAAAGGTGCCCCAAATTGGTGGAAAATCACATCTCAACCATACGCTGTCCAAAGCATTGACCCGCCTTCACGCGGCAAAACAGAACGTGTTGTTGGCCCGCACTGCTGGGTCAAACTGCGCTTCCCAAAAATAGATTGGGTCAAAACCGACAGAAGAAAACTCTAAGCCTGCTCTAAGCCCTACCCACGGGGAGGGCTCGACAGTCTCGCACAACGCGAGAGCCTCCGTTTCGCCTGTGTAATTTGGGGCCCGATGAAAACTGGGTCCGACCCGGTGAAGAAGCCCACGACCAGCCCGGCTAGCTCAGTCGGTAGAGCATGAGACTCTTAATCTCAGGGTCGTGGGTTCGAGCCCCACGTTGGGCGGCTCTGTTGACTCTCTTTCTTCCCAAAAGGGTGGCGGGCTCCAGCGTGCCCATTCGCCGCGCAGGCTGAGTGGATTTTGCGAGCTCCGGAAACATCTTTCAAAACAGATGTCGCTGTTAGTGCGAGCGATTTTAATCCCTATCACTAACCCTAACCCTTGCTTTTACACCGGTGATCCGGCGGCAGCAAGCAACAGCGGCTGTCTCTGTGGCGCAATCGGTTAGCGCGTTCGGCTGTTAACCGAAAGGTTGGTGGTTCGAGCCCACCCAGGGACGTGTGAAATGCCGGAGTTTTGCACGCGCGTCAGGTGTCCACTAACGCCTATGCCATTCTTAGGGTTGCGAGGCACAGCTTTCTCAGGGCGTTTATCTTGTGCACCTTCAATAAGCTGGCTTGTTTTAAAAGAATTCAGCGGCGGGTGTTTGGTGAACATTTTCACCAGCTCGAGTAGTTTGCTGTGGCATGTGGATGCCTTCTTTACTGATGATCTGTCTCTGGGGCTCATCTAGTTGACATAGTTTCCGCTGACATTCGGCTGAAGGTGCTGATCCACTATCTGCTCTTGGTACGGACTGGAACCGGGGGACTGTAGTGACCATCAGATCGGAATACAGAATGGATCTGGTGGCTACGGTGACCTCAGAATAAGAAGAAACAGACTAATATTAATGTAGATGCAAAAGTTCCATGTTGCCACAAAGTCAATACCCAATACCCCACCGGGATGACTTGAAAATACAGTCAGCATCGGCAATTTTTGCCAGTCTCTCTGGAGGCTTGTTGAGAAAGATAGTCTTGCTTCGTTTTGTTTCCTTTTATTGGCGTGGCTGGTTGTTGGTCCTCGTCAAAGAGGTGTCCACCGATCATAGCGTGCCGGAGCCAGAAGACTTGTTGTTTTGTCAATATGTTCTCAAGACTTTGCGGCAGTTATCAATAAACTACAGCACAGTCACAGCTCGCCGCTACCCATCGTAAACAGGTTGGGCCTGTCTGTTCCGGTGGGCTCTCAGTGGTGCTAAAGCATCAAATGAAGAGGATGGGATTCGAACCCACACAAACCAAGGCGTGCCGAGCACAACGGACTAGCCTTGCATCGCCTTAACCACTCGACCACCTTTCGTTTTGCGCGGTCCTTTTGTTTAACACTCCCGATTCAGACCACCAGCTCATTAGTAGAGCGCTCGGTGAACTGAACTGAGTGTGTCAGATAGGGAAGACACACAAAAATTGCAGAGTGGGGTCCCCAGGACCGAGGATCACTGCTAAATGTACCGAACGACGAGGATGGGATTCGAACCCACGCGTGCAGAGCACAATGGATTAGCAGTCCATCGCCTTAACCACGCGGCCACCTCGTCATATTACGTGGCGTCTTTTATTTAGCACTCCCGATTCAGATCATCAGCTCATTAGTAGAGAACTCAAAGAACTGAACTGAGTGTGTTAGATAAGGAGGACACACAAAAAGTTCAGCATGGGGTCCCCAGGACCTAGATTAAGGTCCAGTGCTAAAGGAACCGAACGACAAGGATGGGATTAGCAGTCCATCGCCTTAACCACTCGGCCTCCCCGCCCCCTTGCTGACTGAGAGAGGCCATGCTGCGGACCTTTTCAGCTGCTGCTGTGCTTTCAGCAGGCTGTTTTGAGCACAGAGGGAATAGTGAATGAGCCGTCTTTTACACACCTCTAATCTGTTCCGTAGAAACACGTTGCAGCAACCCGTGCCAGGAGACTGTTTGTGCGGCAGTTTAAAGCTTGCTACCACCTTGTCGGTTCACATCCACGTAGGTGCCTGAAAAGGTCACGACCGTCGCCGGCATTCTTTCGCAGAGGCAATATTGTAGCCTGTGAGGTTTATCCGAGGCGCGATCATTGCTGGTTGAAAACTTTACCCAATACCCCGCCATGATGACTTGAAATACAGTCAGCTTTGGCAATTTTTGCTAGCCTCTCTGGAGGCTTAGAGTATTGTTGAGAAAAAGTAGTCTTGTTTCGTTTAGGTTTTGCTTCTCGTTGAAAAGGTGTCTGCTGATGATTGAGCGCCAGAGCCAGAAGGCTTGTTGTTTTGTAAATATGTCCTCAAGACGGGTATCATTAAACTGCAGCGCAATTACAGCTCACCGTTACCCATCGTAAACAGGTTGGGCCTGTCTGGTCCGGTGGGCTCTCAGTGGCGCTAAAGCTTCCAGTGCATGTCGAGCACAATGTATTAGCCTTCCACCGCCTTAACCGCTGGACCACCTCGTCATCTTGCGTGGTTTCGTTGTTTAACACTCCTGAATCATGTGCATGTGGATGCCTTGTTCGTCTTTTGTTTCAGCCGCCGAGGGCCTGTTTTCCACTGAGGCCCTGCGTCAAACTCCCTATGAGACACAATCGAACGTTAGTAGTAACCTCCGATTACGGCCGAATGTGGATTCTGCTCGGACGACGGGGCACCGGTACATCCTTTGTAGCTTTGGCTTGTTAGCCAAACGCTACAGCAGTTTGCCATTTCCCATCAAATCATCCTTGATTTCCTTAAGAAAGGTGCCCCAAATTGGTGGAAAATCACATCTCAACCATACGCTGTCCAAAGCATTGACCCGCCTTCACGCGGCAAAACAGAACGTGTTGTTGGCCCGCACTGCTGGGTCAAACTGCGCTTCCCAAAAATAGATTGGGTCAAAACCGACAGAAGAAAACTCTAAGCCTGCTCTAAGCCCTACCCACGGGGAGGGCTCGACAGTCTCGCACAACGCGAGAGCCTCCGTTTCGCCTGTGTAATTTGGGGGCCGATGAAAACTGGGTCCGACCCGGTGAAGAAGCCCACGACCAGCCCGGCTAGCTCAGTCGGTAGAGCATGAGACTCTTAATCTCAGGGTCGTGGGTTCGAGCCCCACGTTGGGCGGCTCTGTTGACTCTCTTTCTTCCCAAAAGGGTGGCGGGCTCCAGCGTGCCCATTCGCCGCGCAGGCTGAGTGGATTTTGCGAGCTCCGGAAACATCTTTCAAAACAGATGTCGCTGTTAGTGCGAGCGATTTTAATCCCTATCACTAACCCTAACCCTTGCTTTTACACCGGTGATCCGGCGGCAGCAAGAAACAGCGGCTGTCTCTGTGGCGCAATCGGTTAGCGCGTTCGGCTGTTAACCGAAAGGTTGGTGGTTCGAGCCCACCCAGGGACGTGTGAAATGCCGGAGTTTTGCACGCGCGTCAGGTGTCCACTAACGCCTATGCCATTCTTAGGGTTGCGAGGCACAGCTTTCTCAGGGCGTTTATCTTGTGCACCTTCAATAAGCTGGCTTGTTTTAAAAGAATTCAGCGGCGGGTGTTTGGTGAACATTTTCACCAGCTCGAGTAGTTTGCTGTGGCATGTGGATGCCTTCTTTACTGATGATCTGTCTCTGGGGCTCATCTAGTTGACATAGTTTCCGCTGACATTCGGCTGAAGGTGCTGATCCACTATCTGCTCTTGGTACGGACTGGAACCGGGGGACTGTAGTGACCATCAGATCGGAATACAGAATGGATCTGGTGGCTACGGTGACCTCAGAATAAGAAGAAACAGACTAATATTAATGTAGATGCAAAAGTTCCATGTTGCCACAAAGTCAATACCCAATACCCCACCGGGATGACTTGAAAATACAGTCAGCATCGGCAATTTTTGCCAGTCTCTCTGGAGGCTTGTTGAGAAAGATAGTCTTGCTTCGTTTTGTTTCCTTTTATTGGCGTGGCTGGTTGTTGGTCCTCGTCAAAGAGGTGTCCACCGATCATAGCGTGCCGGAGCCAGAAGACTTGTTGTTTTGTCAATATGTTCTCAAGACTTTGCGGCAGTTATCAATAAACTACAGCACAGTCACAGCTCGCCGCTACCCATCGTAAACAGGTTGGGCCTGCCTGTTCCGGTGGGCTCTCAGTGGTGCTAAAGCATCAAATGAAGAGGATGGGATTGGAACCCACACAAACCAAGGCGTGCCGAGCACAACGGACTAGCCTTGCATCGCCTTAACCACTCGACCACCTTTCGTTTTGCGCGGTCCTTTTGTTTAACACTCCCGATTCAGACCACCAGCTCATTAGTAGAGCGCTCGGTGAACTGAACTGAGTGTGTCAGATAGGGAAGACACACAAAAATTGCAGAGTGGGGTCCCCAGGACCGAGGATCACTGCTAAATGTACCGAACGACGAGGATGGGATTCGAACCCACGCGTGCAGAGCACAATGGATTAGCAGTCCATCGCCTTAACCACTCGGCCACCTCGTCATATTACGTGGCGTCTTTTATTTAGCACTCCCGATTCAGATCATCAGCTCATTAGTAGAGAACTCAAAGAACTGAACTGAGTGTGTTAGATAAGGAGGACACACAAAAAGTTCAGCATGGGGTCCCCAGGACCTAGATTAAGGTCCAGTGCTAAAGGAACCGAACGACAAGGATGGGATTAGCAGTCCATCGCCTTAACCACTCGGCCTCCCCGCCCCCTTGCTGACTGAGAGAGGCCATGCTGCGGACCTTTTCAGCTGCTGCTGTGCTTTCAGCAGGCTGTTTTGAGCACAGAGGGAATAGTGAATGAGCCGTCTTTTACACACCTCTAATCTGTTCCGTAGAAACACGGTGCAGCAACCCGTGCCAGGAGACTGTTTGTGCGGCAGTTTAAAGCTTGCTACCACCTTGTCGGTTCACATCCACGTAGGTGCCTGAAAAGGTCACGACCGTCGCCGGCATTCTTTCGCAGAGGCAATATTGTAGCCTGTGAGGTTTATCCGAGGCGCGATCATTGCTGGTTGAAAACTTTACCCAATACCCCGCCAGGATGACTTGAAATACAGTCAGCTTTGGCAATTTTTGCTAGCCTCTCTGGAGGCTTAGAGTATTGTTGAGAAAAAGTAGTCTTGTTTCGTTTAGGTTTTGCTTCTCGTTGAAAAGGTGTCTGCTGATGATTGAGCGCCAGAGCCAGAAGGCTTGTTGTTTTGTAAATATGTCCTCAAGACGGGTATCATTAAACTGCAGCGCAATTACAGCTCACCGTTACCCATCGTAAACAGGTTGGGCCTGTCTGGTCCGGTGGGCTCTCAGTGGCGCTAAAGCTTCCAGTGCATGTCGAGCACAATGTATTAGCCTTCCACCGCCTTAACCGCTGGACCACCTCGTCATCTTGCGTGGTTTCTTTGTTTAACACTCCTGAATCATGTGCATGTGGATGCCTTCTTCGTCTTTTGTTTCAGCCGCCGAGGGCCTGTTTTCCACTGAGGCCCTGCGTCAAACTCCCTATGAGACACAATCGAACGTTAGTAGTAACCTCCGATTACGGCCGAATGTGGATTCTGCTCGGACGACGGGGCACCGGTACATCCTTTGTAGCTTTGGCTTGTTAGCCAAACGCTACAGCAGTTTGCCATTTCCCATCAAATCATCCTTGATTTCCTTAAGAAAGGTGCCCCAAATTGGTGGAAAATCACATCTCAACCATACGCTGTCCAAAGCATTGACCCGCCTTCACGCGGCAAAACAGAACGTGTTGTTGGCCCGCACTGCTGGGTCAAACTGCGCTTCCCAAAAATAGATTGGGTCAAAACCGACAGAAGAAAACTCTAAGCCTGCTCTAAGCCCTACCCACGGGGAGGGCTCGACAGTCTCGCACAACGCGAGAGCCTCCGTTTCGCCTGTGTAATTTGGGGGCCGATGAAAACTGGGTCCGACCCGGTGAAGAAGCCCACGACCAGCCCGGCTAGCTCAGTCGGTAGAGCATGAGACTCTTAATCTCAGGGTCGTGGGTTCGAGCCCCACGTTGGGCGGCTCTGTTGACTCTCTTTCTTCCCAAAAGGGTGGCGGGCTCCAGCGTGCACATTCGCCGCGCAGGCTGAGTGGATTTTGCGAGCTCCGGAAACATCTTTCAAAACAGATGTCGCTGTTAGTGCGAGCGATTTTAATCCCTATCACTAACCCTAACCCTTGCTTTTACACCGGTGATCCGGCGGCAGCAAGCAACAGCGGCTGTCTCTGTGGCGCAATCGGTTAGCGCGTTCGGCTGTTAACCGAAAGGTTGGTGGTTCGAGCCCACCCAGGGACGTGTGAAATGCCGGAGTTTTGCACGCGCGTCAGGTGTCCACTAACGCCTATGCCATTCTTAGGGTTGCGAGGCACAGCTTTCTCAGGGCGTTTATCTTGTGCACCTTCAATAAGCTGGCTTGTTTTAAAAGAATTCAGCGGCGGGTGTTTGGTGAACATTTTCACCAGCTCGAGTAGTTTGCTGTGGCATGTGGATGCCTTCTTTACTGATGATCTGTCTCTGGGGCTCATCTAGTTGACATAGTTTCCGCTGACATTCGGCTGAAGGTGCTGATCCACTATCTGCTCTTGGTACGGACTGGAACCGGGGGACTGTAGTGACCATCAGATCGGAATACAGAATGGATCTGGTGGCTACGGTGACCTCAGAATAAGAAGAAACAGACTAATATTAATGTAGATGCAAAAGTTCCATGTTGCCACAAAGTCAATACCCAATACCCCACCGGGATGACTTGAAAATACAGTCAGCATCGGCAATTTTTGCCAGTCTCTCTGGAGGCTTGTTGAGAAAGATAGTCTTGCTTCGTTTTGTTTCCTTTTATTGGCGTGGCTGGTTGTTGGTCCTCGTCAAAGAGGTGTCCACCGATCATAGCGTGCCGGAGCCAGAAGACTTGTTGTTTTGTCAATATGTTCTCAAGACTTTGCGGCAGTTATCAATAAACTACAGCACAGTCACAGCTCGCCGCTACCCATCGTAAACAGGTTGGGCCTGTCTGTTCCGGTGGGCTCTCAGTGGTGCTAAAGCATCAAATGAAGAGGATGGGATTGGAACCCACACAAACCAAGGCGTGCCGAGCACAACGGACTAGCCTTGCATCGCCTTAACCACTCGACCACCTTTCGTTTTGCGCGGTCCTTTTGTTTAACACTCCCGATTCAGACCACCAGCTCATTAGTAGAGCGCTCGGTGAACTGAACTGAGTGTGTCAGATAGGGAAGACACACAAAAATTGCAGAGTGGGGTCCCCAGGACCGAGGATCACTGCTAAATGTACCGAACGACGAGGATGGGATTCGAACCCACGCGTGCAGAGCACAATGGATTAGCAGTCCATCGCCTTAACCACTCGGCCACCTCGTCATATTACGTGGCGTCTTTTATTTAGCACTCCCGATTCAGATCATCAGCTCATTAGTAGAGAACTCAAAGAACTGAACTGAGTGTGTTAGATAAGGAGGACACACAAAAAGTTCAGCACGGGGTCCCCAGGACCTAGATTAAGGTCCAGTGCTAAAGGAACCGAACGACAAGGATGGGATTAGCAGTCCATCGCCTTAACCACTCGGCCTCCCCGCCCCCTTGCTGACTGAGAGAGGCCATGCTGCGGACCTTTTCAGCTGCTGCTGTGCTTTCAGCAGGCTGTTTTGAGCACAGAGGGAATAGTGAATGAGCCGTCTTTTACACACCTCTAATCTGTTCCGTAGAAACACGGTGCAGCAACCCGTGCCAGGAGACTGTTTGTGCGGCAGTTTAAAGCTTGCTACCACCTTGTCGGTTCACATCCACGTAGGTGCCTGAAAAGGTCACGACCGTCGCCGGCATTCTTTCGCAGAGGCAATATTGTAGCCTGTGAGGTTTATCCGAGGCGCGATCATTGCTGGTTGAAAACTTTACCCAATACCCCGCCAGGATGACTTGAAATACAGTCAGCTTTGGCAATTTTTGCTAGCCTCTCTGGAGGCTTAGAGTATTGTTGAGAAAAAGTAGTCTTGTTTCGTTTAGGTTTTGCTTCTCGTTGAAAAGGTGTCTGCTGATGATTGAGCGCCAAAGCCAGAAGGCTTGTTGTTTTGTAAATATGTCCTCAAGACGGGTATCATTAAACTGCAGCGCAATTACAGCTCACCGTTACCCATCGTAAACAGGTTGGGCCTGTCTGGTCCGGTGGGCTCTCAGTGGCGCTAAAGCTTCCAGTGCATGTCGAGCACAATGTATTAGCCTTCCACCGCCTTAACCGCTGGACCACCTCGTCATCTTGCGTGGTTTCTTTGTTTAACACTCCTGAATCATGTGCATGTGGATGCCTTCTTCGTCTTTTGTTTCAGCCGCCGAGGGCCTGTTTTCCACTGAGGCCCTGCGTCAAACTCCCTATGAGACACAATCGAACGTTAGTAGTAACCTCCGATTACGGCCGAATGTGGATTCTGCTCGGACGACGGGGCACCGGTACATCCTTTGTAGCTTTGGCTTGTTAGCCAAACGCTACAGCAGTTTGCCATTTCCCATCAAATCATCCTTGATTTCCTTAAGAAAGGTGCCCCAAATTGGTGGAAAATCACATCTCAACCATACGCTGTCCAAAGCATTGACCCGCCTTCACGCGGCAAAACAGAACGTGTTGTTGGCCCGCACTGCTGGGTCAAACTGCGCTTCCCAAAAATAGATTGGGTCAAAACCGACAGAAGAAAACTCTAAGCCTGCTCTAAGCCCTACCCACGGGGAGGGCTCGACAGTCTCGCACAACGCGAGAGCCTCCGTTTCGCCTGTGTAATTTGGGGCCCGATGAAAACTGGGTCCGACCCGGTGAAGAAGCCCACGACCAGCCCGGCTAGCTCAGTCGGTAGAGCATGAGACTCTTAATCTCAGGGTCGTGGGTTCGAGCCCCACGTTGGGCGGCTCTGTTGACTCTCTTTCTTCCCAAAAGGGTGGCGGGCTCCAGCGTGCCCATTCGCCGCGCAGGCTGAGTGGATTTTGCGAGCTCCGGAAACATCTTTCAAAACAGATGTCGCTGTTAGTGCGAGCGATTTTAATCCCTATCACTAACCCTAACCCTTGCTTTTACACCGGTGATCCGGCGGCAGCAAGCAACAGCGGCTGTCTCTGTGGCGCAATCGGTTAGCGCGTTCGGCTGTTAACCGAAAGGTTGGTGGTTCGAGCCCACCCAGGGACGTGTGAAATGCCGGAGTTTTGCACGCGCGTCAGGTGTCCACTAACGCCTATGCCATTCTTAGGGTTGCGAGGCACAGCTTTCTCAGGGCGTTTATCTTGTGCACCTTCAATAAGCTGGCTTGTTTTAAAAGAATTCAGCGGCGGGTGTTTGGTGAACATTTTCACCAGCTCGAGTAGTTTGCTGTGGCATGTGGATGCCTTCTTTACTGATGATCTGTCTCTGGGGCTCATCTAGTTGACATAGTTTCCGCTGACATTCGGCTGAAGGTGCTGATCCACTATCTGCTCTTGGTACGGACTGGAACCGGGGGACTGTAGTGACCATCAGATCGGAATACAGAATGGATCTGGTGGCTACGGTGACCTCAGAATAAGAAGAAACAGACTAATATTAATGTAGATGCAAAAGTTCCATGTTGCCACAAAGTCAATACCCAATACCCCACCGGGATGACTTGAAAATACAGTCAGCATCGGCAATTTTTGCCAGTCTCTCTGGAGGCTTGTTGAGAAAGATAGTCTTGCTTCGTTTTGTTTCCTTTTATTGGCGTGGCTGGTTGTTGGTCCTCGTCAAAGAGGTGTCCACCGATCATAGCGTGCCGGAGCCAGAAGACTTGTTGTTTTGTCAATATGTTCTCAAGACTTTGCGGCAGTTATCAATAAACTACAGCACAGTCACAGCTCGCCGCTACCCATCGTAAACAGGTTGGGCCTGTCTGTTCCGGTGGGCTCTCAGTGGTGCTAAAGCATCAAATGAAGAGGATGGGATTCGAACCCACACAAACCAAGGCGTGCCGAGCACAACGGACTAGCCTTGCATCGCCTTAACCACTCGACCACCTTTCGTTTTGCGCGGTCCTTTTGTTTAACACTCCCGATTCAGACCACCAGCTCATTAGTAGAGCGCTCGGTGAACTGAACTGAGTGTGTCAGATAGGGAAGACACACAAAAATTGCAGAGTGGGGTCCCCAGGACCGAGGATCACTGCTAAATGTACCGAACGACGAGGATGGGATTCGAACCCACGCGTGCAGAGCACAATGGATTAGCAGTCCATCGCCTTAACCACGCGGCCACCTCGTCATATTACGTGGCGTCTTTTATTTAGCACTCCCGATTCAGATCATCAGCTCATTAGTAGAGAACTCAAAGAACTGAACTGAGTGTGTTAGATAAGGAGGACACACAAAAAGTTCAGCATGGGGTCCCCAGGACCTAGATTAAGGTCCAGTGCTAAAGGAACCGAACGACAAGGATGGGATTAGCAGTCCATCGCCTTAACCACTCGGCCTCCCCGCCCCCTTGCTGACTGAGAGAGGCCATGCTGCGGACCTTTTCAGCTGCTGCTGTGCTTTCAGCAGGCTGTTTTGAGCACAGAGGGAATAGTGAATGAGCCGTCTTTTACACACCTCTAATCTGTTCCGTAGAAACACGTTGCAGCAACCCGTGCCAGGAGACTGTTTGTGCGGCAGTTTAAAGCTTGCTACCACCTTGTCGGTTCACATCCACGTAGGTGCCTGAAAAGGTCACGACCGTCGCCGGCATTCTTTCGCAGAGGCAATATTGTAGCCTGTGAGGTTTATCCGAGGCGCGATCATTGCTGGTTGAAAACTTTACCCAATACCCCGCCATGATGACTTGAAATACAGTCAGCTTTGGCAATTTTTGCTAGCCTCTCTGGAGGCTTAGAGTATTGTTGAGAAAAAGTAGTCTTGTTTCGTTTAGGTTTTGCTTCTCGTTGAAAAGGTGTCTGCTGATGATTGAGCGCCAGAGCCAGAAGGCTTGTTGTTTTGTAAATATGTCCTCAAGACGGGTATCATTAAACTGCAGCGCAATTACAGCTCACCGTTACCCATCGTAAACAGGTTGGGCCTGTCTGGTCCGGTGGGCTCTCAGTGGCGCTAAAGCTTCCAGTGCATGTCGAGCACAATGTATTAGCCTTCCACCGCCTTAACCGCTGGACCACCTCGTCATCTTGCGTGGTTTCGTTGTTTAACACTCCTGAATCATGTGCATGTGGATGCCTTGTTCGTCTTTTGTTTCAGCCGCCGAGGGCCTGTTTTCCACTGAGGCCCTGCGTCAAACTCCCTATGAGACACAATCGAACGTTAGTAGTAACCTCCGATTACGGCCGAATGTGGATTCTGCTCGGACGACGGGGCACCGGTACATCCTTTGTAGCTTTGGCTTGTTAGCCAAACGCTACAGCAGTTTGCCATTTCCCATCAAATCATCCTTGATTTCCTTAAGAAAGGTGCCCCAAATTGGTGGAAAATCACATCTCAACCATACGCTGTCCAAAGCATTGACCCGCCTTCACGCGGCAAAACAGAACGTGTTGTTGGCCCGCACTGCTGGGTCAAACTGCGCTTCCCAAAAATAGATTGGGTCAAAACCGACAGAAGAAAACTCTAAGCCTGCTCTAAGCCCTACCCACGGGGAGGGCTCGACAGTCTCGCACAACGCGAGAGCCTCCGTTTCGCCTGTGTAATTTGGGGGCCGATGAAAACTGGGTCCGACCCGGTGAAGAAGCCCACGACCAGCCCGGCTAGCTCAGTCGGTAGAGCATGAGACTCTTAATCTCAGGGTCGTGGGTTCGAGCCCCACGTTGGGCGGCTCTGTTGACTCTCTTTCTTCCCAAAAGGGTGGCGGGCTCCAGCGTGCCCATTCGCCGCGCAGGCTGAGTGGATTTTGCGAGCTCCGGAAACATCTTTCAAAACAGATGTCGCTGTTAGTGCGAGCGATTTTAATCCCTATCACTAACCCTAACCCTTGCTTTTACACCGGTGATCCGGCGGCAGCAAGAAACAGCGGCTGTCTCTGTGGCGCAATCGGTTAGCGCGTTCGGCTGTTAACCGAAAGGTTGGTGGTTCGAGCCCACCCAGGGACGTGTGAAATGCCGGAGTTTTGCACGCGCGTCAGGTGTCCACTAACGCCTATGCCATTCTTAGGGTTGCGAGGCACAGCTTTCTCAGGGCGTTTATCTTGTGCACCTTCAATAAGCTGGCTTGTTTTAAAAGAATTCAGCGGCGGGTGTTTGGTGAACATTTTCACCAGCTCGAGTAGTTTGCTGTGGCATGTGGATGCCTTCTTTACTGATGATCTGTCTCTGGGGCTCATCTAGTTGACATAGTTTCCGCTGACATTCGGCTGAAGGTGCTGATCCACTATCTGCTCTTGGTACGGACTGGAACCGGGGGACTGTAGTGACCATCAGATCGGAATACAGAATGGATCTGGTGGCTACGGTGACCTCAGAATAAGAAGAAACAGACTAATATTAATGTAGATGCAAAAGTTCCATGTTGCCACAAAGTCAATACCCAATACCCCACCGGGATGACTTGAAAATACAGTCAGCATCGGCAATTTTTGCCAGTCTCTCTGGAGGCTTGTTGAGAAAGATAGTCTTGCTTCGTTTTGTTTCCTTTTATTGGCGTGGCTGGTTGTTGGTCCTCGTCAAAGAGGTGTCCACCGATCATAGCGTGCCGGAGCCAGAAGACTTGTTGTTTTGTCAATATGTTCTCAAGACTTTGCGGCAGTTATCAATAAACTACAGCACAGTCACAGCTCGCCGCTACCCATCGTAAACAGGTTGGGCCTGCCTGTTCCGGTGGGCTCTCAGTGGTGCTAAAGCATCAAATGAAGAGGATGGGATTGGAACCCACACAAACCAAGGCGTGCCGAGCACAACGGACTAGCCTTGCATCGCCTTAACCACTCGACCACCTTTCGTTTTGCGCGGTCCTTTTGTTTAACACTCCCGATTCAGACCACCAGCTCATTAGTAGAGCGCTCGGTGAACTGAACTGAGTGTGTCAGATAGGGAAGACACACAAAAATTGCAGAGTGGGGTCCCCAGGACCGAGGATCACTGCTAAATGTACCGAACGACGAGGATGGGATTCGAACCCACGCGTGCAGAGCACAATGGATTAGCAGTCCATCGCCTTAACCACTCGGCCACCTCGTCATATTACGTGGCGTCTTTTATTTAGCACTCCCGATTCAGATCATCAGCTCATTAGTAGAGAACTCAAAGAACTGAACTGAGTGTGTTAGATAAGGAGGACACACAAAAAGTTCAGCATGGGGTCCCCAGGACCTAGATTAAGGTCCAGTGCTAAAGGAACCGAACGACAAGGATGGGATTAGCAGTCCATCGCCTTAACCACTCGGCCTCCCCGCCCCCTTGCTGACTGAGAGAGGCCATGCTGCGGACCTTTTCAGCTGCTGCTGTGCTTTCAGCAGGCTGTTTTGAGCACAGAGGGAATAGTGAATGAGCCGTCTTTTACACACCTCTAATCTGTTCCGTAGAAACACGGTGCAGCAACCCGTGCCAGGAGACTGTTTGTGCGGCAGTTTAAAGCTTGCTACCACCTTGTCGGTTCACATCCACGTAGGTGCCTGAAAAGGTCACGACCGTCGCCGGCATTCTTTCGCAGAGGCAATATTGTAGCCTGTGAGGTTTATCCGAGGCGCGATCATTGCTGGTTGAAAACTTTACCCAATACCCCGCCAGGATGACTTGAAATACAGTCAGCTTTGGCAATTTTTGCTAGCCTCTCTGGAGGCTTAGAGTATTGTTGAGAAAAAGTAGTCTTGTTTCGTTTAGGTTTTGCTTCTCGTTGAAAAGGTGTCTGCTGATGATTGAGCGCCAGAGCCAGAAGGCTTGTTGTTTTGTAAATATGTCCTCAAGACGGGTATCATTAAACTGCAGCGCAATTACAGCTCACCGTTACCCATCGTAAACAGGTTGGGCCTGTCTGGTCCGGTGGGCTCTCAGTGGCGCTAAAGCTTCCAGTGCATGTCGAGCACAATGTATTAGCCTTCCACCGCCTTAACCGCT